>NC_056733.1:1122674527-1122867027 GCF_019279795.1 Protopterus annectens
GGTTGTCAGTTTTGTGCTCGGTTCAACAAACGTACAATCAAGCATCGGGCAGATTTCGCCCGACATTATTTTGGCAGAAAATTTAATTATAGCATGTCGTCGGAGCAACCGTCATCAGCAATGATTAAAAAACGCAAGGATAAGGACAGGCAACCAAGACCAGATACCGAGGCCTCAGCAAGGCCTGCCTCCGGTTCTCCTGTTTTCAGCGAGGCGCCTACGCAGCCCCTGGCTACCGCTGATTTAGAAATTCTGACTGCCTCCCAGACCGAATCAGCTGGGCCTCAGGAGCCGGTTCCATCTCACCCCTCGGACGCCAACCCTGACGGTGATCAGGAGATTTTGGACAGGCCTTCGGTTTCTGAAGGTGTCTTCAAACCGACAACTATCTCGAAGTCTTATGCTAAACTTAAAGCCCCCTTGAAAGTTAAGAAACTGGGTCCACAGTCCCCTATGCCTAAAAAACAGATGCTTAAGATGGCTGAGGATTTAATTACCCTTATCAGGGGTTCACAACCCCCTCCTGACAAAAGCTTAGACTGGAGGAAGATTATCCTTCCTCTGACCAAGCATCCATTTCCTCAGCTAACTCTGAGGACCAGGATTATTCCTTCCCTCCTTATGAAGACTCAGATGCTGAAGAGTCCATTCCTGTCTCCCCCCCTGAAGACTACTCTTTTGGGGAAACTTTACACACCTTGAGGGAACACTTCCACTGGGAAGGCCAAGATTACTCTGACTATAAGAAAAGACTCCGTGAGTTTCTTCTTCTCCCACAGCATATAAACCCCTTGCAATTCCTCCAATTTTAGACATTTTGGATGATGTTTACACCGAATCTAGTCTAAACCCAGATTCCTTACCTCATGCACCAGCTAAACCAGACAGATACTACCGAGTTCCTGATTCTCATAAGTTTCTATATAAAAGCCCTGTTGCAGACCCCAAAACCATTTCCCAGGGTCCCAAAGGGGTTAAGGCTAAGAATCCACTACCTTCTGAAAGAGATTCCAGAGCATTAGAAAGATGGGGGAAGAAAGTGTATACGTCTGCCACTTTGGCCATGAGGGCCTTAAACTGTCAATTCCACATGCTGAAATATCAGCAGTACTTGATTACACAGTTAAAGCAGAAAATGATCCCTCAGACAGATCAACCTGATTGCAAAGAGATGCAGGATTTGCTGCATGCAGCAGAACAGATGGGAAAGCATACCTTAGTGTGGTTTTGATTCATTGGAAGCCTCATGTAGAGCAGCTGTCGCAGGATCTGTAAGACGTAGACATGCTTGGCTAAAAGAGTAAGCCTTACCAGAACTTGTCAAAGCAAAGTTATTGGATGCTCCATTGCAGAAAGATGTTTCATTTGGTGTCAAAGCAGAGGAATTTTTAAAGAAAATGGAAGAAAAGGCAAAATCTATGCAGACAGTTTTTTACAAGTACAACCTCCTCGTTACAGCAGAAACTGGCCATCAAAAAACTGGTCCTTTCCTGCATCAGAGAGACCCCAAAGGGGTAGGTACAGACGCCCAAGGGGCAGAGGCCAGCCACAAGGTTCTTTCCGGCCTAGACAATGGCATACAACAACTCGGAGGTGGAGACGAAAGATCTCAACCCCTCAGGAAACAAACACAATGACTTCCCTCTTCACCTGCAAGCAAATTGCCCTGGCAGCACCTTTGGGAGGAAAACTGTTTCTATTTCCACAAAATTGGCGCATCATTTTCACACTTTACCACTGATGAGAGGCATGCCAAATCTGCCTCCAAACCAATGGGCAGAGGCACAAATGCAAATTTCAGCTCTCGTGGATATGAAAGCAATTCAAAAGGTACCTACAAAGGAGCAAGGTCAAAGTTTTTACTCAAGACTATTTCTAGTACCAAGAAAGGACAAAGTCTGGAGACCCATTTTAGACCTCTCAATTCTAAACACTTTCCTGGAGGTACCCAAATTCAAAATGCTCACACTACAGCAGCTTCTTCCCATGCTGGGCAAGGAGTCTTGGCTGGTAACGTTTTACCTCAGAGGCACACCTGCATGTCCCTATCAGACAAGATTGCAGAAGATACCTCAGATTTTTGGCAGGTACAACGCATTATCAATTCTCTGCATTGCCCTTTGGGTTATCTACTGCGCCCAGAGTATTTACGAAATGCCTGGCATCAGTAATTGCATACTGCAGACGAGGAATACAAATTTATCCATATCTGGACTGCCTGATCCAAGCGGACAGCAAGGCCATTCTATTACAGCATCTGGCATTTGTAACAAAGCTGCTAAGTTGCTTAGGGTACACAGTAAACAAAAGGAAGTCACAGCTAATACCCTCGCAAAACATAATATTCCTGGGTGCCAGCTTAAATACAACGGCCCAGATGGCTTACCTCACGCCAGACAAACAAAAACAACTGACTCAATACTTCAAAAAGATGGCAACTTTTACCCAGCTCACTGCAAGGAAAATCCTGCAGGCATTGGGGTTCATGGCATCCTGCATTCAACTAATTCCACATGCAAAGCTGCATATGAGGAAATTACAATGGTACCTGAAAAGTGTATGGACTCAACACAGGCACAGCCTCGATACAAGTATACCTCTCATTCCCTGCCTTCAAAAAGAGTTCCTATGGTGGGCTCAAGCATGTCAAATAAACAAGGGTCTTCCTTTTGTCTTACCTCCAGCAAACCAAACTATGACAACAGATTCTTCAGACTACGCCTGGGGAGCACACATGGCAGGACAAGTGCATACAGGGCAAATGGTCTGCAAAACAAATGCATCTTCACATCAACCAAAAGGAGATGCTAGCTGTGCAAAATGCACTGACAGCCTTCAAGGATCTCTTGCATTCAGGACAACTATTAATGACAGACAGCACCACAGTTATGTGGCACATAAACAAACCGGGAGGAACACACTGCTACCCTTTATGCAGACAGGCAATGACCTTGTGGAACACAGCATTGACTTACCAAGTACAAATACAAGCACAATTCCTGCCAGGAAAGGAAAACATATTGGCAGACGAATTAAGCAGAAATTTGGCAGATCCTCACGAGTGGAGACTACACCCACAAGTATTTTCAATGATAACTCAAAGGTGGGGGTGCCCAGACATAGATCTATTTGCCTCCCCCAGCAATTGCTAACTACAGAAATTTTGCACAAGGACTTATTCCCTAGCCAGGAAAGTGGATGCTGTATCATTCAGTTGGGCAGCATTGACAGTCTATGCCTTCCCACCACTACTTCTCTTGACCAAGGTATTACTGAAAGTCAGATCAGAGAGACCACAAATGATCCTCATTGCTCCGGACTGGCCACGTCAGCACTGGTACCCATTACTAAGGACCTTGACTCACAGCCCTCCATGGATCTTACCTCAATTCCCACTTCTGTTGACTCAGCAAAACTCTCAGATCCTTCAGTCAGCTCAGGACTTTAAATTTAGCTGCATGGAGAATACCTCGAATTATCAATCAACACTTCCCTCAAAGGATGTCCTGAATGTCATTTTGGAGGCCAGGAGGCCCAGCACCAGAAAAACTTACTCAGACAAATGGAAAAGATTTTGTGCATGGAACCAGGCTAAAGGCCAAAATCCTTGGATACCAAACATTCCTCAAATACTGCAATACTTAACTGAGATGCTACACAAAGGCCTGCCTTTCTCATCCATTAAGATCCATGCTTCAGCCACAGGAATGTATGGATCAAGCAATTCCCTAATAAAATCAAGACCCTTTCCACCAAAGGCAGGCGCCCGGTCTGGTGGACCCCAGCCATAGACAAACTCTACAAGAAGAGGAGAAAGCTACTACATGACAGAGCAAAATCCCTAAAAGGGAAGGCATCTCTGATCACTACTAGCAAAAAACTACGATCACTCATAAAATCATCCAAGGCCAACTTTGAGAGAAAAATCGCTAATGACACAAAAGACAGTCATAAGGCCTTCTTTAGCTATGTTAGAAACCTGGGTGGAAACTCCCAGATATGCTCAGAATTAGTCCAAAATGATACAAAAATCACTGAACCCACAGACATTGCCAACATACTGGCAGACAGGTTCAGTGCAAATTCCCAAAAGGAGAAATATCTATCCCACAAGAGTCTAGCCTCCCAAACATCTCAGATGCCCAGGTGAGAGCTGCTCTCTCTAAAGCAAAAAACACAGTATCAATGGGACCGGACGGTGTCCCCGGCTGTGTGCTACACAAACTCAATGAGGAACTAAACCCACACATAAGGCTGCTGTTTAATCTTAGCCTTACTACAGGATACGTACCCAAAGAATGGCGTACGGCAACTGTGGTCCCACTCCACAAAGGCAGTGCTTCTACGGACCCTGGAAATTACCGCCCCATAAGCTTGAACGAGCCTTGTCTGCAAAGCTATGGAGAGGATCATAATGGAACTCATAAATAAAGACATTGGGGACCTACAGACACTGGCTCCTACCCAATTTGGCTTTGTGAAGGGCAGATCCTGCCTCTTGAACTTGGTCGACTTTTTCGAAATGGTCACTAAGGCCATTGATGAGGGTAAGGCAGTTCACACAGCCTACCTTGACCTAGCAAAAGCGTTCAACACAATACCCCACTCGGGCATCATAGAAAAGCTCACCAGCTTAGATGTAAACCCATATGTCACAAGATGGCTTGCAAACTGGCTCAAGGACAGAACCCACAGGGTTAGAGTTTCTGGTGCCATGTCAGACTCTAAGCCGGTCACGAGCGGTGTCCCACAGGGCTCAGTCATGGGCCCCCTCTTGTTCGGCATTTATTTTTCTGACGTGCAGGCAAACATAGGGGGATTGTGGCTGACAACATTTGCAGATGACTGCAAACTGGGCACCATAATTGACACTCCATCAGACACAGACATCCTCCAGAGAGGTCTCATAGAAATGGATAACTGGTGCCAGAGCCATGGCCTTAAGCTAAATGCCAAAAAATGTATAGTCATACCCTTTGGGAAAAACAAGGTAACCCCTAATTGCCACATAAGTGGTAATCCATTAAACACGGAAGAAGTTATCAGGGACCTGGGGACCCAAGTTGACAGTAACCTTTCTTTTGACACTCACATTGCCAAAGTGGTTAGGAAGACCTTCTACATTGCCCACCTGATCATGAAGGGATTCACATCCAGATCAGGAGAGGTCATTGTACCCCTGTACTCTTCCTTATCAGACCAATGATTGAGTACAACGCCCCATTCGGAATGTACCTTACCCGACACCTGCAGCAATTGGAAAGACCCCAAAAGTTCCTCACCAAAAGGATAAAGGGGCTCAAACATATGTCATACGCTGCCCGACTGAAGAAACTCCAGCTCTATTCAGTCGCATACCGTCTGCTCAGAGGTGATCTGTGCTTGACATACAAGGCCATGTCCAACCCGGAATTAATGGACATGCTCCACCTCAAAAAATCCAAATCCACCAGAGCCACGAGAGCAAGAGACTTCAACCTCAACACGGATATAAATAGGACGTGCTGGAGGGACAGATTCATCACCCAGAGACTCCCTACACTATGGAACAGAATCCCAGTCCATGTGAGGCAGAGCCCCTCACTGACTCTGTTCAAGAGAAATCTTGACGAGTGGATGGGAGATCGTAGGTTTACCCCGGGAATCATCTCTGTGTCACTGCTGGACAGAGGCACAGCAAACTAATGGGTATAGTATTCTCATCCTAAGGGGTGGTGAAAGCCACACACACTCTGGCTAGGCTTATAAATGCCCTAGGGCAGATAGCCTAGTATGAACCTATAATACGGATCCTCCCATATTCTCACTAAGGCAGTTTCTCAGAGGGGCTAAGAATATAAGACCCCCCCCCCCCAGAAAACCCCCAATGCCAGCTTGGGACCTCAACTTCGTTTTAGAAAAATTAACACTGCCTCCTTTCGAACCAGCCTTCTCAGCAGAACTACAATACTTGTCATGGAAAACAGCTTTGTTGCTGCCTATCACCTCAGCACGCAGGGTCTCAGAACTACAGGCACTTATGCCAGTGGAACCTTTCATCATTTTCCATTAGGGCAGAGTCTCTTTACGAACTAACCCTACCTTTATGCCAAAGGTAGTATCCAGTGTGGCTTTGAATCAGACCATTAATTCATTTACCCACCTTTTATCCAAACCCCCAGAATAAAGGAGAAAGACTCCTTCACTCTTTGGACATTCACAGACAGCTACGTTACTATTTGGATAAGACAAAGACCTTCAGAAAAACTGACCAACTCTTTGTATCCTATGCTGCAGGTTCACAAGGGAAGGCTATTTCAAAACGGACCATCTCCAAATGGATAGCACATTGTATCCACTTTTGCTACTCGCACCATGGGAAAGCAGTGCCTGTTAATATTGGGTCCCATTCTGCCAGGGCTACAGCAACCTCAGCAGCCTTTCTCAGGGGGGTTCCAACCAAGGACATTCTGGAGGCAGCTACTTGGAGTTTAGTGCACACCTTTACCAAGCACTACCACCTTCCATTATACTCAAAAAACAGAGCTGGTTTTGCCACTGCAGTTCTGCAGGGCATCCTTGCTTCACCTAACCCAGTTTAGTACCAGCCACCCATCCATAGCTTTGGGATTCAACCCAAGTGTGATGACTGCAGCAGTATAACACGATGAACATAGTACAGTTTTGTACCTACCATAAATGTAGATGTTCGAGTGTATATACTGCTGCAGTCCAGGTTACCCTCCCACCATCTCCTCTACATACCAAGGTGTTAGTTATAACTCAGTGTACATCAGTCTATTGGATGCATGCCTATATGGCGTATTTGCCAACAGCTAGTGCTATTGTTTATCTACTAAAGTATTTTTGCGTAGTTATTTGTATTGCCTTCATAGTTGGGGGCACCTGACATCTGGGGCAAGAAAAACTGAAGAAAATGGCGTCGGCTGCCTCTCTTATCCCCCTGTCGCACTGACGTCAGGGGAGAAGCGATGACAACAGACGCCTGACCAAGACTTTGGGATTCGGCCAACTGCGGGACCGCCTGACGGCAGGATAACCCAAGTGTGACTGCAGCGGTATATACATTCGAACATCTACATTTATGGTAGGTACAAAACTGTACTTTCTGCTGCCACTACATCATCCTTGCGCAGATACTCCTGGCTCAGATTACAACCTCTGCCAGATGATTTTAAAGCCAAGATTATGGATGCTGCTCTGGATAATGACCTTCTGCTTGGCAGAAATGCTGCAGAACTTTTTAAAAGCTTGCAAGGAACTGCAGGACATTAAGCACTTGCTAGTGTCCCCGGTGCCCAGATACTACAGAAACTACCCAGCCAAGACATCCTTTGTCAGAAGGGCCCCTTCCACCTCTCACCCTTCTACTGCCAGACCACGTAGGGGACCTCGAAGATGATCTTATCCCAGACCCCCTCAACCACAACCCCCCCCAACAAAAAACGCCCTTTCCAGGTAGAGGGGGACCCTCCGCATGACTCCCTTGCCCAAGTGCCCCTTTCCGCCCATCTTACCCAGTGCTTCCCCCTTCCGTAAAAACATTACTACAAATCTGTGGGTTCTTTCCATTATCCAAAAAGGATAAATTTTTTCCTGGAAGGAAAAACCTACACCATTAAGGATTCCTTTTTGTCCCAAAAATAAACTCCCTCTACTTCCTCCCATCCTGCAGGAACTAGTCTCCCAGGAACTGTAGAACCAGATGATGTTAAGTTGTCTATCTCGCCTTCATTCTTGCTGGATGGGTTCGGAGCCGACCTCGGCTCCGACTCGGCCACTCTAAAAGCTCGAGAGTTGGTTCCACCGGCTCGAGGCTCCCCTTATATTCCACAATGCTAGGCGTGAGTTACCTCAGATCTCGTTTGCCGCTACAGCGATCGAGGTGTTTGGTTTCTACCGGCTTCTTGGTGAGTTATTGTAGAGTAATTTTTAGTCTACTTAAACCCCTTTAGTTTAATTCTTAACAGTTATTTCCCTTAGTTTAGTGGATTTTGTCCCTTTTTCTCTTCTATTATTCCCTTTTCCACAAAGAACTTATAAGTTCTTCCCTCGGGCCTTCGGGCCTTTTCCATCCCCTAGTGGTGTGTGTGTGATTTTCTCAGGAATTTAAAAACTTTGATAGTGAGTTTTAATTTTTGAGTTAAACTTGTATAGGGTGTAATCAGTGTGTTTGACTGTGTGTGTGTAGTTACACTTTCTTCAATAATGTCTAAAGACTCAAAGGTCTCAGGCTTCAAGAAGTGTGACTCGTGCTGTCAGAAAATGTCTCTGACAGACGGTCACACTTCTTGTGTCTACTGCCTGGGACCTTTACACCTGCAGGACTCTTGTGCTGTATGCCATGGCTTCAGCCCCAGAGTCCTGCAGGAAAGAAAAAATAAACTTATTTTGAGAGGTTTACTTAAGCTTGAGGGTTCCCTTACTGTTCCTTCGGGAAAACCCTCCAAGGCTTCTAGGTCCTCTGCTCCAGCTTCTGAGCCGAGGCCTAAGGCTTCGAAACCTCCATCTACATCGGCTCCGGCTGGAGCCGATGAGTCTCAGACTGCAGTTTCTGTGGTTTCCTCTGCTCCGGCTGGAGCCGAGGTGTTGGAAATTCCTTTGTCGGTTCCGACCAGACCTTCGGAACCGACATCTAGAAAGAGGTCCAGGTCACCGTCCCTTGGCTCCGTTCATTCGGCTCCAGCATCTCCCTTGCTGTCTGAACGGAGCCATAGATCTCACTCCTCTAGGTCATCGAGGCTTTCGGACCATGACCTTCAGAGGGTAGTGAGTCGACTTCTTAAGTCCGAGGCACTGGCCCAAATGCTTCAGAGCCCGACTCATCAGTCGATGCCTGACCCTGTCCCTCATAATGTTCCCCCTCCGACTCCGTTGAGCTCGGGCAGGCGTTGAACCGAGACTGTGGTAGCGTCGGAGCCGATACAAATGTCTTCGGCTCCATCGTCGGCTCCGATTTCTTCCTTAGAAGAATCTCGGCGCGGACTTCCCTCGTCGACTCCGAGGGGGTGAGTGGCATCGGACCCTTGTCCGACCCCGCTCTCCCTCTCGGAGCTTCGGCGCTGGTGAGTTCGGCTCCGACATCGGCCTCGGAGCCATCACTGTCGGTGCCGAGGGAGGTTTTTAGCTTTTCGGAGCGGGGACCTCTGGCTCTGCCTGACAGGGGTGCGTTCGAGGTCATGCGGAGTGTGTTGGAACCTGGTTCAACTCCACAGTCGGCTCCGTCCGCCCCTCCCTCTTCGGTGCCTCAGGTCAAGTCGACTCACTCCCTCATCCCAGACCGCAGAGAGCCAGCTCCTCAGGAATCCCCTGTGGGGATCTCATCCTCTTCCGAGGCCTCTCCTGAATTGGCAGAAGATCCCCCGCGGAAGAGAAAGTGTAAGAGGAAACACATAGACTCACCTGAGTCTGTCACCTCTGACACAGATTTAGAGGATTCCGAGGGTTCCCCCCGTTCCTCTTCTGAAGATGTCTCATTTGCAGACATTCTAGAAATCCTCAAGCAGAGGGGAAATTGGCCAGCCCTCAACCCTTCGGAGGATGAATCTGTGTACCTTGAGGCGTTTGGCTCTCGCCCTTCTACCTCCTGGGTGTCTCCCCCCTTTGACCCCCTCATGCAGGTGGTAGCAAAAAAGGCATGGACGGCTCCTGACTCAGTGGACCCCACTCCCAGGAGACCCTCAAAATTTAT
Source organism: Protopterus annectens (assembly GCF_019279795.1). Classification (NCBI taxonomy): domain Eukaryota; kingdom Metazoa; phylum Chordata; order Ceratodontiformes; family Protopteridae; genus Protopterus; species Protopterus annectens. The sequence continues at coordinate 1,122,684,219 of NC_056733.1, forward strand.
CACGGCACCAGCAGATAAACAATTTGACCAAGGGAGTTTCTGTGGATGCTATGGTGGTTGCTGCTGCCACTAAGAAGGAACTAGCTGATCCTTCAGTGCCTGTCCATCCACCTAACAAGGAATCTAGGTCTATGGACAGGTACGGGAAGCGGATGTTCTCATCAACGACCTTTGCAATGCATTCGCTGAACTACCTATGCCATTTTACTCGTCTTCAAAGAGACTTGATCAAAGAAGCGAGTGACATGTTGAAGGATCCTACAGCTGCGGGTTTTCAGGACAAGATGAACACTCAGCTGGCTACCCTGAACTCCATAGCTAACTCCTCCATGCGCCTCCTTTCGTGTGCGGCTGATGGAGCGAGCAGGGCCGCAGGGACAGGTGTAGCCTTACGCAGGCATGCCTGGATGCGGCTATGCAACTTTGCGGACCCCTTTAAAACGTCTTTCACTAATTCCCCGTTTGATGGATCATCTCTTTTTGGTCCTCAAGTGAAAGAAACCTTGACTAGGTGCGAGACGTATGGCAAGACTCTTTCTGCCGTCGGAGTCCGTTTTTCTACTCCTTCTAGGCCTTACCCCAAAGGCCAGAAAAGCGAGACAAGTGGGTACAGTCCATCATTTCCGAAGGCTATTCCATTCCCTTCGTTTGCATTCCAAACCGATCAAAAAAATCCCTTCCAGATGTTCCACCCGCTCAAAGGGATCTTGCAGCTTTGGAAATTTCAAAGCTGCTTGCAAAGAGAGCAATTCAGCCAGTTCCAGCAGACCAGCAAGGATCCGGAATCTACTCCAGGTTCTTTTTAGTTCCAAAAAAAACAGGGGACTGGAGACCAATTTTGGATCTCAGTATCTTGAACAAGTCAGTCAAGAAAACACGATTTCGGATGGTCACGCTACAGTCCATCCTTCCCCTATTGGGAAGAAAAACTGGATGTGCTCTATAGACCTTCAGGATGCGTACTATCATATAAAAATGAACAGACGCTCCAGAAGATTTCTCCGCTTCAGGCTGGGAACCAGTCATTTTCAATTCAGAGCCCTGCCCTTTGGTCTCACCACTGCCCCCCGGGTGTTTACCAAATGCATGGCAGTGGTAGCCTCTCACCTGAGACGTCAGGGATTCCAGGTGTTTCCATATTTGGACGACTGGCTCCTCACAGCTCCCACCAAGCATCTTCTTCTAAGGGCAGGGACTACACCTTTCGCATTTGTCAAAACTTAGGCATTTCAATAAATTGCGAAAAGTCTGTTTTGTCGCCTTGTCGTGTTATTACCTTCATAGGCGCAATTCTAGACACAGTCAACATGTCTGCGAGGTTAACAGATCAAAGAATAACAGACATACACAAACTGGTCTCGCTCCTCTTCAGCAGCAACAGAGTCAAAGCCAGGTTAGTTCTGAAAGTATTGGGGATTATGGCGGCTGCCATACCTCTGCTTCCATTAGCCAGATTCCACATGAGAATCCTTCAATGGATGCTCTTCACACAATGGTCATACCAGCAACTTCCGATGTCCCACACCATTATGATTACGCAAACATGCAAGAATCATCTTCTGTGGTGGATGTCTTCCCCTCAGCTCTTCTTGGGAAGACCCTTTGTTCCTCCCCCTCCGGTTGCTACTCTGACAACGGACGCCTCCCTGATCGGGTGGGGGGGGCATTATCAGGGCAGAACTGTCCAGGGCACATGGCAACCAGACGAATGCCACTTGCACATAAATGTTCTAGAGATGAGAGCAGTGCTTTTAGCGTTGCAAGCCCTTCAAGACTCTCTTCCCTTGGGAACGATAGCAATCCAGACGGACAATATGTCTGTAGTGTGGTATATCAACAAACAAGGCGGAACCAGGTCCTACCCCCTGTGTCGAGAAGCACTAAGACTGTGGCAATGGGCGATTTCTTCTCAGCGGTTTCTGATAGCAACGCACATCCCCGGGAAGTCCAATCAAATTGCGGACAAGTTGAGCAGAGCTATCCTCATGCCTCACGAGTGGTCTCTGAAAGACTCTGTTGTGAGAGAAATTTTTCTGAAGTGGGGTCAGCCTTGCTGCGACCTTTTTGCTACTCCCCACAACAGCAAGTGCAGAGATTTTTTCACCCTATTCCCTTTACCAGGCCAGCCCAGCAGAGATGCTCTAGTCCAAGTTTGGCCCCGGGGACTTCTGTATGCATTTCCTCCCTTCCCACTTATCTCTCAAGTGATACAGAAAGCTATCGCTCAGAAGGCCTCGTTGATCCTCATTGCTCCTTACTGGCCTCGACAGGTTTGGTTCCCCTTTCTACATCATTTTCTGTCGGAGCGACCTTGGCATCTGGACCTAGTTCCAGATCTTTTGATCCATCAGTTGGGTCAGTTTCATCGCTCCCTTCCCTCTCTGAACCTCACTGCTTGGTTCCTCCAATTCCAACCTTAGCCAGGCTTCCTCAAATATCTCAATCTGTTCGAGATATTTTGATAGCGTCCCATAAATCTTCCACTCGAAAGATTTATTTGAGTAAGTGGAAACGTTTTGCCTATTGGGCTCAAGGAAGGGACATAGATCCTTTCACTGCCTCCATCCAAATGGTCCTTGACTTTCTAGCTGAACTCTTCCATGCAGGTTCATCTCCTTCTACTCTTAAAGTTCAATTGGCAGCTATTTCTAACTTTCATGTGGGCATTTCAGAGTCTGCCATAATGTCCCACAAGCTTTGCAAAGCCTTTTTGAAGGGAGTTTTTCTACTCAGACCTCCTATAAGAAATCCTCCTCCTCCTTGGAACCTAAATTTAGTTCTTAGTTCTTTGATTCTTCCCCCTTTCGAACCTGCAGCCTCCTGTTCTTTAAAACTGCTATCATGGAAGACACTCTTTCTGGTAGCTATTACTTCAGCTAGAAGAGTTTCAGAACTTCATGCACTCAGCTGTCGACCTCCTTATCTGTTGTTCCATAAGGACAGGGTATCTTCTGAACCAACCCGTCTTTTTTTACCTAAGATAGCCTCGGCGTCTAACCTAAATCAAAGCATTGACCTTCCTGTGTTTTTCCAGAATATTCTAACAGGTCTGAACAAAATTGCATTGGCTAGATGTTCATCGTCAGTTAAGGTACTATTTGGATAGAACCAAACAATTCAGAAAATCTGACCAGCTGTTTGTCTCTTATGCAGAAGGCAGAAAGGGACTTTCAGTTTCAAAGGTATCATTATCTAGATGGCTAACATCTCTGATTTCCCTTGTTTATGAAATTAGACACCAAAAGCTGCCTAACAAACCTAAAGCCCATTCTACCAGAGCTTTGGCTACTTCTGTAGCCTTCCAAGACAGACTGCCTATTGACACCATTTGTGCAGCGGCTACTTGGGCTACTCCTCACACTTTCATTTCTCATTATAAGTTGGATTTAGCTTCTAGGCATAGAGCTAACTTTGGTTCCACTGTTCTCAAGAGTCTGTTCCGTTAGGCCACCCAGGACAAGGTGCTAGGGACGCGGTCCCATCCAGCAAGAATGAAGGCGAGATAGACAACTTAACATATAGAAGTTATGTTCTTACCATAACGTTCCATGTTAGTTGTCTTCTTCTCGCACCCCACCCTCCTTCCCCCTGGCCTGGACAGACCTAGAGGAGTTTGATTGTGACCTCTCTTTCTACCACCTCTTTACTTTAGGTATATGCTCTGCTGTGCATATTTCCTAGATCAGGATGTAGGTCACCCTTCTCTTCACCCTTGTTTATAGAGGTGGACTTTGTTTCTAGTTATTCTGCTACTATTATAAGCTGGGCCTAGCTTACAAACGAGATCTGAGGTAACTCACGCCTAGCATTGTGGGATATAAGGGGAGCCTCGAGCCGGTGGAACCAACTCTCGAGCTTTTAGAGTGGCCGAGTCGGAGCCGAGGTCAGCTCCAAACCCATCCAGCAAGAAGAAGGCGAGAAGAAGACAACTAACATGGAACGTTATGGTAAGAACATAACTTCTATTTCATCGTGCATACAGCTGCAGTCATAACAGATCTGTTATCCTGCCGTCAGGCGGGTCCTCGGTCGTCCGAATTCCAATGTCTAGGTCCGGCGTCGGATGTCTTCGCTTCTTCCCTGACGTCAGTGCGGCATTGGTATAAAAGAACCAGCCGACGCCATTTTCTTCAGTCTTTCTTGCCGTGTGGTGCCCGAAGCAGAAGCAGTTCGCAAGTGCCGGTCGGCCAGCTCCTGAGATTATGAATATTTTTCAACCGACGTCTTCTTGAAAGCTAAGTACCCCGTTGGGGAAACTTTGCTTGCCTCAGACCGATGTCAGACAAAGTTAATAATTGAATTTCATGTGGGAAGCAAATACCGCATAAGGGTTTCCATTCCCTCTGCATTCCTTGCTTAGGCCCAGACCACGACGTCTCGGCCTTTCGTTTTTGTGCTACATTCAACAAAAGCACTATTAAGCATCGGGTGGAGTTCGCCCAACACTATTTTGGCAAAAAGTTTAATTACATTGTCGTGGGATATTCCGACTCCAGTTTTGAGTAAAAGACGCAAAGATAAGGACCGATATATGAGGTCCGCGAATTCTACTGACACCACGCTAAAGCCGACTACAGGTGCTCCGGTTCTTAGCGAGGCACCTACGCAACCCCTGACTACCGATGACACTTCCTTAGCGGGGTTCTTCTGTGCCCGAGGTCGCAGGCTCCTTGGCCCACACCCCGATTACAGATACCGACGCCACTCTTGGTGGGGAAATTCAGTTTAGACAGGCCCGTCTCCTCTCAAGGTGTCTTCAGGCCGCCGCCTTCTTTTTCCATTAAGGCTTTCACTAAATCTAAAGCAGCCATGCATACTAAAAGACAAGCTCCACAGGGCCCCTCTCAAGGACCCATGCCTAAAAAAACAGATGCTGAAAATGGCTGAGGATTTTGATTACTCTTATCAGGGGTTCTCAACCCCCCTCAGACAAAAGGCCCAGAGTGGAGGAAGAATACCCTTCCTCGGACCAGGCCTCCATTACTTCAGAACATTCTGAAGACCCGGAACTTTCTTACTCCCCTTTTGAAGATTCTGATGCAGAGGAGTCCCTTCCCTCTGTCCCCCCCCCCCCCCCCGAGGGCTATTCTTTTGGGGAAACCTTGCATACCTTGGGGGAACACTTCCACTTGAAGGCCAAGATTACTCAGACTCCAAGAAAAGGCTCAGGGATTTCCTCTTGCTCCCTCAGCACAGGCCTCTGGCTATCCCTCCTGTCTTCGACATACTAGATGATGTGTATTCAGAGGCCAGCCTTAACCCAGATTCTTTACCTCCAGCTCCAGTCAAGCCTGACAGGTATTACCGGGTTCCTGATTCACACCAATTCCTATACAAAAGCCATGCGGCTGACCCAGAAACTATTTCCCAGGGTCCCAAGGGAATTAAGGCCTCCACTGCCAAAAATCCATTACCTTCAGAGAGAGATTCCAGAGCTTTAGAAAGGTGGGGGAAAAAGGTATACACCTCGGCCACTTTAACCATGAGGGCATTAAACTGTCAGTTCCATATGTTAAAGTATCAAAAGTTTTTATTATCTCATTTGAAAAGCAAAATGTCACAACCTGAACAACCAGACTTGAAGGAGTTGCAGGATTTGGTGCATCGTGCAGAACAAGTGGGTAAACATACCTTGCAATGTGGATGTCCTTCAAGAATGCAACTGCAATCATAACATATGGGTTGTCCTGCCTCAGGCAGCCCTCGGTCGGCCGAATTCCAAAGTCTGGGTCCGGCGTCGGCTGGTGTCGCCTCCTCTCCAATGTCACAACGGCTGGAGTATAAAGGCATCGGCCGACTCCATCTTCAGTCTTTCTTGCCGCGCGGTGCCCGAAGCAGAAGCAGTTCACAAGTGCCGGTCGGTCAGCTCCTGTGTTTTCAGTACCGAAGTCATCTAAAAGCTAAGTACCCCGTTGGGGAACATTTATTCTTGCCTCAGCCGATGTCAGAGCAAATTGAGAAAGTTAATAATTGTTTGTCTTGTGGTAAACAAATACCTCATAAGGACTTCCATTCTCTCTGCCTTCCTTGCCTGGGCCCAGATCACGATGTCTCGGCCTGTGCTGCCTGTGCTTGCTTTAATAAGCGCACTCTCAGGCGCCGGGCAGAATTCGCCGAGGATTTTTTCGGTGAATCTTTTGCGTATATCATGCCGTCGGATCAACCGACAACCCAATCTGCTAAAAAAACGCAAGGACCGGGACCGACATCCTCGGCCCGCGTCCACTACCGATGTTACTCCTAAACCCTCTGCTAGCGCTCCGGTCCCTTCGGAAGTGGTAAATCTACCGCTCCAGGCCGACGAATCAGCGTTAACACGACCTTCGGTCTCTGAGATCTCTCCAGTGCCGGTTGTTGATTTTCCTCCAGAAACCAAAGTTCTGGATCTACCCGACACCATTCCTGTGGACAAGGTAACGCCTGCACGTGGGGCTGCTAGGCCTCCTGTATCCATGTCCATCAAGGCCTTTGCACGTGCTAAGGCCGCCAGTCAGGCCAAGGCCCATCCTAAACCTGCCCAGGCCCCTTCATCTGATAAGCAGATCATGTCTCTGGCTGCAGATCTTATTTCCCTTATCAGGAGGTCTCAGCCTCATCCGGACAGGGGTTCTCAGCCACCTGCAGAGAAAAGGCCTCGAACTGAGCAGGCGGACGACCTCTCCTCGGATGAAGCCTCTGGGGATTCTGAGCATTCTGATACTCAAGAAGAACCCTTCCAGGCCTACGAGGACTCTGATGCTGAGGAATCAATTCCCTCTGCCTCCCCTCCAGAAGATTTCTCATTTGGGGAAGTCCTGCATTCCATGAGGGAACATTTTCAATGGCAGGGTCAGGAATTCCCTGACTCCAGGAAAAGGCTTCGTACTTTCCTCAAGCTTCCCCAGCACAGACCTTTGGCTATCCCTCCAGTTATGGATGTTTTGGCTGATGTTTTCTCTGACTCCAGTGCCAACCCTGATTCTCTTCCTCCTGCTCCTGTCAAGCCGGACAGATATTATAGGGTCCCTGACACTCACAAGCACCTTAAGGCCCACTCTGTGGATCTAGAAACTATTTCACAGGGCCCCAAGGGAGTGGCTTCCTCCTCTGCCACAAACCCACAGGCAGCTGACAGAGAAGCAAGGTCCCTAGAGAGATGGGGTAAAAAAGTATATACCTCTACTACCCTAGCCATGAGGTCTCTTAACTGCCTTTTTCACATGTTTCAGTACCAAAATTTTCTCCTGGATGATTTACAGAAAAAGTTAGCCTCACCTGAGCCTATTGATAAAAAGGCACTGCAGGATCATATACATAACACTCAGCAGGTTAATAACCATTTTCTGCAGTGTGGTTATGATGCACTGGAAGCTTCATGTAGGGCAGCTATGACTGGGGCTGTGATACGTAGACATGCTTGGTTGAAGGATCAGTCTTTGCCTGACCATGTTAAAGTAAAGTTACTGGATGCACCTTTGGAAAAACAAAAGCTTTTTGGTGCTACTGCACAAGATGTATTGAAATCCATAGAGGAAAAAGCAAAGTCAGTACAGACAGTCAAGGATTTCCTTCAGGTTCAGCCACCCAGATTCAGCAGAAACTGGCCCTCAAAGAATTGGTCCTTCCCCGGCTCTGACAAGTTTCAAAGGGGAAAAAGCAGACGTGCCCGAGGTAGAGGTCCATACCGAGGATCTTACAGGGGCCGCCAATGGCAACCTCCAAATCAAAGAAGTGGCGCAGACAGTTCAGCTGCACCACAAGGACAATCACAATGACTTCACTTTCGTACCGCCTACAAAGGTTCAAAGAGAAGCACCTTTGGGTGGAAAATTAGCCTTATTCTCACAAAACTGGCATATCTTAACCAAAGACAATTGGATTCTGGATTTGATAGACAAAGGTTACAGATTCCACTTCCATACATTACCAATAAGACAAGGCGTGCCAAACCTGCCACATCATCAAAGGGCAGAGGCACTCACTTAAGTTTACAAGCTATTAAGTATAAAAGCAATAGAAAGGGTTCCTCCTCAGGAGCAAGGCCAGGGATTTTATTCAAGACTGTTCCTTGTTCCAAGAAAAGAAAACAAATGGAGACCCATACTGGACTTGTCAAATCTAAACACTCTCCTCATTGTGCCAAAGTTCAAAATGCTGACGTTGCAGCAACTTCTTCCCATGTTGGGCAAGGGGTCTTGGCTGGTCACTCTGGACCTCAAGGAGGCATACCTGCATGTCCCAATCAGACAAAGCTGCAGAAGATACCTCAGATTTCTTGCAGGGACAGAGCATTATCAATTCTCAGCATTGCCGTTTGGCTTATCTACTGCGCCCAGAGTGTTCACGAAATGCCTGGCATCAGTAGTGGCACCCTGCAGACAGCAGGGGATTCAAATATACCCCTACTTGGACGACTGCCTCATACAAGCAGACAACAAACAAACCTTAAAAGGGAATTTGGACTATGTCATGCATCTACTACAGGCCTTGGGATACACAGTCAGCATTCAGAAGTCAGACTTACTACCATCCTAACAGATTACATTCCTAGGAGCCAAACTGGACACGGAAACCCAAATGGCCTACCTCACAGAGGAAAAACAGCAGCATTTACCAGAGTACTTCAAAGGCCTAGCAATGGTTTCCCAGCTGACTGCAAGGAAAATCCTGCAGGCCCTGGGTTTCATGGCATCTTGCATCCTTCTGATACCTTTGGCAAGACTTCATATGAGAAAGCTGCAATGGTATTTAAAAAACTTATGGTCTCAACACAACAACAGCCTAGAGGACATAATCCCACTTATTCCATGTCTGCAGAAGGAATTTCTATGGTGGGCTCAAGCCAGTCAACTAAACAAAGGCATGTCTTTCAACAGACCTCAAGCAGGCCAAATGATTACAACAGACGCCTCAGACCATGGATGGGGGGCGCACATGAAGAGCAGATGCATTCAAGGTCTTTGGACGCCAAAGGAAAGACATCTGCACATAAACCAAAAGTAGATGTTGGCAGTGATACATGCCATCGAGACTTCCGAAAAATCACTACAACAAGGACATTTTCTAATAAGGACAGACAACACCACTGTCATGTGGAACACAAACAAGCAGGGAGGCACTCATTCTTATCCCCTCTGCAGACTAACAATGCTTCTCTGGGAAAAATCCCTGAGCCTGAAGATACATTTACAATCTCAGTTTGTACCAGGCAAGGACAATGTACTGGCGGACAATCTGAGCAGAAATTTCATTGATCCACACAAATGGATGCTGCACCCTCACATTTTCTGTAAACTGACAAGGACATGGGGAAGACCGGACGTAGATCTTTTTGCTTCCCACTTAAATCATCACCTGGAAAATTTCTGCACAAGGACTCACCACCCTCTAGCTTGGAAAACGGATGCTCTCTCCTTCAGCTGGAATTCTCTAAAAATTTATGCATTCCCTCCCCTGCCTCTGCTGACCAAGGTGATACTGAAGATCAAAGCAGAACAACCAACAGGCATATTGATAGCTCCAGACTGGCCAAGGCAACACTGGTACCCATTGCTGTTGACCATAACTCTGACCAAACCATGGCCTCTGACCCTATGGCCCCTGCTCCTAACGCAACACAATTACAGGACTGTACATCAAGACCTGAAAACATTGCATCTGACAGCCTGGAGGCTACCATGACTTCAACACCTAACTCTCTTTCCAAATCTGTTCAAGAGATCTTGCTGGAAGCATGCAGACTTTCCACCAGAAAAACCTATTCAGACAAGTGGAAGAGATTCGGCATCTGGAATGCCAAAAGGGGTCAGGACACAGCATTACTGAGTATACCTCAGATATTAGAATACTTGGCAGAACTATTTCATACTGGACTCTCATACTCCTCAAAGATTCATGCCTCAGCAATCTCAGCAAAATACAACTGTGACCCTCCAGTGTTTTCGCATCCTCTGCTAAGACAGTTTCTAAGAGGAATAAAGAATGTCAAACCTCCCAGAAAACAGCCAGTACCTGCATGGGACCTCAACTACGTGTTGGAAAAACTAACTCTTCCTCCATTTGAGCCAGCAGCAACCTCAGAAATGCAATTTCTTTCATGGAAGACTGCCTTTTTATTGGCAGTCACTTCTGCAAGAAGAGTTTCGGAGATACAGGCACTCATGGCAGTGCCCCCCTTCCTCATTTTTCATCAAGACAGAGTCTCTCTAAGAAGCAATCCTACATTCATGCCAAAAGTTATTTCCAGGGTGTCTCTAAATCAAGCTATTCATCTACCTACATTCTTCCCCAATCCTCAAAATAGGGGGGAAAAACTACTACATACTTTGGACATACACAGACAACTACGCTACTACTTGGACAGAACTAAGGCCACCAGAAAGTCTGACCAGCTGTTCGTAGCCTATGCTGCTGGAGTACAAGGAAAAGCAATCTCCAAACAAACAATTTCAAAATGGATTGGACATTGCATCAGATTTTGCTATTCTTTTCATGGAAAAGGTGTGCCAGCCAATATTAGGCCACATTCCACCAGAGCTATAGCCACTTCCACAGATTTCCTAAGAGGAGTGGCAACAAAGGACATTTTAGAGGCTGCTACATGGAGCTCCGTGCATACATTTACCAAGCACTACCACCTGCCCTTATACTCCAGATCCCGAGCAGGCTTTGCTTCGGCAGTCCTGCAGGGGATTTTAGCTACCATCCTTATCATAGTTCCATCCACCCCCAGCTTGGCTATGGTATTCAACCCATATGTTATGACTGCAGTTGCATTCTTGAAGGACATAGTACAGTTTTGTACCTACCATAAATGTAGATGTCCGATAGATATGCAACTGCAGTCTGATTTTCCCACCCTCCTACCCCTCTGTATCCTTCTTTTTGGGTCCCTACCCCTTCTCCCTTCAGCTGGGGGCATCTCCTATGGTGTATCTGTTTATTACTGTTGTGCATGTTTGGGATTATTTTTATCCATTTACCAAATTTAGCCTTCCTAAGAGGGCACCTGGCATCTGGGGCAAGAAACACTTTAGAAGATGGTGTCGGCCGATGCCTTTATACTCCAGCCGTTGTGACGTCAGAGAGGAGGCGATTCCAGCCGACGCCGGACCCTGACTTTGGAATTCGGCTGACCGAGGGCTGCCTGAGGCAGGACAACCCATATGTTATGACTGCAGTTGCATATCTATCGGGCATCTACATTTATGGTAGGTACAAAACTGTACTTTTTGATGCTTTAGAGGCCTCATGTAGGGCTGCTGTTACAGGATCAGTCATACGTAGACATGCTTGGCTCAAAGAGCAAACCTTACCAGATCATGTCAAAGCTAAATTACTAGATGCACCTCTTCAAAAAGATGTATTGTTTGGTGTTAAAGCTGAGGAGGTATTAAAGAAAATGGAGGAAAAGGCAAAATCAATGCAAACAGTGAAAGATTTCCTACAGGTACAACCTCCACGTTTCAGTAGAAATTGGCCTTCAAAAAATTGGTCCTTTCCAGCCACGGACAGACCTCAGAGGTAGATACAGGCACCCGAGGGGTAGAGGGCAATCTCAAGGATCATTTAGAGGTAGACAATGGCAAGCACCTACACCAAGAGGTGGAGAGGATAGATCACAGCCATTCAGAAAGCAGAACCAATGACTTTCCCCTTTGCATGCCAAGCAAAGCTCTAATGGCAGCACCTTAAAGCGGAAAACTGGCATTATTTTCGAAAAATTGGCATATTGTCACAAAAGACAAATGGATCCTGGACATTATAGGCAGAGGCTACAGATTCCACTTTCACACCCTTCCAAAAATGAGAGGCATGCCAAACCTGCCACAAAATCCAAGTCAGAGGCACAAAAACAAATTTCAGCTCTCATGGACATGAAAGCTATTCAAGAGGTACCTGCACAAGAACAGGGTCAAGGTTTTTATTCCAGACTATTCCTGGTACCAAGGAAGGACAAAGATTGGAGACCTATTTTGGACCTATCCATCCTAAACACATATTTACTGCCAAAATTCAAGATGCTCACATTACAGCAGCTTCTTCCCATGCTGGGCAAGGAGTCTTGGCTGGTAACATTGGACCTCAAGGAGGCATACCTGCATGTCCCAATCAGACAAATTTGCAGAAGATACCTCAGATTTCTTGCAGGTTCAACCCATTATCAGTTCTCTGCATTGCCCTTTGGCTTATCTACTGCGTCCAGAGTGTTCACGAAATGCCTGGCATCAGTAATTGCCTTCTGCAGACTTCAAGGGATACAAATATACCCATATTTGGACGACTGCCTGATCCAAGCGGACAGCAAACACATACTTCTGAAACACCTGGCGTTTGTAATAAAGTTGTTGAACTCTCTGGGATACACAGTAAACAAAAATAAATCAAGACTAATACCTTCTCAAACAATAATTTTCCTGGGTGCCAGCTTGAATACAAACACCCAGATGGCCTACCTAACGCCAGAGAAACAAGGGCAACTAACTCAATACTTAAGAAAACTGGCAACCTTCACCAGGCTGACTGCAAGGAAAATCCTGCAGGCTCTGGGATACATGGCATCTTGCATCCCTGCTAATCCCATGTGCAAAGCTGCATATGAGGAAACTTCAATGGTACCGAAAGAACTTATGGTCTCAACACAGCCACAGTTTGGAAACAATTATACCACTGATTCCATGACTCCAAAAGGAATTTCTGTGGTGGGCTCAAGCATGCCAAAGAAACATAGGTCTCCCATTCTGCTTGCCTCAAGCAAATCAGATCATCACAATAGACGCTTCGGACTATGCCTGGGGGGCGCACATGACAGATAAGTGCATTCAGGGCAAATGGTCCCAAAAAGAAAAGCACCTACACATCAATCAAAAGGAAATGCTAGCAGTAAAAAATGCTATTATGGCTTTCAAAGACCTACTGCATCCAGGCCAGCTATTGATAAGGACAAACAACACCACATTGATGTGGTACATAAACAGGGAGGAACCCGTTCATATCCCCTGTGCAGGCTAGCCATGTCTCTTTGGAACATGGCTCTGGAATTACAAATCCAACTTCAAGCACAATTCCTGCCAGGCAAGGAAAACACGCTGGCAGACAACCTAAGCAGAAATATGACAGATCCACACGAATGGAAGTTGCATCCTCAAGTTTTTACAAAGATAATTCAAGCATGGGGAAGGCCAGACATAGATCTCTTTGCTACCCACAGAAATTACTAAGTGACAAAATTCTGCTCAAGGACCTATCATCCACAGGCCTGGAAAGTGGACGCACACTCTTTCAGTTGGACAACAATGACAGTTTATGCCTTTCCACCTCTTCCTCTGCTGCCCAAAGTTCTATTAAAAACCAGAGCAGACAGACCAAAGATGATTCTCATTGCTCCAGACTGGCCAAGACAACACTGGTACCCGCTTCTGAGGAGCCTGACGCATCCCCCACCTTGGATCCTGCCTCTAATGCCTCTTCTGTTGACTCCGCACAACTTCAAAACTCTTCACAGTCAGCTGAAAACACTCAATCTAGCCGCTTGGAGGATTCCTTAAATTCACAACAGACCCTACTTTCCAAGGAGGTGCAGGATGTCATTTTGGAGGCCAGAAGGCCTTCTACTAGAAAAGCCTACTCCGCAAAATGAAACGGTTTTGTGCCTGGAATCAGAAAAAGGGTCAGAATCCTGGAATACTGAATTTACCTCAAATATTACAGTACCTAGCTGAGATGCTAAGCAGTGGACTTTCATTCTCCTCCATCAAAATCCATGCCTCAGCCATTTCTGCTCAATACAACACTGATCCTCCTTTATTCTCTCACCCTCTCTTAAGACAGTTCCTCAGAGGGGCTAAGAATATAAAACCCCCAAGGAAGCAACATGTACCTGCTTGGGACCTCAATTTCATTCTAGAAAAACTGACCCCTGCCTCCATTTGAGCCAGCTGCTTCAACAGAACTGCAATATTTGTCATGGAAAACAGCCTTCCTTCTGGCCATCACCTCACCACGCAGGGTTTCGGAACTACAAGCCCTCATGGCTGTGCAGCCTTTCATCATTTTCCCCTGAAGACAGAGTTCACTTACAAACCAACCCTTCCTGTATGCCAAAGGTAGTATCCAGGGTAGCCTTGAATCAGGCTATCCACTTACCTACCTTTTACCCTAACCCACAAAACAAAGGGGAGAGACTACTACATTCCTTGGACATTTACAGACAGCTTTGTTATTATTTGGACAGAACAAAGCCATTCAGAAAATCAGAGCAACTCTTTGTGTCCTATGCTACAGGTGCTCAAGGGAAGGCTATTTCCAAACAGACAATCTCAAAATGGATAGTCCGCTGCATACGCTTTTGTTATTCTTTTCATGGTAAAACTGTACCTACAGGCATCAGATCTCACGCCACAAGGGCCACAGCTACCTCTGCAGCTTTCCTCAGGGGGGTTCCTACCAAAGATATTTTGGAAGCAGCCACTTGGAGTTCTGTACATACTTTCTCCAAGCACGATCACCTACCATTATACTCCAAATCTAGAGCGGGCTTTGCCACTGCAGTCTTGCAGGGCATTCTTGCTCCTCCTAGTTCCACTTAGTGCCTACCACCCCTTTTTTTAGCTTTTGGATTCTACCCATCTGTTATGACTGCAGCTGTATGCACGATGAACATAGTACAGTTTTGTGCCTACCATAAATGTAGATGTTCAAGTGCTAATACAGCTGCAGTCCAGGTTTCCCTCCCTCCTTCCCCTCTTGGGACGGGCCTTATGGCGAACACCTCCTCATACAACCTGATTGGGGTATTCTTTTATGGTGTATTTGCTTGCAACTACTGTTTTTTGATTATTGCATTGCATTATTACACAAATTAATGTTTTGCCTTCCTTCTGGGGGCACCTGACATCTGGGGCAAGAAAAACTGAAGAAAATGGCGTCGGCTGGTTCTTTTATTCCCCTGCCGCACTGATGTCAGGGAAGAAGCGACGACATCCGACGCCGGACCTAGACTTTGGAATTCGGCCGACCGAGGACCCCCCTGATGGCAGGATAACCCATCTGTTATGACTGCAGCTGTATTAGCACTCTAACATCTACATTTATGGTAGGTACAAAACTGTACTTTCCTTCAGGACAGGAGGGACGAGGCTTCTACTCCCATCTTTTTTTAGTCCCAAAAAATAATGGCCCCTGGAGACCTATCCTGGTCCTCTCGTACCTAAACCTGTCGTACAGGTCCCCTCCTTTAAGATGCTCTCCCTTCAAACTCTTTTACCCCTCATCCCATCCCAAGCCTTCATGTGTCACCCTATACCTAAAGGATACATACCTGCACATCCCAGTCAGACCCTCCCACAGGAGGTTCCTACACTTCTCTGGGCCCTCTTCTCATTTTCAGTTTATTGCATTGCCCTTTGGCCTGTCTACGGCACCCAGAGTTTTTACCAAGTGCTTAGCTCCAGCCATCGTCCATTGCTGAACCAAGGGGGAATGCATATCTATCCTTACTTGGACAATATTCTCATTCTGGCAAAATCAAAGACCACCCTTCTGGCAAATCTCCAATTCACCATGTCCCTACTAAGCAACCTGGATTTCACCCTCAACCTCCAAAAATCCTCTCCTCCCACAACAGGACAAGGTTTTCCTTGGGTGCATAGTCAGAACAGATCTAATGAGATCCTTCTTACCACCAGATAAGGTATGATCCCTATCCTCCCATTTCTAAGTCTGTTGACACCTAACTGCAACACAGTTTCTCCAATCTATAGGTCATATGGCTTTCACCATCCCCATGCTCCCACTAGCAAGGATGCACATGAGGAAATTCCAATGGCACGTGAATGTTTGGTTACAGAGCCAACAATCTCTAGACAAACTCATTCCCCTTCTGCCCTATCTAAAATTAGAGCTGAAGTAGTGGATTCAGCAGGTTTCCAGCTACCAGGGAATTCCTCAGCAGCTCCCTCCCACTTTCCAGTCTGTGCACACAGATGCATCAGACCTAGGATGGAGAACAACACTACAGGGTACAACAGTGCTGGTTTCCTGCCCTGCAAAAACAGTACATCAGTGTCAGGGAAATGACTGCTGTCCTACTAGTTATAAAAGTCTTCCTTCCCATTCTGCAAGCAGGGATACTCCACACTGTGAGACACTACTGTCATGTGGTACCTAAACAAACCAGGAGGGACAAAGGCATACCAGTTATGTCGGATAACCCTGCAAATCTGGGAAGTAGCAGCAAAACACAACCTCTTCCTGAAAGCTTCTTACATTCCCTCTCAGGAGAACAAGCAAGCGGACTTGCTCAGCAGAACCACTTCTCTGCAACACGAATGGGTGTTGTGCAGGGATACCTTCCTGCACATAGTCCACCAGTGGGGCCCGCCACAGGTGGATCTGTTTGCCTCCCCCCAGAACAGACAACTGAACAGATTTTGCAGCAGGACTTACTCTCCACTAACTTGGAGAGTGGATGCCTTCAATTTTTCATGGCAGGGAATGTACCTATACGCCTTCCCTGCCTTCCCTAAGAGTCCTTCTGAAAATCAAGAAGGGATGACCAAAAATCTTGCTGGTGACTCCCTATTGGCCAAGGCAACACTGGTTTCCCCCTTATGTTTTCACTAGCCAAGGGCAATCACCACACATTACTACAAGAGGTGGACATATTAACTCAGCAACAGGGATCCCTCCTGAACCCACAACTGTCTTTACTGCAACTAACTCTGTGGGTGATTAACTTTTGATCCCTTTTAGACAACACTACTCAGAAGACATACTTTCAGTCCTGAGGGAGGCCGGAAACCAACTGCTAGAAAAAAACCACTTGTCTAAATGGCAGAGATTCCCAAAATGATGCTTTTTGAGAAACAAGGACCCATGTCTGGTAGATCCTCCCCTGGTCCTGAACTATACCTGTGGACTCATTAAGGAAGGGGCTAGCTTACTCTTCTATCAAAGTTCATCTTTCAGCCATTTCTGCATGCTTGCCTTTACAGCCGCCTCTTTCCAGACTGGATGTAAAACTTTTCCTGTGAGGGGCCTTGCACATCAGACCACCAAGAAAGCCCATCCCTCCTACCTGTGACTTCAACTTCATGCTGAAAAAACTTACCCTACCCCCTTTTGAACCTGCAAGTACAGCATCTTTTCAAATATGCACATGGAAAAAACATCCTGTTAGTGGCCATTGCCTATGCCAGAAGTGTCAGAATTACAGGCCCTGATTGCTTGCCTTCCTTACACCACCTTCCACAGTGACATGGTTACCCTATGCTCTGACCCATCCTTTATGCCCAAAGTAGTTAACGAACTATTCTTAAACCAGTCTGTTCACCTACCCACCTTCTTTCCCTCCCCTACTAACTCCACGGAGAGGATTCTCCATTCTCTAGATGTACATAGGCAACTGAGATTCTACTTGGACAAAACCAAGCCTTTCAGAAAATCTGACCAACTGTTCATTTCCTTCCAACCCAGATCATTGGGTAAGGCAGTCTCCAAACAGTCTCCTCCTGGATCAGAAAATCCATCCTTTTTTTGCTACTTTCATCATCACAAACCATTGCCTCAAGGAGTGCGAGCCCATTCAACCAGAGCCATGGCTACCTCAAAGGTCTTCATGTTAAGGACTAGCACAGCTTCCATCATGGAGGTAGCCCACCTGGTCCACAGTCCATAACTTCACTAAGCACTACAAGCTGGACCAGGTCTGTAGAGCCAGGGCAGAATTTGCTAGGGCAATCCTGCAAGGATTCCTAGAATTCTCCACCTCTGCCACCTCCCAACATTCCTCCTAGCTGTGGTACTCTTCCACAGTATGAATACTACAACATGGGAATAGACTGACATAGAATAGTTGTGTAAAATCTTACCATAACCATAGATGTCCTTCTCTTCCATGTTGCAGTATTCCTTCCCACTCTCCATCCCCCTGATATTGTGTGTCTTTTCTGGTGTATCCCCTCACTACAGGCCACTCTCTGCAGCCTGTGGGGACATTTGCTTTTGCTTCTCCTTGGCTTTTTAGTCTCTTCTCTGGGCTTCAAGTTCTGAGATCTGTGCATGCCATTGTCACATTTATACTACATGGTTTATGGGCCTACATGTGATGTCCCACACACCTACGGTAGCCAGGCTTAAGCTTTTGTATAGGAGCCGACTTCGGGTCGCCTGGATGCTGGAAATCCCACAGTATGAATACTGCAACATGGAAAAAAAGGACACATCTATGGTCATGGTAAATGTTTGCTCAACTATTCTTGAGTGTTAGTGCACCAGATTTAGTTGTGTATGATTGAGTAGTGTAACCATGCTAGGATGTTGAGATGATGCAATGAGACTTTGCGTGCCTGCAGCAGATATAACTTCAACTTTGTAAAAGCTGGTCTATTTAAGGAGCATTGCCTGTAATGGGGATCTGTTCAGCTTGTGATGTGTGAAACCAGGCATTCTCTTTCTGAGATGAGCGTTTCTCAGGCCAGTGATGCCATTGACATACTGGCGTTAGCTTACTGTTGTGCTGCACTGTTTGAAACCATTTTGACTGTGCTTTCTGTATGCGTGTATTTTTAGTCATGGACATGATTTTTGTATAAACATTCAGTTTTTTTGGATACATCCCCCACTATTTTTACTCATTTGGCGGTTTTTCATCCGTCCGTCCACAACCCCTTATCCCATTTTTACGCTTGGGGTTAAGTTTCTTTTTTCCCTTGAAACTAAGTGATAATAGATGGTGGTATCTTTCTTTAACACTGAAAGACTTCCTTTTTTGCGTAAAGCTCCCAAAATGTCTTCTTCTGATTTTGCAGTATTCTTAACCTTAGGGAGTTGCTGTCTGCAGCACCGAACATCCGGCCAGTATACCCAAGTCTTGAAAGCAGGGGTATGTGTGACGTTGCATGCAAGAGCCATAAACTGATGCCAGCTATATCTGTGACGTCTGCACATACTTGATTCAGAACTTTTCTGCCTGAGTGTTTCAGATGTCCGATTGTCATCTCCAGTAGTCCAGCATTTGTTTGACTTCGGCCATCTGTTTTTGGCTATCATTCCTGGCTGTCCGCATTCAGATAAATATCCTTGTGGGTTTTTTCATGTTTCTTTACCTTTTTCAAACTTGTATTATCTAGGAAGGGAAAGTGCACTTGCGGAAGACAAATTCCACATAAAGACATGCACGATCAGTGTTTTTTCTGTTTAGGGGCAGGTCACAACTACAAGTCTTGTGATATTTTTCAATCTTTTGTCCCCAAAACCCTTACAAGCCATTTGTTGGCTTTAAATCTATATTTGGAGAATCAGCGCCTTCTACACTTGGCATCCGAGATGGAAGGTGGAGTGGGCACCTCCGACGAGCCGCCAAGGAAGAATGCTAAAAAAGTTAGTTCCAGCATCCAAGCTGCTCCTCAGGAATACAGTGAGGTGAGTGTTGGCCCTGGGTCACTCCGGACTTTGGATATTTCGCTGTTACCGGGGAACCGCAATGGAAGCTGGTACAGCGGGTATCCAGAGTACATCCGCTGAGGTTTTACAACTATTGGCTCCTGATGGTGAGGGGAACCATAGCTCATGGCATCGGAGGGGCTTTTTACTGCCTTGCCATCCATTCCAACATCGGCATCCAGGTCTACTACTGTTCCTTCTACCTCTTTAAAAAGAAAACAGAAGGAGAAACACAGGGTGAAAGATCCTACTCCAGCTTGGGAGACCTTTTCCCAGTCTTTAGTCAAGGCCTTTCAGGTACTCCAGACCCAGATTCCCCAGTCAGCCACCCACTTGTTACACAGGAAGAATCTGAAGAAGATTCTTCCTCCTCCGATTAGTCCCTGACCCATTATTCTCAGATTGAATCCCCTAAGGATTTTGCTACTCCTGAAGCTCTGACCCTCACTCCTGACGCCCCTGGAGAAGATTTCTCCTTTGCAGATACTATTTCCCTACTTAAGCAGCATTTTAAGTGGGAGGCCTCAGATGTTTACCAAGAGGAGATGTTTTGAACTCCTGCAGATGGAGCAGTCCTCGCCATCTGCAGTTCCTCCTCTACTTCCAACTTTGTAGTATGCTTTATTAGCTGCTTCCCAGAGTCACAGCCTCCTGCTAACAGGAGACCAAACAGATGTCATGAAGTGTTTGCAAAGGAGCAGTATTTTTTAAGAATCTGTCAGCAGATCCTGCTGTTATTGCAGATGTTCATCGTGCATACAGCTGCAGTCATAACAGATGGGTTCTCCTGCCGTCAGGCGGGTCCTCGGTCGGCCGAATTCCAAAGTCTAGGTCCGGCGTCGGTTGTCGCTTCTTCCCTGACGTCAGTGCGACAGGGGTATAAAAGAACCAGCCGACGCCATTTTCTTCAGTCTTTTTTGCCGTGCGGTGCCCGAAGCAGAAGCAGTTCGCAAGTGCCGGTCGGCCAGCTCCTGAGATTACAAAAAATTTGGAACCGAAGTCTTCTTAAAAGCTAAGTACCCGTTGAAGCTTTTCTTGCCTCAGACCGATGTCAGACAAAGTTAATAATTGTATTTCTTGTGGGAAGCAAATACCGCATAAGGATTTCCATTCCCTCTGTATACCTTGTTTAGGCCCAGACCACGATGTCTCGGTCTGTCGCTTTTGTGCTACATTCAACAAACGCACTATTAAGCGTCGGGCGGAGTTCGCCCAGCATTATTTTGGGAAAGCATTTAACTATACTATGTCGGATACTCCGACTCCGGTTTTGTCTAAAAAACGCAAAGATAAGGACGGACACTCGAGGTCCGTGGCCTCTACCGACACCACGCCAAAGCTGACTACACGTGGTCCGGTTCTCAGCGAGGTGCCTACGCAGCCCCTGATTACCGACGACACATCTTCGGCGGTGTCTCCTGTACCCGAGGTCGCAGGCTCCTCGGCCCACACCCTGACTACAGATACCGAAGCCACGCTTGGCATTGAAACAGAATGTGGACAGGTCCACCTCCACTCAAGGTGTCTTCAGACCTTCCTCTTCTTTCTCCATCAAGGCTTTCACCAAGTCTAAAGCTGCCATGCACCCTAAGAGACCAGCTACACAGGGCCCATCTCCAGGCCCCATGCCTAAGAAACAGATGCTTAAAATGGCTGAGGATTTAATTACTCTAATCAGAGGTTCTCAGCCACCTCCGGACAAAAGACCCAGAGTGGAGGAAGATTCCCCCTCCTCTGATCAGGGCTCCATTATTTCAGAGCACTCTGATTATCAGGAACAGTCTTACTCTCCTTTTGAAGACTCTGATGCAGAGGAATCCATTCCTTCTGTATCCCCCCCCTGAGGATTACTCATTTGGTGAAACTCTGCATACCTTAAGGGAACACTTCCACTGGGAAGGCCAGGATTATTCAGATTCCAAGAAAAGACTCAGGGAATCTCTTTTGTTACCCCAGCACAGGCCTCTGGCTATACCTCCTGTCCTGGACATCCTAGATGATGTTTACTCGGAGGCATGCCTTAACCCGGACTCTCTCCCTCCAGCTCCAGTTAAGCCTGACAGGTACTACAGGGTTCCTGACTCGCACCAATTTCTATACAAAAGCCATGCTGCTGACCTAGAAACCATCTCACAGGGGCCCAAGGGAGTTGAGGCCTCCATTGCCAAAAACCCATTGCCTTCCGAGAGAGATTCCAGATCCTTGGAAAGGTGGGGAAAAAAGGTATATACCTCGGCTACCTTATCCATGAGGGCCTTAAACTGTCAGTTTCATATGCTAAAATACCAACAGTTTCTGTTATCTCAATTGAAAAGTAAAATGTCACAACCTGAACAACCAGACATGGAGTTGCAGGATTTGATGCATAGTGCAGAACAAGTGGGTAAACATACCTTGCAATGTGGTTTTGATGCTCTAGAGGCCTCATGTAGAGCTGCTTTTACAGGCTCAGTCATACGTAGGCATGCTTGGCTCAAGGAACAAGCCTTGCCTGATCATATCAAAGCTAAATTACTAGACGCCCCTCTTCAAAAGGATGTACTATTTGGGGCAAATGCTGAGGAAGTATTACGGAAAATGGAGGAAAAGGCTAAATCAATGCAAACTGTGAAAGAATTTATGCAGGTTTCAACCCCCATGTTTTAGTAGAAATTGGCCTTCCAAAAACTGGTCCTTTCCTGCCACAGACAGACCCCAAAGAGGCAGATACAGACGCCCGAGGGGCAGAGGACAAACACAAGGCCCGTACAGAGGCAGACAATGGCAAGCTCCTACACAAAGAGGTGGTGAAGACAACTCGCAATCTTTCAGAAAGCAAAACCAATGACTTCCCCCTTTGCATGCCAACCAGGTCTCAAATGGCAACACCCTTAGGAGGAAAGCTGGCACTATTCTCAAAAAATTGGCATATTGTCACAAAGGACAAATGTACCCTGAACATTATAAACAGAGGCTACAAATTCCATTTATATACCCTTCCAAAAATGAAAGGCATGCCAAACCTGCCACACAATCAAAGGGCAGAGGCACAAAAGCAAATTTCAGACCTTATAAACATGAAAGCTATTAGAGGTACCTACACACGAACAAGGTCAAGGTTTTTATTCCAGGCTGTTTCTGGTGCCAAGGTAGGGCAAAGATTGGAGACCTATTTTGGATCTTTCCATCCTAAACACATTCCTACTCGTACCAAAATTCAAGATATGCTCACTCTACAGCAACTTCTTCCCATGCTGGGCAAGGAGTCTTGGCTGGTAACATTGGACCTCAAGGAGGCATACCTGCATGTCCCAATCAGACAGAATTGCAGAAGATACCTCAGATTTCTTACAGGTTCAATACATTATCAATTCTCTGCATTGCCCTTTGGTTTATCTACTGCGTCCAGAGTATTCACGAAATGCCTGGCATCAGTAATTGCCTACTGCAGACTTCAAGGGATACAAATATACCCTTATTTGGACGACTGCCTGATCCAAGCGGACAGCGCAAACATTCTTCTGAAACATCTGGCTTATGTAATAATGTTATTAAACTCTCTAGGATACACAGACAACAAAGAGAAATCAAGACTAATACCCTCTCGGAAGATAATTTTCCTGGGTGCCAATTTAGACACAAACACCCAGATGGCCTACCTCTCGCCAGAGAAGCAGGGGCAACTAATTCAATATTTCAGAACACTGGCAAATTGCACCAGGCTGACTGCAAGGAAAATCCTGCAGGCTCTGGGATTCATGGCATCTTGCATCTTACTAATCCCATGTGCAAAGCTGCATATGAGAAAACTACAATGGTACCTAAAAAGCATATGGTCTCAACACAGCCACAGTTTGGAAACAATGATACCACTAATTCCATGTCTGCAAAAGGAATTTCTGTGGTGGGCTCAAGCATGCCAAATAAACACAGGTCTTCCATTCAGCAAGCCTCAAGCAAATCAAGTCATCACAACAGACGCCTCAGACTACGCCTGGGGGGTGCACATGACAAACCGGTGCATTCAGGGCAAATGGACCCAAAAAGAAAAGCACCTTCACATCAATCAAAAAGAAATGCTAGCAGTGATAAATGGTATTACAGCCTTCAAGGACCTTCTACAACCAGGTCAGCTATTGATAAGAACAGACAACACCACAGTTATGTGGTACATAAACAAGCAGGGAGGAACACATTCTTATCCCCTATGCAGACTGGCCATGTCACTTTGGAACATGGCCATGGACTTAAATGGAGCTACAAGCACAGTACTTGCCAGGCAAGGAAAACACGCTGGCAGACAACCTAAGCAGGAATATGACAGATCCACACGAATGGAAGTTGCATCCAAAAGTTTTTACAGAAATAATCCAAGAATGGGGAAGGACAGACATAGATCTCTCTGCCTCCCACAAAAATCATCAATTAACAAAATTCTGCTCAAGGATCTTCCATCCAAAGGCCTGGAGAGTGGACGCTCTCTCTTTCAGTTGGACATCAATGACAGTTTATGCCTTCCCACCTCTTCCTCTGCTGCCCAAAGTCCTATTGAAGACCAGAGCAGACAGACCAAAGATGATCCTCATTGCTCCGGACTGGCCAAGGCAACACTGGTACCCACTACTAAGGAGCCTGACGCATTCCCCACCATGTACCCTGCCTCTAATGCCTCTTCTTCTGACTCAGCACAGCTTCAAAACTCTTCACAGTCAGTTGAAGACACTCAATCTAGCCGCATGGAAGATTCCTTAGCATCACAGCAGGCCCTGCTCTCCAAGGAGGTGCAGGATGTCATTTTGGAGGTCAGAAGGCCATCAACTAGAAAAGCTTACTCTGCAAAATGGAAACGTTTTTGTGTTTGGAATGGAAAAAGGGCCAGTGTCCTGGAAAACTGAATTTTCCTCAAATACTACAATATTTGGCCGAACTGCTAAGCAGTGGACTTTCGTTCTCCTCCATCAAAATCCATGCCTCAGCCATTTCTGCAGAATACAACACTGATCCACCTTTATTCTCTTGCCCTCTATTAAGACAGTTCCTCAGAGGGGCTAAGAATTTAAGACCTCCAAGAAAACAACCAATACCTGTTTGGGATCTTAATTTCATTCTGGAAAAACTGACTTTGCCCCCTTTTGAACCAGCTGCCTCATCAGATTTGCAATATTTGTCCTGGAAAACAGCTTTCCTTCTGGCTATCACTTCAGCTCGTAGAGTTTCAGAACTACAGGCTCTTAAGGCTGTCCAGCCTTTCATCATCTTCCATCAGGACAGAGTTTCATTACGTACCAACCCGTCCTTTATGCCTAAAGTGGTATCCAGGGTAGCTTTAAATCAGGCCATACATTTACCTACTTTTTATCCTAATCCTCAAAACAAAGGGGAGAGATTACTGCATTCCTTGGACATCCACAGACAACTGCGTTATTTGGACAGAACAAAGCCTTTCAGAAAATAAGAACAGCTTTTTGTGGCCTATGCGGTAGGAGCTCAAGGAAAGTCAATATCCAAACAGACAATCTCAAAATGGATAGCCCACTGCATACGCTTTTGCTATTCCTTTCATGGCAAAACTGTACCTACAGGCATTAGAACTCATTCCACCAGGGCCACAGCCACCTCTGCAGCCTTCCTCAGAGGAGTTCCTACCAAGGATATTTTAGAAGCAGCCACTTGGAGTTCTGTGCATACCTTCTCTAAGCACTACAACCTACCATTATACTCCAAGTCTAGAGCAGGCTTTGCCACTGCAGTATTGCAGGGCATTTTGGCTCCTCCTAGCTCCACCTAGTGCCTACCACCCCTTTCTTAGCTTTTTGATTCTACCCATCTGTTATGACTGCAGCTGTATGCACGATGAACATAGTACAGTTTTGTACCTACCATAAATGTAGATGTTCGAGTGCTAATACAGCTGCAGTCCAGGTTTCCCTCCCACCTTCCCCTCTAGGGGTATTCTTTTATGGTGTATTTGCTTGCAACTACTGTTTTTTGATTATATTGCATTGCATTATTACATTATTTTATGTATTGCCTTCCTTCTGGGGGCACCTGACATCTGGGGCAAGAAAGACTGAAGAAAATGGCATCGGCTGGTTCCTATATACCCCTGTCACACTGACGTCAGGGAAGAAGCGACGACAACCGACGCCGGACCTAGACTTTGGAATTCGGCCGACCGAGGACCCGCCTGACGGCAGGAGAACCCATCTGTTATGACTGCAGCTGTATTAGCACTCTAACATCTACATTTATGGTAGGTACAAAACTGCTTTTCAGCTGACAAGTCTTCAAGGCAGCTACCTTCATCTTCTCTGTTTCCTACTGATAAGGATAGTAAATTTATGGATAGGTTGAGAGAGAATATGTATTCTTCCACCTTGGCCATAAGAACAATTAACTGTCAAACTCGTATTTCCAAGTTTGCTCTGGATTCCCTGACCAAGGTCTCTACTCTACCTGACTCACCAGTCAAGGCTGATCTGGGCACCCTTCTATCCATGGTATCTCAGCTGACTAGACACTCAATCAAGTGCAGCTATAATGCTGTTGAAGCCTCTTCCAAATTGGCTGCATCTGCTTGAGACTCCGACCTTTGTCTTTGGATGTCCAAGCGAATTTGTTAGATGCCCCTTTGGATAAATCAGCACTCCTTGGAGTTGCCTCTGCAGAGCTGCTTAAGTCACTGCAGCAAATAGGAAAAGACTTGCAGAATCTGAAGCATTTACTGGTGTCACTTGTTCCCAGATTCCATAAGAACTTCCAATACCCAGCTTTGAGGCAGTCCTATTCCTCTGTTGCTCATTCCAGGGGACGAAGAAACCTAAAACTATCCGCTCCTAGATCTTCATTCATCTTTACACCTTCTTTCTTTCGGAGGCAGCCAGACCCAGATAGAGCTCCTCCACTGTGACTCTTCCCTTACCCACCTCCATTCCCCCTCTCCTATATGCCTAACCTTATCCTCCTGGCAAAAAATTACCACAGACAGGCGAGTGCTGTTCATCTTCGAGAGAAGATATTTCATGACTTGGTGGGCATCTCCACCATTCCAGGGAGTTCCACAACCTCCACCCAGACAACTTTCACTCTTTCCCACTATCCTGAGAGGACTCTTCTCTCAGGGCACTATAGGAGGAGTACCCGAAGATCAGTTTGCAAAAGGGTTTTACTCTAGGATGTTTTGAAGACCCATTCTTGACCTATCGTTCTCAATCTCTTCCTCAAGGTGTCTACCTTCAAAATGCTCACATTACAGCACCACCTTCCTCTTATTCCTCAGCAAGCCATCATGGCTTCTCTGGATCTGAAGGATGCATACCTTCACATCCCTAGTCATCCCACTTACAGGAAATTTCATTTCTCAGTGGGTTCCTCACATTTTCAGTTCTCTGCTTTGCCCTTTGGACTCTGCACAGCTCCCAAGAGTATTCACCAAATGTCTAGCCCCTGTCATTGCATATTGCAGACTACAGGGAAGACAGATTTACCCTTAGATGATCTCCTGATCCTACACCAGGATTCTCTCACCTTGTCTCAACATCTGAACTGGATTTTGCAAAATCTAGGTTTCACTGTGATCCTCAAATTACTCCCTCGCAAGATCTTGTTTTCCTGGGGTGCAGAAAAAGGACAAACATGATGTCAGTCTTTGTCTCTGCACAGAAAGTGGAATTTCTCACCCAATTCTTCCAATTCCTCATACCACTACCAACCATCTCAGCCAGAGAATTTCTGAAAATTCTGGGATTTATGGCTTCCATGATGCCCATGATTCCTCTTGCTAGGATGCACATGAAGTTTTAGTGGGTATTGAGAAATTCTTGGAGCCAACACATTTATCTCTTGGAAACAACTTTTCCTCTTCTCCCCTGCTTAAAAAGGGAACTTGCCTGCTGGATCTCAACTATCACCCTCAATCAAGGGGTGCACTTGCAGATTCCTCCACCCAAACAGCATCTTTACATAGATGCATCATATTTAGGTTGGGGGGCTATCCTTCACAGTACCAACATCCAGCACAGTGCAGGGGGAGTGGTCCATTCAAAAAAGAAAGAGAACCACATCAGTGTAAGAGTTAAGGGCCCTTTTCTTTGCAGTACATGTGTTTCTAGAGATCCTTCTGCCAAGCACATTGCAGGTCATCACAGAAAACATGACAGTCCTGTGGTACATAAACTGGGAGGAACAAAATCCTACCCTGTTTGCAGTCTTGCAATTCAAATCTGGTCCCTGGCAACAGCACTACAGATTTATTTGCAGGCAGTTTACATCCCATCATAAGACAATGTGATGGCAGACACCCTGAGCAGGACCTTAACACCCTCCCATGAATGGATGCTTCACAGGGAGGTGTTTCATGCCCCCCTTTTGCATAAGGCTTCCCCGTTCACAATCCTGGAAGATGGACGCCGTAACCTTTTCATGGGAGAGAATGTTCCTTTATGCCCCCCCCCCCCATTTCCTTTGATTCACAAAGTCTTCCTGAAAATACAGAAGGGCAAACCAAAAAATCCTGTTGGTGACTCCCTTCTGGCCAAGACAGCATTGGTTTCCCCTACTTTTCCATCTAGCCCAGGGCAATCACCACAGGTTTTACCTCACTGCTTCGACCTCACACAAGACATGGGGTCAGTTTTTCATCTCCACCTTCTCAATCTCAGTCTGGCAGTGCGGGTGATAGAGTTCTGATCCCCTTTAGACACCTATATTGAGGACATATTCAGTTATTTCCTTCTTTTCCAGTGTCGCAGTATTCACTAGTGGGTTTACCCTTCTTCCAGTCAGCTTGTCAGGCCAGGTTTCCAAAGCTTTTCCAGTCCCTGATGGTGCGTCGAACGTCTGACGTGTTGGCAGGTACGTGGGCCGTAAATGTTATGTCTGCATGCACCGGCCCTCAGAACATTTCAGCCGCCAGCCTTACATCAAGTGTTCCTGCTACTCTCGGCTACTGTCTGATCAGGTTAGCATCAAGGTTAAGTACACTGTTGGGAATTTCTTCAGACCTTTTGTAGTACTATAGTCTGTTAATGTCCGGTTAGTGCAAGTGCAGCTGTGATGGTCACATTCCCTATGAAGACACCCATGACTAATGTCTCTTTTGTTTGGGCAGTGATCATGATTATAAAAACTGCGGCATTTGTAAGAAGTTTGTCCCTAACACCCATCGTCCTGACTTCAGGCCCTTGACTTGTACCTTGAAAACCAGCGCCTTGGACAGCTCGCTCTCTGTATGGAAGCCACCCCCGACGCCGTATCCGAACCACCCAAGAAGAGGGCCAAGCCCAAACGGCCATCTACTTCCAGTGCACCTCCCTCCACTGATTCTCAGCCTGTAGCCGTAGTTAGCTTGGCCGAGGAAATTGTCTACCACTTCGGATAAAGCGAGTACCTATGAGGAGGCTGCATAATCCAGAGCGGACAACACGTCCAGGGCGGATATCCCGGCACCTTATTAAGACGCCGGAGGGGAACCAGTAACTGGGATGGGTGCTTCGGACCAGGCCTCCGCCGCTCCTACTGTGACTTCCAGGCCTATCTCCAGCCAGACACCAGCTAGGCCTACCAAGAAAAAGCAAAAGGCGAGGCATATTCCGCCGCCCTGGAGGCCTTGCCCGACTGGCAGGCCTTCAGCCAGAACCTCTACAATGCCTTCCTGGCTCTTAGGCTTACTGCAGACCTTCCTCCTGCTGCTCCACCTCTTCAGTCCCAGGCATCTCCTGCCTGAGAGAACTCCTAGAAAACCTGCAGAAAAGGAAATGTCTGACTCCTCAGAGGATTCCTTATCCTACTCTTCACAGATTTCTTCCCTTCTGGGGTATGGATCCCCTGAAGAAGCCTCTGCAAAACCTGACTCCCCTGTGGAAGATTTTACCTTCGGGGACACCATCAATCTTGAGCGAACATTTTAAATGGGAATGCTCAGACATGTCTGAGGCTCAAAAAAGATTATATGACCTGATCCAGATGGAATCTCCTAACCCAGCTGCTATTCCACCTGTCCAGCCTGCCTTCTTGGATACTTTTGCTGCAGCATGCTTGACTCCAGATTCCTGGCCACCTGCCCCTAGAAGGGCAGACTGATTATACAGGGTACCTGATGCAGAAATTCCTATTCAGTGCCCTCCAGCATACCCAGCAACTATTTCTATTGCTACTAATAGGGCAGCCAAACTTCTCCCTAGTACCACTGTCCTGCCTGCAGATAGACAGCAAGGCCATGGAGAGGTGGGGAAAGATGATGTACACTTCTGCTACCCTAGCTTTTAGGGCTACGAATTGCCAGTCACACATTTTTATTTATTTTTTTTATTTATTTTACATTTGTTAACCGGGCTAGTCCAACTGGCTACATGTCCATTTTCAGTGGAGGCCCGAGGAGAAAAGCTCCACTATCTAATGCAAAGTAATAATCGTACATTCAAAGTTCATAGGCAGTTTAAAACACAATTAAAACAGGCATTCGAAAATGCATAGGGAATTTAACACACATCAAAAACAGGCATTTAGGCAAGTTTTACAGTAAGAGAATGCATAAAATTTTAATTTCTTCAGTACAGGTATATACAATAAAGACATCAGTAATTAAGTAGATTGAAGGCTAAAAGAAGAGTAAATAGAAAATAATAGTTTGTAGTTCATAGAGTCAATTTCATTTGTAGAAATGAAAAGAGATGTAGAAATAGAGATTGGTAGACAGTGCAGAGGGTGCAGGAGACTGTAGGAGGTATGTGCTCAGCTAGGGAAATTGCATGAGCAAAGCCAGTGATTGGTTAGAAAATGTTTTAGTTGAGTTTTAAATAGTGTGATAGAAGTTTGGGCTATAAGGTCAGGAGGAAGTTGATTCCAAACTTTACCAACTGAGTTGGAAAATATAGAGTCACCTGCTGTATTCTTTGCTCGAAAAGTTTGAATCAGTAATTTATTGGAGGATCTTAGGGTTTTTAGGTTATTATAGGGTTTTATCAGAGTAGAGAGCATTGGTATGTTTTCTGGGTGGTGAAGGGCTTTATGGGCAATTGTAAGTTGGTAGTATTGAATTAGGTGAGGTAACTCAAGCCACCCTAGGTTATGGAGGTTCAGGCAGTGATGTGTTTTATATGGAGAGGCAGTGGCAAATTTGGCAATGTTGCAGTAGGCTGTTGTAAGCCTATTGATGTTATGTTTAGAAAGATTAGTATAAATGGGGGATGCATATAGTAGGGTAGAGAGAAGATATGTTCTGGCTATGGTAGTTCTTGCTTCAGGTGTTAAGAAAGATTTGATTCTGTAGAGAGAACCTAATTTTCTATTAGTTGCTTTTATGATAGAGTTTATATGTACATCAAATTTAAGTAGGTTATCAATAGTAACTCATAAAAGTTTGGTTGTTTGGTCGGGAGAGATAAGGGTGCCATTGTTAGAAGTGAGTGTGAAACTAATAGTGGGAGACAGGTGTGTGGGTGAAAAGAGGAGCAGTTTAGTTTTCTTAGGGTTTAAGAGAAGGCAGTGATTGGAGAACCATTGTTCAATGGTGGTAAAAGTTTTTTGAGTAAGTGAGTGGAGGTCAGCTTGTGTTGTGGCAGAGCAGATGATGGTGGTGTCATTGGCATACTGAATGCAAGTAGTTAATGGGGTGGCAAGATTCAGGTCGTTAATAAAGATGGAAAGTAAGAGGACCTAAGATCGAGCCCTGAGGTACTCCTAAAGTGGTGGGGAGAAGTTCGGAAAGATTGTTGTTCCATAAAACAGCTTGTTTCCGATTCTGAAGATAGGAAGTGAACCAGTTTAAGGCCAGATCATTGAGAGACAGAGATTTTAAGCAGTGTAGGAGGAGTTGGTGGTTCACCATGTCAAAGGCTTTTGACAGGTCAACAAAAAATGCTGATTAAAGAAGATTGTTATTCCGGTTTATATTAATAGAGTCTATGAAGGATAATAAGGCTGTGGTGGTGCTGTGGTAGGGACGAAAGCCATGTTGGCAAGTATCTAGGAGATTATTAGATAGGAGGTGATTTAAAAGCTGCTTGTGGATGCATTTCTCCATTATTGTAGCAATAGGAGATAGCAGTGCTATAGGGCGGTAGTTCGAGTATTCAAATGAATCGCCTTTGAAGAGAGGGATGATGTGGGAGATTTTCCAGAGTGAGGGTATAGTACTTTCTTTTATGGTTCTGTTGATTAGAATTGAGATGGGGTAGGCAATAGCTTTAGCACCTAGCTGGAGATATTCAGCTGGCAATTTGTCAGCTGAGGGGGTTGAGGGTTTGAGTTTCTGAAGTAAGTGTAGAATATAGGAGGTGGGTATGGGTTTAAGCAGAAATGGAGGTGGAGTGCAGCTAGTGTTCCTAGTAATGAGGGGTCGGGGCTTTGTTGGTTGGCCAGTTTAAGTATGGTTGATGTAAAGAAGTTATTAAATGCATTAGCTGTTTGTAGAGGGGAGTCAGGGCAGGAGCCGAGTGGGTTTGGAGTTTTGACGTTGCCAGGGGATAGTAGTGAGTTAATTGATTTCCAAAATTTTTGTGGATGGCGGTGGGAGGATTGCTGTAGATGGGTATAATAGTTCTTTTTATCTTGTATGATAGCAAGCTTAGTTATGTTCCTTTTTTGTTTGAAGCTAATGTGATCAAAAGAGTCTTTAGTGGTTCGCCATTTGGTCCAGGCTTTATTCCTACTTAAGGATAAGTTGTTTGGTGTTGGTTGAAAGCCATGGAGCAGTTATAGATTTCATTCGTATAGAACGGGTGGGGGCATGGTGACATGGCCAAATACTCCTTGGCCTTACTAGACAATGCCTCCAAAGATCTCAATGATATCCCTGACTGTGCTGCAAAAAGGTATCCCTGCCTTCCTTTCTCGGGCTTATCTTCCAAGTTAGTAAACACATACACAGGTGTGTGTATGATGCAGCTGAGGCCTCTGCCAGGTCAGCTGCATCTGCTTCTGTGTTGAGGAGATGCTTTTGGCTGCGTCTACAGCCCCATACCTTTATCCTCCTGATTGTCTCACTGCCTCCCTGCATGGGCCCTAGTGGCATCCAACAAATTGGTTTTGACAATCCTGGGGAGGGTTACTTCATGTCTTGGATTTCTCCTCCTCCAAGACTACCTGCCCCACTTCCTTCTCAGAGGTCTCTCCTACCCGAGGTTCTAAACAACCTGTTACTCCAAGGAACAATAGAACTAGTCCCTCCCTCGGCTCGAGGGAAAGGCTTCTATTCCAGAATTTTTCTGGTGCCCAGGAAGGAAACACCATAGAGACCCATCCTAGACCTTTCCCGTCTCAACCTCTTCTTGAAGGTCTCCTCCTTGAGGATAACACTGCCCATTCTCTTTCCTCTCATCCTTCCCCAGGCCTTCATGGTGACCCTGGACATCAAGGAGACCAATCTGCACATTCCCATAAAACTGTCCTCCAAGAAATTCCGCAGATTCAAAGTAGGCTCCTCTCATTTTCAGTTCTGTGCCTTGCCCTTTGGACTCTCCACTGCACCAAGGGTATTTACAAAATGCCTATCCCCAGTCATTGCTTGCTGCAGGACAAGGGGAATGCAAATTTTCCCATACCTAGAAGACCTCATTCAAGCAGTAGACAAACCAACCCTCCTCAACCACACAAAGGAGCTCCTGCACCTGCTGCAGTCTCTAGGGTTCATCATAAACTTCCCCAAATCCCAACTAAATCCTACACAAGACATTGTCTTCCTAGGATGCAGAATCAGGACAGACCTCAGGGTGGCCTTCCTACCGAAGGAAAAAGTGCTTTCCCTGATCCACCACCTAGTCTGCCCTCCTCTCACCTGTCCTGACTGCAAGGGAGTTCCATAGACTTCTTGGGTACATGGCAGCTACTATTCCCATGCTACCCCTGGCAAGGTTACACAAATTTGTCTATTTTTCTGTCTGTGTGCAATAAAAACTAAAAAAAAAAACAAAAAAAATACTTCTGCTTTCCTAGCTAGTTGTTCCAGAGACCAGATTTGCTGATCCCTGGGCTTTGTATTTGGTTCCTGTGTTCCTCCATTTTCTTGTGTGGCCAGAGGGAAGTTTCTTTACTCACCAGTGAGAGTGGGGAGTACTGAGCTGCCTGTTTGTCCTCAGAGGAGTGGTTAGAGACAGCAACTAGTAATTCATTGGCCATTTTGGGTCATTTCCTGTTAAGCACGCGTTAGCGTGAAGTTGCCACAAGAGCAGCGGCAGTTAATCAAGGTTAAACTATTCGGGCTACCTTAAGTCCACTCTTCAAATTTTCCCTTAAAACAGCCTTCCTTGAACTGTACTACTGATCTAACCAGCGTATCCTATAACTAAAAAGTTCATCTCTACTTGATTCCCAAGTAGACTATTCTCTATCTGTAAAAGCCTAGCACTTGCTTCTACAGTACTTTTCATCTTGATATAGCACTTTTATTATAGATAGTACCCCACCAGCCTAA
Source organism: Protopterus annectens (assembly GCF_019279795.1). Lineage (NCBI taxonomy): Eukaryota > Metazoa > Chordata > Ceratodontiformes > Protopteridae > Protopterus > Protopterus annectens. The sequence goes on from NC_056733.1 coordinate 1,122,718,030, forward strand.
AACCCCTTTCTCGATCACCCACATCCCTCGGAGTCTAAGTTTTTTTGTCTATTCCTTCTAGCATGTTGAGGGATCAGTTGCTAGTGTCCTCTCCTGCTCAGCTGGTGAACCTGGGAATATTGAGGCAATGTTACAATTGCCTCATGTACACAGACAACCCTCTCCTTCTCCCACAAAACACAAATACATGCGAGAGATGCAACTATTCAGCCAAACTGGAGGCTGAGCTCTCTCAACATAGGACTGGCAAGACCAGACAGGAGGAGAAGGTAACCACACACACCACATACCCAGTCTCACATAGTACTATCACAACTTCAAATCATACACATAAACACACAGACATACTCGGAGGCTCTGATCAAAAATCTACCAAAACAGCAGAGGCCACCAAAGCAGACACCCAAACAACTACCACCTCAGGACACAACACATGCAACTCATAGACCACACAGTCAGTGTGCCAGTCACAGCCCTTAAGGCCAAACACAATGCCAGACACACTCGTCATTGGTGACTCCTTAGTCAGACACACTGACGTCCCGCTCACCAGATTGAGTAAAGAGAACGTCACAGTAAGCTGCCTATCGGGCGCTAGAATCCGCCACATAACGCAAGCACTCAGGTCTCTCAACAGCAGGTACAAGTACGACTCAGTCATTGTCCACGCTGGTGTAAACTACCTGAGACGTACCTCCTTGGACTACATGAAAAGAGACATTGAGGAGCTCTCTGATTATGTAGCCCAGGCAGGTATGACCCTGACCTTGAGCAGTATCCTACCTTCACCAACAATGATGCCACAATACAGAGATAAGATGATCAGCTTTAATAATTGGCTTAAACTCTGGTGTCATTCAAAGGGGATCCAATGTCTGTCTGCCTGGGATGACATGCTGGACAAGCCACGCTGCTTCGCAAGGGACGGCTTGCACCTGTCACCCCTGGGCTTCCGGATATTGGCAAAGACTCTTGCCACCCCCATAGTGCATTTTTTAGGCAAGGCTCAAATTCTAAACCTACCACCCTAGAACACAAAAAAGGAAAAAAACTAAGGGTAATGCTGCTCAATGCCAGAAGTCTCAACCTCAAGATGCACGCACTCGAGGCCCTTCTCAGTATGGAGAACATCGATGTCTGTGCTGTGACTGAAACACCTGGTTCAAGGCTCCTGAGAGCACCCCAGCGCTATCAGGTTTTACCTCATATCATGTGTTCCGGCCCCAAAATCCGGACAACACCAAGAAAGGAGGGGGGGGGTGTCCATATTCATCAAGGACACCCACACCTCAAGGTTGGTGGCAACGCACGATGCATCAGAGACCATCCAGGTGCAATTAACCATAGGCAAGACTGCTCTGCAATTTGTAGCATGTTACAGGCCACCCTCTCAAACTCAGGAAACTCGCATAGCTTTCCTGAAAACACTGGAGGGGATAAATGTATCTCCAAACACCATCATACTAGGTGACTTCAACTACCCTAATATAGACTGGGATCATTACTCAAGCCCAAACACTCAAGCCCAAAGGTTCCTGGAGTTCATAAACTCAAATGCCATGGAACAACTAGTCACCATCCCCACAAGAGGTGAAAACATACTTGATCTCATCATCACGTACATGGGATCACAATGTTCAACACCAGAAGTATACCCCTCACTGGTGAGATCAGATCATAAACTAATCTCACTGGAGGTCCTCATCCCGCCCCCACCTGAGATAAAAAGACCACAGTGAAGAACTTCTCAAAAGCCGACTTCACACTTCTAAAGACTAGTGTGGTCTCTCCTAAGGCCCGCGAGCCGGCGGTAAACATTACTCAAGCCGCTGAATCACTTACAAATGCCTTCTACCAGCACCTACAGGACTGCATGGATCAGGCAATCCCAAACAAAACAAAGACTCTCTGTACCAAAGGCAAGCGTCCAGTCTGGTGGACCCCAGCCATAAACAAGCTCTACAACAAAAGGAGGAAGCTACTACAAGATAGAGCAAAATCCTTAAAAGGTAAGACACCTTTGATCATAAGTAAAAAACTAAGAGCTCTCATAAAATCATCCAAGGCAAACTTTGAGAGAAAAATCGCTAAGGATTCAAAAGACAATCATAAGGCCTTCTTTAGCTATGTTAGAAACCTGGGAGGAAACTCCCAGATATGCTCAGAATTAGTTCAAAATGATGTGAAAATTACTGAACCTACAGACATTGCCAATATACTGGCTGACAGGTTCAGTGCAAACTCCAAAAGGAGAGATATCTATACCCGAGGATTGTAGCCCCCCAAACATCTCTAATGCCCAGGTGAGAACTGCTCTCTCTAAGGCGAAAAACACAGCATCCATGGGACCGGATGGTGTCCCCGGCTGTGTGCTCCACGAACTCAATGAGGAATTAAACCCGCAGTTAGGACAGCTGTTTAATCTCAGCCTCACCTCAGGATACGTACCCAAGGAGTGGCGCACGGCAACTGTGGTCCCACTTCACAAAGGCGGTGCCTCCACCGACCCTGGAAATTACCGTCCCATCAGCTTGACAAGCCTGATCTGCAAAGCCATGGAGAGGATCATAATGGAACTCAAATAAAGACATAGGGAACTTGCAGACTTTGGATCCAACCCAGTTTGGCTTTGTCAAAGGCAGATCATGCCTCTTAAACTTGGTTGACTTTTTCGAAACAGTCACCAAGGCCATTGATGAGGGAAAGGCAGTCCATACAGCCTACCTCGACCTGGCAAAGGCTTTCGACACAATACCCCACTCAAGTATCATTGAAAAACTCATCAGCTTAAATGTAAACCCATACATCACAAGATGGGTTGCAAACTGGCTAAGTGTCAGAACCCACAGGGTCAGAGTTGCTGGCGCCATGTCAGACTCAAAGCCTGTCACAAGTGGTGTCCCACAGGGCTCAGTCCTGGGACCACTCTTGTTCGGCATCTACTTTTCTGAAGTACAAGCAAACACAGGAGGGTTATGGCTGACAAAGTTTGCAGATGACTGCAAACTGGGCGCCATAGTCGAAAACACATCTGACACAGATATCCTTCAGAAGGGTCTTACAGAAACGGATAACTGGTGCCAGAGCCATGGCCTAAAGTTAAACGCCAAGAAATGCATAGTCATACCCTTCGGGAAAAACAAGGTTACGCCTAGCTACCATATAGGTGGCAATCCACTGAGCACAGAAGAAGTTATCAGGGATCTGGGGACCCAGGTTGACAGTAACCTTTCATTTGACACTCACGTTGCTAAAGTAGTTAGGAAGACCTTCTACATTGCCCACCTGATCATGAAGGGATTCACATCTAGATCAAGGGAGGTCATCGTCCCCCTGTACTCATCAGACCAATGAATTGAGTACAATGCCCCATTCGGAATGTATCTGACCCAACACCTGCAGCAGTTGGAAAGGCCCCAAAAGTTCCTCACCAAAAGGATAAAGGGTCTCAAAAATGTCTTATGCTGCCCGACTGAAATAACTCCAGCTCTATTCAGTCACTTACCGCTTGCTCAGAGGTGACCTGTGCCTGACATACAAGGCCATGTCAAATCCAGATTTGATGAACATGCTTAACCTCAAAAAATCTAGATCCCTCAGAACTACAAGGGCGGGAGACTTAAACCTTGACACGGTTATTAATAGGACGTGCTGGAGGGACAGATTCATCACCCAGAGACTCCCTATGCTGTGGAACAAAATCCCGGTACATGTGAAGCAGAGCACCTCACTGGCCGTGTTCGAGAAATCTTGACCAATGGATGGGAGATCGCAGATATACCCCAGCGATTACCTCAGTGTCACTGCTTGACAGAGGCACAGCAAAATAATGGGCATAGTTTTTTTCAAACTAAAGGGGTGGCGAAAGCCACAAAAACTCTGGGCTAGGCTTATAAATGCCCTTGGGCAGATAGCCTAGTATGAACCTATGAGGGAAATGCAATGGTATCTGCGCTCGGTATGGACCCAGCACTCACACCCCCTCAATTCAGGGGCCCACTTCTCCCCTGCCGCCACCAAGAACTGAAGTGGTGGCTGGCCCAGGTTGTTCAAAACCCGGGCCTTTCCCTGCAGATGCCCTCCCCTTCCCAAATCATGCACACAGATGCGTCATATCTGGGCAGGGGGCTGACTCTGGATGCAAGAACAGTGCAAGGTTTGTGGGCAAACACTGGCACATCAACATCAAGGAAATGTCTGCCATATTTCTTGCCCTGCAGGCCTTCCAGCCTTTAATTAGACAGGGCATCCTAAAGATCTTCACCGATGACACCACAGTGATGTGGTACCTGAACAAGCGAGGGATGAAGTCCTACCTCCTCTGCAGGCCAGCTCTACAGGTATGGGATCTGGCCATCTCCCAGGGGATCTCCCTTCAGGTAGCCTACATCCTGTCCCAACACAATTGTCAGGCAGACACTCTAAGCAGAACCACCTCAGACAGTCACGAATGGATGCTGTCAAGAGATGTATTCCTAGATCTGATCCACAGGTTTGGTATTCCACAGATAGATCTGTTTGCCTCCTCCACAAACAGGCAATTCTAGAGCTACTGTTCCAGAACTCACGACCCGAAGGCAGTGCAAACAGATGCCTTCTTAATGTCTTGGAAGAGGAGATTCCTGTGTGCCCCACCCCTCTGATCTAGGGAGTCCTATTGAAAATTCAGCAAGACTCACCAAAAGTCTTGTTGGTGACTTCCTTCTGGCCAAGGCAACACTGGTTCCCCCTACTTCATCTTTCCAAGGGCAATCACCACAAGTTTACCACCCTCAGTGGATCTACTCACACAGCACAATGGGACACAGATTCACCCACAGTGGAGATGCCTGCACCTCTCCCTGTGGCTGATAGGATTCCGATTTCCTTCAGACACCTATACAACTAGGACGTGCTCTCTCAGTCCTACAGGATGCCAGGAAACCCAACACAAGGAAATCTTCTCTCAAAATGGAGAAGGTTTTCTTTCTGGTGTCACAAAGGACAGATGGAGCCACTGGACAGTGATCTGCCTCTGATTCTGTCTACCTGTTTGAACTCCTGAAGACAGGCTTGTCTTACTCCTTAATAGCACACCTGTCTGCAATTTTCCAGCCAAGCTATTCTTAAAGGGTGTTTTACACTTAAGACCCCCCAGAAAACCGACCCTTCCTTCCTGGGACCTTAACTATGTGCTAGAAAAACTCACTCTTGCACCCTTCGAACCAGCTGGCAAGGCTGACTTGAAATTTTGCACTTGGAATACAGTACTACTAATACATCTGACATCAGCCAGGAGGGTGTCGGAGCTCCAAGCCCTTATGGCTACCCCACATTTCCTAGTTTCCCATATGGACAGGGTCACCCTCAGGATTAATCCCGCTTTCACCCCCCAAGGTGGTCAGTGACCTTTCCCTGAATTAGGCTGTTCACCTTCTTTCCAAACCCTCAGGGAAACGATGAGCGAGTCCTTCACTCCCTAGATGTCCACAGGCAACTTCAATTCTGTTTGCATAAGACCAAGCCTTTATGCAAATCAGACCAGCTGTTTATTTCCTTCCATCCCAGGGCTGTGGGAAAACAAACCATTTCTTCTTGGATTGTTAGTGTCATTTCCTTTTGTTACACACACCATGGGAAGACCCTGACGGGCAATGTCGGAACCCATTCCACAAGAGCCATGGTTTCCTCTGGAGTCTTTTTGAAAGGCCTAGACACCAACTCCATTCTGGAAGCAGCTACCTTGGTCCTTTGTGCAAACCTTCACCAGACACTAAACTGGACCACATCTCCAGGGCCAAGGCAGAATTTGTCATGGCTATCCTGCATGGGTTCCTGGAATCCTCATCCAGACCACCTCCCAGCCAGCAGTGAGCTTTTGTACTCACCCACTAGTGAATACTGCAACACTGGAATAGAAGGACATAAGAAAGTTGTATAAAATCTTGCCATAACCATAGATGTCAATCTCTTCCATGTTGCAGTATTCCTTCCCACCATCCCCCTCTTATCCTTGCACTTGCTTTCCTCTGCTTCTGTACAGGCTAAGCCATCTAGACTGGCTCCGTCTGGGGCTTCCTTAGTTCTGAGGGCCAGTTCCCACAGACATCACATGTATGGCTCACATACCTGCTAACATGTCAGACGTCCGCACCATCAGGGACTGGAAAAGCTTTGGAAACCTGATTGGACAAGCTGATAAGGAAAAAGGGTAAACCCCACTAGTGGATACTGTAACATGGAAGTGGAGGACATATTTTCCTTTCTGCAGGAGACCAGAAAACTAAGTACTAGGAGAAAATATTTAAATGGAAAATATTCTCCAATTGGTGCCATAAGAGTAAACGGGACCCATCTCAAGCTTCTGTTCCACTGGTCCTTTCCTTTTTGTGTGAATTACTGCATTCAGGGTTGATTTTTTCTTCAGTAAAAGTACATCTCTGCCATTAATGCTTGCCTTCCCTTGACTCCATCTCTGGCTTCCAGGTTAGATGTCAAGCTGTTTCTGAAAGGGGTCCTTCATATTAGGTCTCCTCGTAAGCCCGTTCCCCCACCTTGGGACCTTAACTTTGTGCTGGAAAAGCTTACACTACCTCCCTTTGAGACAGCCCATTCTTCCTCTCTCAAATTCTGTACTTGGAAAACAGTCTCGTTAGTGGCTGTCACTTCTGCCAGGAGGGTCTCAGAGATCCAAGCCCTTATGGCTTCACCTCCCTACCTTGTTTTCCATAAGGATAGGGTTTCCCTAAGGACTAACCCTTCCTTCATGCCAAAAGTAGTTAGAGATGTCCTTAAACCAGATCATTAATTTGCTGTCTTCTACCTTCAGCCACAGAACTCTTCCGAAAGGACCTTGCATTCCTTGGATGTTCATAAAGCAACTGAGGTTCTACTTAGATGAGACCAAATCCTTCAGTCTGATCAACTTAGTCTCATTTCATCCTAGGGCCATAGGCAAGGCTGTGTCAAAACACAGTTGCCTCTTAGATTTCTAAGGCGATTACCTTTTGCTGTTCCTTTCATGGAAAACAATTGAGTTAGTCTGTCAAAGCCCATGGTGCCAAAGCACCAGAGCCATTTCCTCTTCAGACTTTTCCAAGGGCATTGATTGCTCTTCTCTTCTGGAGGCAGCAACTTGGTCCTCTGTACATACCTTCACCAAGCATTACAAATTGGACTCCATCTCCAGGGCTAGAACAGGGTTTGCTAGGTCTATTCTGCAGGGTCTCATAGACTGCTCCCCTACCTGCCACCCACACTACTTCCTAGAGAGCTTTGGTACACTCCCTAAGGTTAAGAATACTGCAACATGAGGATAGAAGGACATGGAATAGTTGTGCAGGAACTTAACATAACCATAGATGTCCTCCTCTCCCATGTTGCTGTATGCAATCCTACCCACCTGCCCCTTTTCTCTTTTAAACATATTATAAATTGGGTCCTTCCCCTGACTACTGACCTTGTGTCTGGGAGGGGTCTTGTACTACCTTTTACTCCTCCTATTCCTGGGGATGCTCTCTATGCAACAGCCAGATGTTCATCGTGTTTCACTGTTGCAGTCATTACTCTTGGGTTATCCTGCTGGCAGGCTACCCGCAGTCAGCCAGAATTCCAAAGTCTAGGTCCGGCGTTGGTTGCTGTCGCCTCTTCCCTGACGTCAGTGCAGCAGGGGAATAAACGATGCAGCCGACGCCATTTTCGTCAGTCTTTCTTGTCGCGCGGTGTCCTAAGCAAAAGCAGTTTCCAAGTGCCAATCGGCCGACTCCTGAGATTTTCAAATTCGAATTTCAGAATCAAAGTCTTAATTAAAGCTAAGTACCCCATTGGAGAAACTTTTTTCTTGCTCCAGACCAATGTCAGAAAAAAAACAATTGTATTTCTTGTGGGAAGAAAATACCTCATAAGGATTTTCACTCTTACTGTATTCCTTGCCTAGGCCCTGATCACAATGTTGCTAGCTGTTGGTTTTGTGCTAGATTTAACCAACGCACTATCAAGCGTCAGTTCGAGTTTGCATTTCATTACTTTGGCCAAAGATTTAATTATATAATGCTGTCGTAAAAGCTGACAACCGGAGTTTACAAAAAACGCAAGGAAAAAGATAGGCATCCGAGGTCCAAAACCGACAAAGCCTCTGCTAGGCCAGTCGCCGGTTCTCAGTGAGGTGCTTTCGCAGCCCCTGGCGCCCGCTACCTCAGAGCCACAGGCCGCTTCCGACTCCCACATGGAGCCGACTGGGCCTCTGGAAACTCGAGGTATTGGGCACTCTGAAATCATTCCCTCAGATGGGTCCGGAGCCGCTGAGCAGGAATCTGCTTCTGAAGGAGAGTTCAGACCTACACAACTATATATTAAGCCATCTTCAGCTTCAAAGACTGAAGCAGCTCTAAAGACAAAGAAACAAGTACAACATTCTCCTTCTCAGACTTCCATGCCTAAAAAACAGATGCTCAAATTGGCCAACCTAATTAGTTTGATCAGGGGTTCCCATCCCCCTCCTGATAAGAGGCCTAGGCAAGAGACAGAGTAAGATTCCTCTGATCAGGTTTCTGTTTCCTCTGATTCCTCTTCTGAACAGGATTACTCCATGCTTCCCTATGAGGATTCTGATGCTGAAGAATTCATTCCCTCAGCCTCACCTCCTGAGGATTATTCTTTTGGAGAAACCCTGCATACCATGAGGGAGCATTTCCACTGGGAGAGCCAAGATTATTCTGAATCTAAGAAAAGGCTCAGACTTTCTGCTACTTCCTCAGCACAGACCCCTTGCTATTCCACCAGTCCTGGATATTGTAGATGTATTTTCAGAGTCCGCCTGTCCCGTGACTCTCTACCCACTGCACCTGCTAAGCCAGACAGGTACTACAGGGTCCTGGATTCTCATAAATTCCTATATAAAAACCACCTGCTGACCCAGAAACTATATCTCAGGGTCCCAAAGGGTTAAAGCTTCCACTGCAAAAAAACCCTGTCCCCTCTGATAGGGATTCTAGGGCTCTAGACAGATGGGGGGGGAATGTATGGGGGGGGGAGTCTACACTTCTGCTACCCTGGCTTTAAGGGCTTTAAATTGTCAGTTTCATATGCTTAAATATCAGCAATATTTAATGTCACTGCTTAAACAAAAATTGTTGACAAATACTGAAAGTTCAGAGAACAAGGAATTGCAGGATTTATTGCATGCAGCTGAGCAAGTGGGAAAGCATACTTTGCAATGTGGTTATGATTCACTGGAGGCCTCTTGCAGGGCCGCTGTTATAGGTTTTGTTATTAGAAGGCATGCTTGGTTAAAGGAACAGAAGCTGCCTGATCATGTTAAAGCAAAATTATTAGATGCACCATTACAGCATGATACTTTGTTTGGTACTAAAGCAGAAGAGGTGTTGAAAAAAATGGAGGATAAAGCAAAGTCCATGCAGACAGTCAAGGATTTCTTACAGGTGCAGCCACCTAGGTTTAGCAGGAACTGGCCCTCTAAAAATTGGTCCTTTCCAGTGTCAGACAGACCACAAAGAGGCAGATACAGCCGTCCTAGAGGCAGATCTCAGCCCCAAGGCTCATACAGGCCTAAACAATGGGGTGCTCCTACCTCCAAAAGCGGAGAAGACAAATCACAACCTTACAGGAAACAGTCCCAATGACTTCCCTCTACCAGATCCAAGCACTTTTCTTTTGGCAGCCCCCTTAGGGGGAAAACTAGCACTTTTTTCATCAAATTGGCAAATGGTTACCCAAGACAAATTGGTCCTGAACATAGTGTCCCAAGGCTACAGGTTCCATTTTCACACCCTACCAAGGTCAAAAGGTATGCCTGACCTGCCACACAATCAATGGGCAGAGGCACAAAAACAAATTACAGCCCTCATGGACATGAGGGCCATTCGGCAAGTACCACTATAAGAGCAGGGGCAAGGATTTTACTCCAGACTTTTTCTAGTACCCAGAAAGGACAAAACCTGGAGACCAGTACTGGACCTGTCAATTTTAAATACGTTTCTGGAAGTTCCAAAATTCAAGATGTTAACTCTACAGCAGCTATTCCCCATGCTGGGCAAGAAGGCTTGGCTCGTAACTTTGGAGCTAAAAGAGGCATACCTAAATGTCCCAGTCAGACAATCTTGCAGAAGATAACTCAGATTCATAGCTCTTTCTATGCATTACCAATTCCCTGCACTGCCCTTTGGTTTATCTACTGTGCCAGGGTCTTCACAAAATGCCTGGCCCCAGTACTTGCGTTTTGCAGACAAAAAGGAATTCAAATATATCCCTACTTGGATGACTGCCTAATTCAAGCAGAGAACAAAGACATTCTTCTGAAGCATCTGGCATTTGTAAAAAGATTACTAATTGGCCTAGGGTACACAGTAAACGAAAAGAAATCAAAACTAGTGCCCTCTCAAGCGATAATATTCCTGTGTGTAAGCTTAAATACAACTGCCCAGGTGGCTTATCTCACGCCAGACAAACAGAAGCATCTGACTACTTACTTCAAGAAATTGGCAACAAAAACCCACTTGTCTGCAAGGAAAATCCTGCAGGCCTTTGGTTTCATGGCATCTTGCAGTCTGCTAATTCCATATGCCAGACTGCATATGAGGAAACTACAGTGGTACCTAAAAAGTGTTTGGACTCAGCATTGCCACATCCTGGAGACAGTAATTGCACTCATTCCCTGCCTGCAACAGGAGTTTCGATGGTGGGGAGAAGCCTGTCACCACAACAAAGGTCTACCATTCATTTTACCCACAGCCAGACAGACACTGACAACGGCTTCATCAGATTATGCCTGGGGGGTCCATATGGCAGGAAAATGTATTCAGGGCACATGGCCTGCAAACCAGATGCATCTTCACATCATTCAAAAAGAGATGCTAGCTGTTCAAAATGCCCTGACAGCTTTCAAGGACCTGCTTCATCCAGGACAGTTACTGATAGACAGACAACAGTACAGTCATGTGGTGCATAAGCAGGGAGGTACACATTCCTACCCCCTCTGCACACAAGCAATGACCTTATGGGACACAGCATTGGCTTTTCAAATTCACCTGCAAGCACAATTCCTGCCAGGAAAAACAAATACTCTGGCAGATGAACTAAGCAGAAACCTCATGGATCCCCACGAATGGAAACTGGATCCACAAGTCTTCAGCATGATGATAACGAAATGGAGATGCCCAGACATAGATCTATTTGCCTCCCCTCACAACTTGCCAATTGCAGAGATTTTGCGCAAGGATTCATCACAAGCAAGCATGGAAAGTGGACGTCCTATCCTTTAGCTAGAAAAATCTAACGGTATATGCTTTTCCCCCCACTGCCTCTCCTTCCCAGGGTACTCCTAAAGGTCAGACAAGAGAAGCCATAAATGATACTGATTGCATTAGACTGGCCACGCCAGCACTGGTACCCAATCCTAAAGAGCTTGTCTCAAGGTCCAGCATGGATATTGTCTCAAACTTCTCACTTACTGACCCAACAAAACAATCAGATCCTGCACAGCCAACTCAGGACCTTAAATCTGGCAGCATGGCAGATAATGTAGCCATTCAGAACACTCCTCTTTCAAAAGCTGTTATGGATGTTATCTTGGAGGCCAGGAGGCCCAGCACCAGAAAATCTTGTGCAGAAAAATGGAAGAGATTCTGTGCTTGGAACCAGGAACAAGGCATTGACACGTGTGTACCAAACATCCCTCAAATTTTACAATACCTAACTAAGATGCTGAACAAAGGCCTTTCCTTCTCATCAATTAAGATTCATGCCTCTGCCATTTCAGCCCATTACAATACGGAACCACCTATCTTTTCTTATCCTTTAATAAGGCAGTACCTCAGAGGGGCCAAAAACATTAGGCCTCCAAGGAGAGCACCAGTTCCGGCCTGGGACCTCAGTTATGTTTTGGAAAAACTCACACTGCCTCCTTTCGAGCCAGCATCAACAGCAGATATAAAATTCTTATCCTGGAAAACAGCTCTGCTCCTAGCAATTACCTCTGCAAAGCGAGTCTCTGAGTTACAAGCACTCATGGCTGTGGAACCTTTCATCATTTTTCATCCGGACAGGGTTTCTCTGAGGCAAACCCTACATTTGTGCCTAAGGTGGTGTCCAGTGTGGCCATTAACCAAAGCATTCACTTGCCAACCTTTTATCCTAATCCACAGAACAAGGGTGAGAAAATTCTGCATTCTTTGGACATACACAGGCAGTTGCGCTTCTACTTGGACAGAACTAAAGCTTTCAGAAAGACTGAGCAACTTTTAGTGTCATATGCTGCAGGATCACAAGGAAAGGGTATCTCAAAACAGACTATTTCTAAATGGATAGGCCATTGCGTCCATTTCTGCTATTTTCAACATGGCAAATTAGTGCCTAAGGGCATTAACCTAGTATGAACCTATGAACCTATGAACCTATTAGGCCTCATTCCACCAGAGCAGCAGCTACTTCAGCAGCCTTCCTCAGAGGAGTACCAACCAAAGATATCTTAGAGGCTGCAACTTGGAGTTCAGTGCACACCTTCACAAAGCACTACCACTTACCTCTTTACTCTTAAGTCCAGAGCAGGCTTTGCCACTGCAGTTCTGCAGGGCCTCATAGCTTCTCCTAATCCTGTTTAGCCCAGCCACCCTTCCTCAGCTTTGGGATTCAACCCAAGAGTAATGACTGCAACAGTGAAACACGATGAACTTAGTACAGTTGTGTACCTACCATAAATGTAGATGTTTGAGTGTATTCACTGTTGCAGTCCAGGTTACCCACCCACCATCCCCCTATTCTTTGCTGGGACTTATCTGCACTTCTCTCTCCTGTACAACCTATTTGGTGTATTTGCTTGTAGATGAAGGAAATGTTATTTTTCTGCATGCATTTTTATTGGCATATTTTGCAGTTTACCAATTTGGGGGCACCTGACATCTGGGGCAAGAAAAACTGAAGAAAATGGCGTCTGCTGCATCTTTTATTCCCCTGGCACACTGACATCAGGGAAGAGGTGACAGCAACCGACGCCGGACCTAGACTTTGGAATTCTAGCCGACTGCAGGTAGCATGCCAGCAGGATAACCCAAGAGTAATGACTGCAACAGTGAATACACTCTAACATCTACATTTATGGTAGGTACACAACTGTACTTTCTTAATTGGGTATGTGCAGACATCACAGATATAGCCGGTGTCAAATTATGGTGTACTGGCCAGATGTCCAGTGCTGCAGGCAGCAACTCCCTAACGTTAAGAATACTACAGCATGGAAGAGAGAAGGACCTCTATGGTTATGGTAAGTTCTTACACAACTATTCTTCCTGATGTCAAATGGTCTTAGAGGCTTCTTTCCCAAGTCAGAAAGTGTAAAAATTGAGCATAGAAGACTGAACAACTTGAAAGTGCAGTAACAAATGTAGATGCAGCATCATGATCTTGTGTAGCGGAGGGTACTTGACAGACCTGATTCCTATTCGTGGGCAGCCTGCCTAAATGGCAGGGTTTTCAAGTAGCAGGTCAGAGGGGTTAAGATCAGAAAAAGTGCTGTAGGCAGGTGATGTGGCACTACAAGCAGACTCTCAACAGGAACATCAGCAAATAACAGGACTGGTATGCAACATTTAAATTACGTATGATGAAATTGAGTACAGAGAAAGAGTTGGCATTGCAGCAAGTAATGAAAATATGAAGTTGAAAATTGAGGTGCTAAGGAAGTAGTGGAAAAAAGCCGATGCAAATATCTGTGAGGGCTGGTTGAGAAGAGAAGTCTGAGGAAATCAAAACTAGAGTCTGGTGTGGCAACTAACTGGTATAGTGTGTTGGGTTAGTGTGTGACACGATTGCCGAAGAAGCTAAAAAGTAAGGTGTGCAAAACGGTGGTGCAGTCAGTGCTGCTGTATGACAGAAGCCTGAGCAGTGAAGGCAGAGTATTTGGGGAAGCTAGAGTGATAGTGAGCTGAGTTGTAGGATGCACAGCTTGAGGGAGATTAGCAACTTGTCTATAGCTGAGCAGAGGCCATATTTACAGTTGCAGGGAAGGTCAAAGAGAACAGGTTTTGTTGGTTTAGACGTCATCAGGAAAGTAGGTGATTTGGGAGAGGCAGGAGGAAACAAGAATGTCCAACCAAAAGATTGGTCGATTCATAGCTCTCCACTCCCCAGATTTTTGCCTCACATTTTTGATGTGTTCCTCATAAAATTTGTGTTTTTTTCTGGTAAAGTACTGGAATGATCTGCGGATTGAAGTCACTAAATATCCATTTGAGTCTCTGACTTCATACCCTTCAGAAAATGCATATGGAGACATATCCTTTTGTTCTAACAACTTTCTAAGTTTATAAGAGCAGTAGATAAAATCTGCACCTGTTTTGGCCCTTTGACCCCCATTATGTTAGGCTATGTCCAGATCACTTGTGATAAGAGGTATGGGTAGATTGCATGAGAAGACCTGAGGCAATGCATTCAGAAAACTAGGACTTAACTACTATTGCTCTATTAAAAGTGTGTTGAATTTAAGCTGCCATACAGTCTGTAAAGGTTTGTTAGAGAATTTTTCAGGAAATATTTTTATGTGCTAAAGGTACCCAACATACTAAAACATCATAAAAAGATGTGTATACATATGTATGTTTACTTCAATTTCAGTTCTGATTTGATTAGATGTAGTACACTCTAGCATCACACCAGAGATTTAAATGGTAGATTCAAAACGCACATTTTTTTCATGCTGCTATTACAATAAGATTTTGGTATAATTCCCCCCGTTTTGCATACTGGTGCACCCTCTTGCACACTCATGCACACACCTGCACACTTTTATACATTACTAATTTACTTCATCCACTATTTTCTGTATTTTTATGTGGCTTTTCTATTGGCTTTCATTGTATAAACATTTATAGGGTCTTTAAACATAAAAACTGTAATGAATTTTTTTCTGTCTCTGAACTGCAAAGCACGGATATTTTTTTGAGCTGCAAATAACTTTGTTTTTATGCATACTAATACATATAGATGGATGCTTTAGATATTACACATTTATATTTATAGTGTTCTTATTAGGTAATGTTTATGGTTAGATAGCAGTGTGCGTTTGTTGTATCTGTCTAGTTAGCTCTTTTTACTTGTCTACCTATGTATATGATTTTTAGTTCTTGTCAGACCTGATGGCTTTATTGCATTAGTTGACCAAAAGCAATTTTAGTTGAGTCTTTTTTATGTGTATGTTACACTTGATACCCGATTTTGGAACTTGAGTTGCAAATAGATGGGTAGTGTTGTCCATAACTAGGATTTAGTTTAATCAGTATTAGTGTATGGGGGTGGGTACTTGCTGATGTCCTCTTATTCATATGCTGCAGCATCCGTAACATGTGGGAGTCCGCCACTGGCTGATTCATACATCCGGCAGAATAGAAAAGATTAAAGCAACTGTGAAGTACACACAATGCCACACATCAGCAAACGTACATCTGCCATAGAGACGTGTGGTATAAAGCGGAAGTCAGCACGTACCAACCTCAGAATTTTTCTGCTGCCTGTTCACTTGCCTGCTCCAGCCGTCAGTGAAGTTGCGAACTTTGGTTCAGATAAGTACCCTGTTGGGTTTTTTCTTTAGGATTTTGGGTACTGTATTTGGCTGTGATTACATGTCGGCTAGGAAGGGCAAGTGTCAGTGTGAAAGGTAGATTCCACATAGGGATGCTCACAGCCTTTGCTTATTTTGCCTAGGCCCAGACCACGACCATACCCCCTGTGCTGTCTGTAAGGCCTTCGTACCCAAAACCCTTCACAGCAGTTTAGCTGTCCTGAAATTATATCCTTAGAATCAAGGAGGCGGTGTTTGGCCCTTCAGACGAGGCGCAAACAGAAATGGCCAAGAAGCCACAGCCTGATCAACCTTCCGCTCCCTTGGATCCAGACGTCTCTCCCAAGGCATATGTGGGCCCGGAGGCTGTCCCGGTATCTGTAGACATTCCTTTGATGGGTACCGTAGTGGCGGCCGAGAGAGACTGTTCCAGCACGTCTGCGAGGGAATCCCAGGTGTCCAATTCTGGAGTAGGGGGGAACCATAGCTGATTACTGAAAGCCTGCATGGCGTCACCCAGGTCATTGTGCAGGAGGATGTTCCTACCAACATTATGGAGTGCAGGCTGACGTCTGACCCAGCCACCTTTCACCACATGGAGGTTCCAAAAAAGAAAAAGCTCAAGACTAAACGTGTTTTCCCTACTGCCCCAGGAACAAATATTGGATTGGCAGGCCTTCTCCCAAGGGTTATTCAGTGCTTTTATGGCCCTACGACAGACCTGTCCCCTTTCTCCCTTCTCCTGTTTTTCCACCCTCTCCTCCACAGCTGAGGAAATCTCCTCACAGGTCCTTTTAAGAAGTAATCGGGCGATGAGTCCTTGGCTTATTCAGCCCAAATCTCTTCCCCTTTGAGTTATGCCTCACCAGAAGAGGAATCCAGTAACAGATTCTCCTGGGAAGGATATTTCCATTGGGGATACTATCTTGAAGATGAGAGTTCTTCCGGTGTGAGTGTTTCCAGGTATCCGACATCCAAAAAAGGTGCTATGACCTCTTACAAATGGATTCCCCTTCTCCGTTTGCCAGACCCCCTGTTCTGCTGGCCTTCTTGGATGCCTTTGCAGTTGCTTCAAAGTCCCCCGATTACCAGCCTCCAGCCCACAAGTGCCCAGATGTTATGTGATCCTATCTCGCCTACATTCTGTACTGATGGGCTCGGAGCCGATCCCTCGGCTCCAACTCGGCACGCTATGCTATAGAGCGAGGCCTCTTATTGGCTGAGCTATTTCTTATCCCAGGATGCACCACCACTAATCCCCCAGATCTCGTTTGCCGCTTACAAGCTAAGACGTGGTCTCAACTTGGCTGGGCTAAGTACTAATTTATTTAGACTTTTCCTGTCAGGAATTTGCTCGTTTTCAACCCAAAAGCTGTTTTAACAGCTGTTGTTGTGATACGTGTGTGTATTTGGTGATTTTGTTGAGAAATTTGTCTTTTTCGTTAAGGGAAGGTTTCCCGTTTTAGTTAGAGGGGCATTCCCCTTTTTGCTATTCTAGCGTTTATTTGTGGGTCAAGTACCCGTTTTAGTTAGAGGGCCTTGACCCTCTCTTTCTGTGTTTTTCTTGTGCAACTGTGTTATTGTGTCAAAAAAAAAAAAAAAAAAAAAAAAACCTTTATATTTTGAACTTAAACTAGCTAGTTTTTGGTGTTATCTTAGATAGCTGTGTTATTTCTTTTTAGTCATGTCCAAAGAGCATAAACCCTCCGGGTTTAAAAAATGCACGAGGTGTGGTTTTAAGATGTCCATAACGGACGACCACTCCTCGTGCGTTTATTGTTTAGGAGCCAAGCACCTACAAGAATCATGTAGCGTGTGTCACGCCTTCTCATCAAGGGTCCTCCAGGAGAGGAAAAACAAATGAATCCTTAAGGGGTTAATTAAGCCATCCTTCGAGGAGGCTTTATCTTCTCCCTCTCCTTCGAAAAAGAAAAAAGCGTCGGCTCCGACCAGTCAGTCGGAACAGACTGCCAAAAAACCTAGGCAGACTTCTCCATCGGCTCCACGGACTTCGGAGCCGAGGGCGGAACAGTCTGCCTCGATGCCTCCAGTCTCGACCCCTCTGGTTTCAGAGCCGATGTCTGGGGCATCGAGAGGCGGGTCATCTTCATCGGCTCCACTGATATTGGAGCCGATGAGGGTTGCCGGCTCAGACTCTCCCCCTTCGGAGCCGAAGTCCTCATCGGCACCGAGGGAAATTGCCTTGAGATCTCCCTCGGAGCCGATAGTTATAGAATCCATTCTGAGCCCGGTCCCCTAGTCCTTTGGAGCCGATGGAGAAATCGGTTCGGACCCGATCGGTATCGTCCAGGTCATCCAAGATGTCTGATTCGGACATCGACAGGGTGCTCCTAAGACTCTTCCAGTCTCCGGTGTTCCAAAAGTTAGTTTCGGCTCCAGCCCATTTGGCTTCGGAGCCGATGGTCCACCTTGCTACAATGGTTCCTCCTCCAACAGCCACGGCACCGTTGGAGCCGGTGCTGGTGGAACCGGTGGAGGTTTTAGGGTCGGGCCCGACCCTTACTCCAACTCCGGCTCTTGGGTCGGAGTTCGGTACGCGGACTTCTTCCGTCGGCCCCGGGGGGAATGCTTCGGGACTGATGTTTTCGGTCCCAAGTGTTCCTCTCGGTGCGTCGGCTGCGGGGGTGCCGTCTACCGTCATGGCCACGGAGGTGGGACCCTCCCAGGATTCTGGTGGTCCCGCCTTCAGGGCTATGAGGAGTGCGTTAGCCAAATCATCTTTGGCTACCTCCACGGTCTCCCCAGCTCCTTCCCTGCATACCGAGACTGGGTCTTTGGCAGTCCCCCTGTCCTTAGACAGCGGAGCCCCGGGGCCTGAGGTTACCCCCACTGGGTTTCCCCCCTCCTGGAGGTCCTTCTGAAGCTTCTTCGGAAGAACCCCCAGGAAAAGATCGTGCAAGAGGAAGCATGTTGACTCCCCTGATGAGTCTCTTACATCAGACACTGATCTCGATGATGCAGAAGGGTCCCCTAAGTCGTCCTCGGATGATGTCTCCTTTGCAGACATCCTGGAAGCCCTTAAACAACGAGGCGGCTGGCAGTCCAAACCCCCTTCTGCTGATGAGTCGGTGTTCCTTAAGGCCTTCGGGGCTCAGCCCTCCGCCTCCTGGGTGTCTCCGCCCTTCGAGCTCTTGGATTTGATCTGTCGAAGGGCGTGGGAACACCCAGACTCTGTGGAACCGGTGCCTACTCGTCCGAATAAGTTCCTCTCGGCACCCCCTGAAAAAGAGTTTCTAACTAAAGGTGTGGCTGTAGATGCTTTGGTGGTGGCATCTGCTACCCAGCAAGATGTAGCAGAGGCTTCGACGTCCGTCCATCCTCCTAATAAGGAGTTTAGGAGCATGGATCGGTACGGAAAGCGCACCCTAAGTTCAGCGGCCTTTACAATAAGGTCCTTGAACTACCTTACGCACTTTACTAGATTTCAGAGGTATCTGATTAAAGAACTTTCCGATACCCTCTTGGGTAACCTGCCTGAGGAGCTGGCCCAGACAGTTGGCTCTCAGCTGGCTACATTGTCGTCCATTTCAAACTCGTCCATGAGGCTCATTTCTTATGCGGCCGAAGGGGCGAGTAGAGCGGTACAGGCATTGCTCACGGAGACAAGCCTGGCTCCGCCTGTGTCATTTCGCGGAGGCCTTTAAGTCTTCCTTTGCCGACGCCCCCTTTGATGGGTCCTCCCTGTTTGGACCCAAGGTAAAGGACACACTGACCCGCTGCGAACAGGAGGGTAAGACTCTGACTGCCGTAGGGGCACGATTTTCCACTCCCTTTCGGCCTTATCCCAAGGCTAAAAGAGGAGGGAAAATGTGGTTCCGTAGATCTCAGAAGCCTTACCCCTCTCAGCAGGAGGATCCCTCTTCAGAGGCAGGGAGGGGGAAATTCTTCCGGAAGACGCCGTCCCAGAGGCGGCAGAGGCCCTCGCAACACTGGAGACCGCGAGTCCTTTCGTGGCTCTTCAGCCTTTCACAGTCCCTGAGGGATTGCCTGACTGTGCAGCTCCGGAGCCAGTCGGGGGTCGTTTCTCAAAGCACCTAAAAGCCTGGGAAGGTATCACTCAGGATCGATGGGTGCTTCGAATTATTGCCGGAGGTTACACCATCCCTTTCTCTCACTCTCCAACTCAGTCCAAAAAAATCCCGGACCCGCCACCCAGTCAACTGGATACTGCAGCCTCAGAAGTTTCAAAGCTGCTGCAAAAAGGAGTCATCCAACCAGTCCCCGCAGACCAGATCGGATTAGGAACTTACTCCAAATTCTTTTTGGTGCCAAAAAAGACCGGGGACTTGAGGCCCATTTTGGACCTCAGCATTCTAAACCGTTCAGTCAAAGTCCAAGTTCCGAATGGTCACCCTACAAACCATTCTCCCATTGCTGGAGAAAGGTGTTTGGATGTGCTTCATAGATCTCAAGGACGCTTATTACCATATCATGGTACATCAAGCGTCCAGGAGACATCTGCGCTTCAGCCTAGGAGGCAGTCATTTTCAATTCCGCGCACTGCCCTTTGGTCTCACCACAGCCCCCAGGGTGTTCACCAAGTGTTTGGCAGTCGTAACTGCTCACCTGAGAAGTCTAGGATTCCAGGTGTTTCCGTATCTAGACTGGCTCCTAACTGCCACCTCCAAGCATCTACTACTGCGGAGCCTACAAGCCACTATATCACTGGGCAATTCCCTTGGAATCACCTTCAATTGGCCAAAGTCTGTGTTGCTGCCATCTCAACGAATAAGATTCATAGGGGTAGAGATAGACTCAAACCGATTGCGGGTCTATCTACCTACAGACAGAATAGAAACCATACAGACTCAAGTTCAAGCCTTACTTCCCAGGTCCAAAGCCCCAGCCAGAATGGTCCTGCAGCTATTGGGATCCATGTCCGCCACGGTTCTTCTAGTCCCCTTGGCAAGGTTGCACATGAGAATTCTCCAGTGGCTTCTTTCAGCTCAGTGGTCCTTTCAGGAACTCACTCCGTCACCTCATATGGATCACGGAAACATGCAAACGGGACCTTCGCTGGTGGCTAGTGCCCTCCAATTTGGATCAGGGACGACCCTTTGTTCCACCTCCTCCTGCGGCCACTTTGACCACGGACGCCTCCCAGATGGGGTGGGGGGGGGGCATTCCCTGGGCAGGTCAGTCCAAGGCAAATGGCACCCAGAAGAGACCCTACTTCATATCAACTTCCTAGAAATGAGGGCGGTGCTTCTGTCCCTTCAAGCCCTTCACGATTACCTCACTCAGGGCGTAATTGCAGTTCACTCAGACATGTCAATTGTCTGGTACCTGAACAAACAGGGAGGGACCAGATCCTATCCTCTTTGCAGAGAGGCCATGAGAGTCTGGGAATGGGCAGTCTCGACCAAACGCTTTCTAGTGGCTACTCATATCCCGGGCAAGTCCAATGTGATAGCCGACAGACTGAGCAAAACCATCCTCTCTCCTCACGAATGGTCTCTGAGCATGACAATTGCAAGTCAGATTTTCAGCAAATGGGGAGTTCCGTGTTGCGACCTCTTCCCAACTCCACTAAATGCGAAGTGCAAAAAATTCTTCTCCCTAACCCCGGCTCCGGGGAAGAGCCCCATGGACGCACTAGCCCGTCCTTGGCCCACCAGCTTGCTTTATGCCTTCCCCCCAGTTCCTGTCCTTCCCAGGGTGATCCAAAAGGCATCTCTCTTGGGGAGCAAAATGATCTTAGTTGCTCCTTACTGGCCTCGTCAAGTATGGTTTCCCTATCTTCGGAAATATGCTCTGGAAGGTCCATGGTTTCTGGATCAGATCCCAGACCTTTTGGTTCATCAGTCGGGACTACTCCACCAGTCCCTGCACACCTTAAAATTGATGGCTTGGCTCCTCCTCTTCCGACTATAGTCAGGAGTCATACATTGGATCCAGAGGTTGTACACACATTATCTTCGGCCCATAAGTCTGCTACAAAGAAACTGTATTCTAGCAAATGGAAAAGATTTGCTATTTGGGCTCAACTCCGGGGCCTGGATCCCATCTCTATTCCCGTGGCAGAAGTACTAAAATTTTTAACTTCTCTTTTCAATCAAGGCTCTTCAGTCTCTACCATCAAGGTTCAATTGGCAGCGATTTCCAATTTTCACGAATCTATAAACCCACCTTTAATGAGCAACAGATTGTGTAAGACCTTCTTGAAAGGTGCTGCGCTTTTAAGACCTCCGATTTCTCATCCTGCTCCTCCATGGGATCTCGATGTGGTGTCGTGCCTTAACTTCCTCCCCCTTCGAACCGGCAGCTACATGTGATCTAAAATTTCTATCGTGGAAGACTGCTTTTCTGGTGGCGATTACTTCTGCCAGAAGAGTTTCAGAGCTTCAAGCTTTCTGTAAAACCCCCATACTTGGTTTTTCACAAAGACAGAGTATCTCTCAGGCCAAATCCTTCCTTTGTCCCTAAAGTGTGTTCCAGTTTCTGCCTACAACAATCGTTAGAACTTCCAGTCTTTTTTCCAAAATATTCTAACAAAGCAGAATTCATATTCCACACATTAGATGTCCACAGGCAGTTGCATTTTTATTTAGACAGGACCAAACAAACTAGGAAAACAGATCAGTTGTTTGTATCCTTTGCAGACAATAAATTGGGAAAAGCTGTCACAAAGGTCACTATTGCCAAATGGATCAGGGACTGTATTACTCAAGCTTATTCCTTTTCTAACAAAGAGCTTACCACCTCTGTCAAAGCTCATTTTACTAGGGCTATGGCTACTTTGATAGCATTTCATTCCAAGCTTGCCATTAGTGACATTTGTGCTGCAGCTACATGGTCTTCCCCGCACACTTTCATTTCCCACTACAAATTGGATGTGGCATCTAGAGGACGAGCTTCATTTGGTTCCACAGTGCTCAGGAGTGTTTTCCAATGAGTCACCCAGGATTTGGGTGCTAGGGGCGCTGTCCCATCAGTACAGAATGTAGGCGAGATAGGATCACATAACATCTTTTAGTTATGTACTTACCATAACTTTAGATGTTTGGGATCCATCTCACATTCTAATAACCCACCCTCCTTCCCCCTTCCTTGGAGATCAGAGGATATCAGAAGGTCCGAATCCTGTTTCATCTTGAAACATCTAACAATGTTATATAAACAAGTTGTGCATGTGTGCATGAATGCGGACAAACAAGATCTGGGGGATTAGTGGTGGTGCATCCTGGGATAAGAAATAGCTCAGCCAATAAGAGGCCTCGCTCTATAGCATAGCGTGCCGAGTCGGAGCCGAGGGATCGGCTCCGAGCCCATCAGTACAGAATGTAGGCGAGTTGGATCCCAAACATCTAAAGTTATGGTAAGTACATAACTAAAAGCTAGATTTTGTAAGGTGCCTGAGGACTCCAAATTCCTCTTCAGATGCCCCTCTGCAGACAAGGCATCCAAATTGCTACCATCTGCCTTCTTGCTTCCTTCAGATAAGGAGAGCCAAGCCATGGAGGGGTTAGGGGAAAAAGGTGTGTGTGTGTGTGTGTGTGTGTGTGTGTGTGTGTGTGTGTGTGTGTGTGTGTGTGTGTGTGTGTGTGTGTGTGTGTGTGTGTGTGTATATATATATATATATATATATATATATATATATATATCTATATATATATATATATATATATATATATATATATATATATATGTGTGTGTATATATGTATATATATATATATGTATATATATATATATATATGTGTGTGTGTGTGTGTGTGTATATATATATATATATATATATATATATATATATATATAAAATATATATATATAATATATATATATAATATATATATATATATATATATATATATATATATATATCTGCTACTCTGGCCTTCAGGGCAGTTTAATTATCCAACTCGTATGGTCATATATTCCTTAGCCCTTTTATCAGATGCTGGAAAGCTTCTGTCTGAGCTCCTTGGTTCTCTCACCAAGGCTAAGCTCTCGTCTATTCTTAATTCCTCGGCCCGGGTTACCAGGTACTCCATTAAATGCAGTTATGATGTTGTGGAGGCCTCAGCAAGGGCAGCTGCCTCTGGATCTGTCCTGAGGAGGTGTTCATGGCTCAGGCTCCAACCTTTGCCTTGTATTAAAGCAAAGATCATGGATGTCCCTTTGGACAACAAGGCCTTGTTTGGTACCTTGGCTGGAGAACTTTTTAAATCTTTACAAGAAAAGGGCAAGGAGCTGCAAGATCTGAAACGTATCTTTGTTTCTCCTTTCCCCAGGTTTCAGAGAAATTATCCTACCAAATCTATCTCTGTCAGGAAACCGGCAGGGCCAGTCTTCCAAAGGAAACAGGAGACCCTAGGAACCTACCATCTAAATCTGCCTCTCCTACCCACACCCAGAAACGGCCCTTTTAGGCTACCCACCTCCAGGCCCATTAACTCTTTTGTTCTTTTGCCTCTCTCCTTTCCCTGCTTGGAGTCAGATAACCCAGGACTCTTGAGACCTAGCCATCATCAGATGGGGATATTTCATAGTGTGGAAAACTCTTCCCCTCCTTCAGGGGCATTCCACAACCTCCAAAAGAACAACTGGAATATTTCCCCCAGCTCATATCCAGCTTGCTTTCTCAAGGCACTATTCAGGAAATCTCATCCTGCCAAGTTGGAAAAGGATTTTACTCCATGGTGTTCCTGATTCCTAGGATGGATGGCCCTTGGAAGCACATTCTAGATCTTTCCCACCTAAATATCTTTCTGAAGGTTTCCACTTTTCGAATGCTATCATTACCCACCTTTCTTCCTCTCATTCTTTCCCAGGCCTTTATGGTGGCATTAGACATCAAAGATGCCTACCTTCATATCCCCATTCACCTTCAGTTCAGAAAATGTCTTTGCTTTTCTGTTGCTTCCTCACTTTTAGTTCTGTGCTTTGCCCTTTGAACTGTCTGCAGCTCAGATGGTCTTTACAAAATGCTTAGCTTCTTTTATAGCCTACTGCAGAGACTATAGGGCATACAGATATTCCCTTACCTAGACGACCTACTCTTCCAGGCCCCATCTCTACACACCCCTTCAGGAGAATCTCTTCATGAGTCTCTCCTGGAGTGTGTCTGGTTCATAATCAGCTGTCAGAAATCTGCCATGATCCATTACCACATTTTCCTGGGCTGCAGAATTCAAACAGGATGCTAGCCTCCTTACCTCCAGAAAAGGTCCTGTCCCCAATTTCCCACTTCCAGAACCTCTTACTCCTCCAATCCCTGACTGCACCTCTTTGGGTTCATAGTCTCCACAATCCCCATGCTCCCTTTAGAAAAGTTGCACATGAGAAAATTCCATTGGTTCTTGTGGACAGTCTGGATGCAACACACACATCTTCTAGACTATCTCACTCTTACCTTGCTTGAAAAAGGAGTTAAACTGGTGGATACTTCAGTTTGCAAGGAACTCTGGTCTGTCCTAACAACCAACTGTCCCCACTCGGGAGCTCTACACGGATGCTTCAGAATTAAGGTGGGGAGCAGCACTGGAATCCTGGAACGTCAGAGATATCTGGTCCCCATGCCAAACAAGGGAGCACAGGAATATAAAGGAGATGAGTGCCTTGATTTTCACCCTCCAAACCTTCGAACCTATGCTTTCTCCAGGGGTCCTAAGGTGGTTCACAAGGCAATACCATGGTCCTCTAGTGTGTCAAGAAACAGGGAGGGGCAAAGTCTTATCTCCTGTGAAGACTGGCTTTACAGGCCTGGGAGTTGGCCTGAAGGGAGATCTGACTCTGCAAAGCTGTCTACATTCCTTCGACTCAGAATATTGTGGCAGAGACACTCAGCAGGTCCATGACTCAATCTCACGAATGGATGTTACACAAGGGTATGTTTCTGGACATAGTCCATCGATGGGGTATACCTTAGATAGATCTCTCTGCCCTCCCCCATGAACAGACAACTTCCTAAATTTTGTGCTGGGGTTCCACATCGCTTGGCATGGAAGGCGAGCGCTCTATCTTTCTTTTTGAAGTGGATGTTTGTTTGCATTCCCTCTTCCCACTTCTCCAAAAGGTCCTGCTGAAAATCCAGTGGGAGCAACCAAAAGGCTTGCTGGTGACCCCTTTTTGCCCAAGACTGCATTGGTACCCCCTCCTACATTTATCAAGGGCAGTCACCACAATGTACCCCACAGAATGAACCTACTCACACAAGACATGGGAACTCTAGTACACCCACAGATGTCAACTCTGTCTGACTGTGGGTGATAGGGTTTTGATTCCCTTTTTTCTGAGGACGTGCTTCAGGTTCTTCAGGAGGCCAGAAAACCCACAACGAGGAAATCTTACATTTCCAGATGGAAGAGGTTTTCCATCTGGTGTCTCATAAAGGACTTGCAACTACTGTTAGTGGATATCCCAGTGGTCCTGTCCTATCTTTGTGAATTAATGAAGAGTGGGCTGTCTTACTCCTCAGTTAAAGCCCATTTTTCTGCTGTGTCTGCATATGTCTCCCCCTTTAGCTTCTAGGTTGGAGGGTAAAGTCTTCTTAATAGGCATTTTTCACATTAGACCAGCAAATAAACCAGTTCCTTCTCCTTGGGGATCTTAGTTTTGTGCTAGAGAAACTTACTCTGGCTCTCTTTGAGCCAGCAAGTTCCTCTCTCTGCAGCATTGCACCTGGAAATCTGCTCTTGTCATGGCCATTACATCTGCCAGAAGGGTATCTGAGTTCTAAGCTTCGTTGTCTTCCCCCTTCACAGTTTTCCATAAGGATATGGTCTCCTTACGCACTAATCCCTTTTTCATACTTAAGGGAATTGATGAGTTGTCTCTCAATGAGTCTGTCAACCTGCCAACCTTTTAAGCTTTTTCCCTTCTCCTCAGTCTTCTAGTGTAAGGGTTCTGCACACACTAGATGTGCATAGGCAACTCTTGTACTATTTGAACAAAACCCAGACCTATTCGCAAGTCTGAAAGCCTGTTTATCACCCAAGAGCCCTGGGTCAAGCTGTTTCCAAGCAGACTATCTCCTCTTGGATTTCAAAAGGTATCTCTTCTTGTTATATTACCAATGGAAAGAATCTCTCCTCTCTAGTTAGGGCACATTCCACTAGGGCAGTGTTTACTTCTGGAGCTTTCTTGAAAGGGTTGGACACTTGTATCATGGAGGGCAGCTACCTGGTCTTCTGTTCTTACCTTCACTAAACACTATAAAGTAGATGTCATTTCCAGGGCTGGTTTTGCCAGAGCTATTTTGCATGGCTTTGTGGAAAATGCTTCTGCTCCTCTGTTCAGTTCTTCCTGTGCATGAGCTTTTCTACTTTGTTATGGATACTGCAGCATATAAACAGGACATAGAATAGTTGTGTAAAATCTTACCATAACCGTAGATGTCCTTCCCTTCTATATGCGCAGTATTACTTATCCCCCTGCCTTCTCCCTGATGCTTGCCTGGGGCATGTTTTCCTCACTGATGATCAGGCTGGTGCTGTTTGCGGCATTCAGTTCTAAGGTTTTACACAACTGTTTCTTAAATGCAATTTTACGACCCTGTTTATATTTACCTGGAATAGGCTGTTTTAAAATTAAACAGTATACAAGTCTTCCACACCTACTTCAAACTGTATAAAAGCAGATATATTTAACACACTAAAATATTTCTAATTTTTTTTTTTTTGTTACCCTGGCTCGCTTGTCTGTGATGAATAAAGGCTTGTTGCTTTGGAGCACTACCTAGGTTTCATTTTTTTTTTATGGAAATTGTGACTGAGCTCATCAATGAAGTTTTAAGACTACTAATTGTGTTGGTGTTCATTTTTTTTTTTAATGTGTAATACCCAACATCCTGGTATTTGATGACTGCCCAGCAGATATGTTTTATGCTACTGTGTTGGAGGAACCGGGACCTTATCTGTGACTGTTGTTTTGCCTGCAGGACCATTCATTAATGCATTAAGGTTGAAGAGCTACATGACTTTGACCTATTTGTGCACCGCTACTGATGAAGTGCAAAGTGGAAGTCTAAAGAATCTGCACATTCCTTCCCATTACTGCCCCCAAACGTATACAGTTTCCCAGCTTTGATTTCCTCAGCTTTCATTTACCTAATTGTATGAGCAAGTCACACAACTATGCAGTGCCACTAGGGCTGAGCCTGAAAAGACCCGTGGACATCAGTGATTTGCCCCACTTAAGTAAAAAAAAAAAAAAAAGAAAGAAAAGTAGTGGTATTAAAAAATAGTTGAAGCAGTGTTTTTTTGTGTGAATAGACAGATAAAGGTATTGAATGTTTAGTGAGTTGGATTGTGTAGTGGAAGTAGTGTGCCCTTTATGCGCTACTTCCTGTGGTACAGTGTTTGATTCCCCAAGCCTGCCTTTGTGTATTGTATGACCGTGAGAAAGCCCACTTAGACTGTGGTTTGGGGTATTTGGTAATTTGGGCTAGGCACTTTAATGATGATCTGGATGGCATGCCTAGTAATTAGCTGTGAACAGGCAGTGAGGGAATCTGCAGGCACACTTAAACAACTTGAACAAATTATCTCTGCTTACTGAATTGGAAGACAAAACACAAAAATGTAACAAGATGAAATTTTGGAAAATGAAGAAAAAATGATTTGTTGGACTATATGGGAACTGAAATTGCAGAATTGACTGGATTTGATGGACTTTCTGGATATTGCATAAGTGATGTTTTCCATTGCCAGAAATGGAGATCTTATGTGGGGAACAGAGTGGAACTTTTTTTTTAATAGGTTTGTGGGTTGCTGTAAGGAAGTTGACCAGTTAACTGTAGCTGCTACAAGCTCACTGGTACTCAAATTAGTCGCTCTTTCTCAATAAGGGATAGGGGAACTAAGGGTTCAGGCACCGAGACCTTAACCTGCGGTACATGTGTTTGAGGATACATGGCTGAAGTGGCATTTAGCTGCAAATAAATATGGCTGTTGCATATTCCTGTAGGCAAAGAGAAAACTGTAGTGCTATTTGCACAACTTTTAATACCCAAATGCACAGATGGAAAATGTCTGTGGTCCCCAAGATGACACAAGACAGCAGGCAGTATGGCAGGCATCAGCCAGCAGGCTGACCACTGGGCATGCCAATGGCAGTAAAACTGCACAGTGGGCAGTGCCTTTATAATTAGTGTGTGTGGACCCCGCTACCCCTTCACAGTGTCCAGGGAACATTACCGAAAGTGCGTACTGGAGCGTTAATGCAACTATGGTAACATGCAGGACTTCCTGCATGTTGTAGCAGACTTCTGCATATACCACGCTTAGCACAAACCACTTCTGCTCTAGAGAAAAAGATCAAATACTGTGGAATTTCCGCATCCAAGAAAAAAGCAGACAGTGTAATGAAAACGTGTCTTTGTGGAACATTGTCATGAGCTGACATTAAACTAGTAGAGTTTGTGAATGAAGTATGCAAATTTAAATTGAGACTGAAATTTAGGTAGTCATTCTTGGCCACTTTGCATTTCTTTTACTTGAAGCCATTGGGAAGATCCGAGTATTACTGTTGAGTAATTCAGCGTTTCAGGGGATTGCTGATGTAGAGGGTGTGTGGGAAGGGTATTCAGATTCACTTCAGAAAAGCCATCTGTGTACTTGAGCTGTCCTAGGAGGGGGGTGGAGTAGATGACCACTGAGTGAAAGCAGGCTTGTTTAACTTTAGTGAGTGTGTCAAGGCTAAAGGTGACCTGAGCATATGTTAAAAGTGTGTATAGGGTGGGTTGTGGGGACATTTGATCGTATAAGTCCAGTATTTGTTCATATGAAGATTGTAGGCACTTGGCCAGTGAAAAAGTAGACAGAGCTGTGTAGATTTTATTTTCTTGGTATTATGGTAGTTGCACTTGTTTGACAATTTAATGTTTGGGTTAGTTATTAGTGTAAACTTATGTTAAATGGGTATGATTTTTGATGGCTAGAATGACCCGATTTGTTTGTTTACTTCTGTGTAGGCTACCAAGTGTACATAGGCAGGGGCTAATTGCATGGGACAGTTGGATCTGTAAGGTAATTCTTTAATAATAATGGTTGCAAATGTCTAGTAAGCCTGCCTACCTATGGATCTGCCCTTGCTAAGTTGTGTTGTCAGAGAATTCCTAAAAGGTGCATTACACTTTAACTGTCAAAAAAGAATTGCTTCTGAATTCTGAATCATGTACTTGAAAAACTTACCAGTCATCTTTTGAACCTGCGGCTACAGTCCCTATTAAATTTTTGAAAGTTAGTATGATTGGGATATTTTGCAGGCACCCTGGTATTTATTGACGTGAAGCTTGATTTTAGGCTCTGTTTCTATAGTAGAAAGGAGAGCAATCCACTTATACTGTAGTGAGGCAAGAAAAAACGTATGTTTACAGCTTTTTTGGTAGAGTTGCCAACTCTCCAGAATTTTTCTGGACAGTCCAGAATTAAGGGACACTATCACTGACATTGAAGAACAAAAGAATGTGCAAGCACAGTAATACTGTATGACAATCCCCTCAGGGGGAGGTTAATGCACACTTCTGGTCTGCACACATTTTGCTTTAAAGTACATGTCCAGAATTTTTGACAAGTTGGCAAACCTACTTTTTTGGTTGGCTTTACTGGCATGGATGAATCCATGAAGACTTAAAAATAAAGAAATAAAAAGCAAAAGGTCATCGGCATTCAGAAGCCATGTAGCTGAAACACTGGTATGTCTTAAAGGAGTCATTTGCATGTATCCATGAGCCTTCACTACAGAGGGTTTAAGATTTTGCACAGTGAAGACTGTAGCTTGGCTGGGTCTGTCTTGCAGTTTTCTGATTTGGAATACAGTCTTGCTGTAGCTCTCACTTCAGCTAGGTATGTCAAAATTTCAAGCATTGATGTAAGAATCCGTCTATTTTCCACTTTGGATGAGCCTGAGAATAAACCCTTTTCAATGCATAAAGCAATAACACAGTTCTCACTCAGCCAAGCTGTTCAGCTACCTCCTTTTACACAATCCATAAAATCCATGGACGTTTTAAGACTGTGCTAGGGAGCACAGTCTGGTAGTGACTTGCTCATAGTTGTGCTTAGGCAATGGAGGCTGAGGGAATCAAACCCTGGACCAGCGGATCACAGGAAACCACTCAGTAATGGCTCCTTAATTCTCTGCACCAACTGCCTGACTAATACAAAAATAAAAAGCCAGTTTTAATTAAGTCACTTTCTTGGTAGTTTCATTGATAGCTCTACACTGTTTGCAGTAGAAGTGCAGGAAAATCATCTCTGTTTAACTAACTGACCCTTGTTTTTGAGGCATTATCTGATCTTGACTTTTGATATGCTGCTTGTTTCTGAGAACAGTCACTGTAGTTAATTTGTCTTTAACACATTGTAGTACATTGTTCCTCCAAGTGCATTTCTGTACGCATTATTTCTTCAACCAGATGTGCAAGTAGCCGAAACATTTTGTAGTGTTTTTAGCTCAAGTATAATTTGAATAAAGAGGAGCAGTTTAGATGAATGTCCATTAGCATTTTAGACTGTGTATGACTGTCCATTGCTTCCCTTATTGCGTACATTTTACATTTCTGCCAGTCAGTAATAGCATAAAACTGGTATGATTATTCAGTAACAGAATAATTTTAATTTTGCTTCAAGTGTTTTACTTGGCTTCTCTGTTAAACCTTCTTATTTTGCTTTACTGAAGTTTTTCATTTGCCGTGCAGATGTTTCCGTAATTGTGAATTACTGCTTTTTCTATAGCCTTTATTTTGTCATTTTAGGGAACAGTATCTTTTCAAAAACAGACCAACAGATGGACCACCAAATTCATTTTACAGATCGTTGTATCCAAAGATTATTCAAGATATTGAGGTACTGCTTGTTTTTTTTTTCTTTTTGATTCCATTATTTGAAGGTAATTTTGCAATCAGGACTTCAAAATTTTTAACAGGGTCTTTTAATTGTGTATTGGGCAGAAGTTACTATGCTGTGTTCCATTATTGTACTGTACTGCTACAGGTTTAGACGAGTGTGCTTTGTAACATTGTCTGGAAACTGTACACTTACGAATGTGTGCATCTGTTTACATTGGATTAACGTAGAGAAATGCTTGATGCCATTCTTTATATCGCAGAAGGAAATAAATGGACATTTTGAAGGTGTATCAACATTTATGCACATTGTGTAATATTTAGAATGGTGGGTAGTATTTTGTGGGTATTGCAGTCTGAAGTTTTTAACGTGCCTAAATGAGTGTGCTTGCATTCCTCCACCCCAGAGTGAGTAGTTTAACTTGTTTTTCCTTGGTGGACTGGTCATTTCATTTAGTTGCAGTTCTGTACTGCTGAAGTATAACATTGGTGTTCCTTATAAAGTGAGGGAAGCTTTATGTAAAAAGCATAAAATTCAGAAGTGGCCATGCATAGACCTGAATATAAGTTCTTGTTCTTAGAGTTCTAATGCAGTTTTCTCATTGTATATTTTTCCCCTTAAATGTGATTTCTGTTGAGGTGGTAGTTTCAAAGTCTCAAAATATTCCTTTTATGTTTTTAAACTGAGCATGCAGCCAATCTGTTTTGGTTTACTTGGATAAGATACAAGAACGTATATTGAGAAGTTTAGAATTTATTTTGACATTCCCATTTTGGTGCTGTTCTGAATTTTCACATCCATTCATGTTCAGGAATTTGCTTCTTTGGTTGACACTTGATGTTATGTGCCAAGCTAGGAAGACTTAGTAAGATTCTGATCTTTATTCTGATGATCATGTCCCACTTTAATGTGACCGAACATTGTGTTCCTTCAATTGCCATATCCCAAGACAAGATAGGAAGACTTGCGGAGCTCTTCAGAACTTTCTCATGATCATGTCACACTTTAATATGCCAGAACTTTGACGGTGTTTCAGTTGCCATATCCCAAAACAGAACTCAAAGCAGCACTACCTTTACAGTTTGGGAAAGTAGCATGACATCAGACACTGCTGTCTGCAGCAGACAAAGCACAGCATGACACCTCTTGTGATCTTCTTGAAGGCGGCCCAGCACAGGGACTAACTGAATAGAAGAGTCTATGATCAAACATAGGCTGTAGCCCTAAAGGAGATAGCATGACCATACTTTTGTCATAACCTTCTTTTGCAGAGTCTGCCCGGGATGCTGTGCTGTATTCTGTTGGCTGACAATTAACAATCCATCCATAGTTCTCACATTTAAATACTACAGTCATTGGGGACTGCATGTCTCATCCTTAGAACATTTATCCATCCTAGTCATCTCTAGTAGAACTTTCCGAAGACTGTGGGGCTGAACTTTGTATCCATCTATATCCTCCTTTTCTCCCACCTATTCTTTACTTGCTGGCCAGTGTGGAAGGCAGTCCGTGTCATGTTGTGCCAGATGAGCCCATGGTGGATGTACAAGGTCCATATGTTTGCTATTTCTGGTGGAACTTTTCCTCATGGGTGTTTAGTTGTGCTCATGGGGAATACAGGCAATCAAGAGTGCAAGTCCCTTTACAGACTTTTCACTTTGAGATGCTCTGTCACCAGTACTAGTGGTTCACGTTTTGGGCAAGGCCAGACTGCCATCCATTTGATGGGTAGGTAAGAGTGATTTTCCTGGGAAGAGACTTTTTTTTTGTTGTTTGGAGTTGCTTGCCTCTGACAGATATGGATAAGGCATCCTTTCCTTGATGCTGCCTTCTGAGTGCTGTATTCTTTGATGAAACAATGTGTATGATGGACTGGCCTACAGCCCTCTCTGCCTTCTCTCTCAAGACATGAAGCAGTAGTTGGGCAAGAAAGCTAAGAAATCTTGACCCCTCCTCCTCCTGGGTGGAGCTTGTTGTGAAGGTTGCTATATCTGTAGCCTGAAAGCATCTGGATGTTCATCTTGTGGTCCACTGTTGCAGTAATGACAACAACTTGGGACTTTTGCCTCAAGTGGACCAATGTACAGCTTGACTTTGACTTGTGCACATTTCATCTTGACTGGGTAGAGCCCTCGAACTTTGGATGTCAGAGCATCAGTAGTGTAAGAGATGCATCCACCCACATCATCTTTAGTACTTTCCTGACACCTTTTGGGTAGGTGGCTTTACATACTGCAAAAGATCTGTCACTAGTGGTGCTCCCCAGGGTTCAGATCTTGGGCTATTTCCCTTTGGCATTTGATTTTCTGACGTCAAAGCTAAAGTTAAGTTTTTTTTTGGCTGACCAGGCTTGCAGGTGACTAACATCATATCCTCTCCAGAGGATACTGACATTCTCTAAGAAGCCATTTCTCCAATAGCTGGTGTCATAACCATGCACTTCAACTAAATTCCAAAAAAATAGTTGTCCTTGGCAAGTATGATGTCCTCTGCGCCTATCACATTGACAACACAGCCCTGAGAATTGATTCCGTAGTTAGGGACTTGGGAAAATGTGGACAGCAAGCTGTACTTTGTCCACAGCATGCCCACTGTTATAAGACTGTCTATTTTCATTGCATAGCTTATTAGTAAGGATAAGAAGTCTAGATAGAGCTATGTGATTATTGTATTTGGCACTTGTTGGGCATTATCAGCAAGTATAATGCCCACTTTGGTATGTACCTATCTGAACACTTAACACAGCTTAAATGACTACAGTGCTTTCTCACCAAGAAAATCAAGGGCCTAAGTGCTAAAAAAAAACACTGACAGTCTTGATGCTTTGTCCCTTTTCTCAGTGTCCTATAGGCAACAGATGACTAAAGTCTGCCTTGCATACAGAGTCTCAGCAAACCCTATTCTTCCTGATCTGCCCATCTACAAGTCCAGTAATGGATTAAACAACTACTTAAGAGAGCTTAATCTCCATCATAAATGGAACATGTTTGAGGGCTAGATCTTTGTTGTGGAGAATACTGTTTCTTTGGAAGTCTTTCTTTCTGCATAAAGCAAAGTACTTACCTTACCCTTTTCAAATGTAGTAAAGCTGAATGGATGGTAAACAATACATTTATCTTTGGTTTAGTAACCTTGTCCTTTATGGTTAGGGCCAACATGTAAATGTTCTTACTGGGTCTGAATTATTCGTGCTGAAATTACAAGGGCTGAAAACTTCATGGGAATACAGGGCTAGACTAATGGATCAATACCTTTGTAATACCTGTAATCCTTAAACTATGCGGCCAGTGTCACCCTACTGGTGGACAGAGATTGAATTCTAAGTTGTCATCTGACCAAAATTTAGCATGCCAAGGAACAAAGCTCCACCACAGGAAGTCAATGTTGGCAAGTTGTGCCAACAGTGATGCCCTTTTCAGGAGTAATTTCCCTCTGAGTCAGTGCGATTGTGGAGTCAGTATATACAGTTTTAGATTATACCATTGTTCCAGGTCAAATGATATAGAAGTTTTGTCTTTTCCCCTTAAGTTATACTAATCTGGGACATTGCAGAAAAGTTATTTGTAAAGTTCTATGTTAACGTGCAACATCTTTAACAAATGTGACACTAAAATGTACCAATGTTGGAGTAATTTCCACCCCATAAAATGTAAATTTGTTTGATTTTGTGGCCTTGTGTGATGGCTTGGATAACTTTCCCAATTTGCATATGTAACTGTATCACTTCTCCCAGGTAAACCTAAACTTCACTGCCACTTCCTTTTAAGATTTTATATGGTTTATTTACAATGTCCTTTTCACTGCCAATTTTTAATTTCCCAGAGGACCCATTTTGGCTCTTCAGTTTAGAGTCTGCACTGTTTCAAACATAGCAGCTTATCTTAATTTTTTGTACAGTTCTGTGTTTACACCATAGATTGCATCCCTGTCCATGTACTGTTCCCACAGTTATTTTTTTCCTTGTATCATTAACTGGTCCAAGTGCATTCATCTCCCACAAATTTTCAGACTTCTTGGAATTTTTGCTTGAAGCCCCCACTCTTGTTACACTTGTTAGAACTAATAGTCAAGTGGATTAATGTTTTTTTTTTTTCTCATAGTGAATTAATCAGCTTTACTAGCTCTGCCAGTGACCCTCTGTCCTTTCTCTAGAGTAGTGGTTTGGGTCCAGTACCCTTGCAGTGCATCTCAGTCAGGGGCTGTCGACCCTTTTGCTTTTATTCTAAACTTGCATGCTACCTGAGGTAATGGTTCTGCCCATGTACATTTTGTAGTGCATTTTCTAAGTTTTGTAAAAGTTCTGTGAGGGAGGGAGATAACCCTCTGAGATTTTATATAATACTGTTGGCAGAACAGACCGCTGAACTACCTGGATTGTCCGTCATCATATCTAGACAAGTATTCTTCCATTACCATATAGATTTTACTTTTATTTAAAATCATTTCTGTATCTAGTACGTTGTTCTTTAAAGTCTGTATTTCAGTTCTAAGTAAACTTGTTACCTAAAACTTTGTCAATCAAAAAGGGGTACTTTTGCCTAACCTGTCACTTAGTAAATAATTTATCTTTATGGCTTTATTTTGTGTGCCTTTATCTTATGTGCAACAATATCTACATTTTCACAAAGCTCCTGAAGTATTACTTATGAATCCTAAAGATATGTCCGATGAAGTAAGATCTCCATGTGTATTGCCAGTTTGTGAGTAAACTGATGCAGCTTATGACCATTTATTTCCATGTTTCCAACCTGCGTTCCAGTGATTCAAGGTAAATAACAGAGGAGAAGAGGACATGCTTATCCTAGTGCCTCTAAGATGAAGACTTTTTTGAAAGTTTTTCTGTCTTCATTTCTGAGGTGTTAAAAGCATAGATTTTAATGCATATACCCACCTCTCAGGAAAGCTAAAAACTCACAGTACTTCAGACAAATACTGCCAGCACACACTGTCTGATGCCTTTTCAACATCCAAACTTACAATCAGTAATTGTCATGTTGACAGAAGGTGCCAACAAAACCAAATACTTAAGTACTCATAGATTGTTCTACCTTGTACAAAACTCTTGGTTAGTTAAGGGGTGGTACAGGCTAATGTTTTTGGCAATCTTAACTCTTGTGTATATTACATTTGACATCGGCATCTTTCAAACACACTGATCCAGAACTCTGTCTCCTCCCCTTTACCAGTAATTACCTTCTGTCCCACAATATCTCAGGTCGCATTTGTTAGACTTTGATATGATCTCTGGGCTCTGAACGATCATTGAACAACTTTTCATAGAAGATGTTCTTCGTGTTTAACTGTTGCAGTCATCACACTTAGGTAATCTGCTTGCAGGTAGCCCTCAGTCGGCCTGAATACCAGAGTCTTGGGATTTCTGCGTCGGATGCTGTCGCCTCTTCTTGACATCAGGTCGTCAGGGGGTATAAAACATGCAGCCAACACCATTATATCAGTCTTTCTTGCCGAGAAGGAGTCCGAAGCAGTTCGCAAGTGCTGGTCGCTACCTGAAATGTTCATTTTTTCGAGTTTCAGACTTGAAGTCTTTAAAGCTAAGTACCCCATTGGGGAATCTTTTTTCTTGCTCTAACCAATGTCAGAAAAAATGTGCAGTTGTCTTGCCTGTGGAAAGCAAATACCTCTCGGAGATTTTCATTCTTACTGAGTCACCTGTTTAGGCCCAGATCATGACGTCCCTCACTGTTGGTTTTGTGCCTTGTTTAACACCCGAACCATTCATTGTTGGGCTATTTTTATAGCTAAATTCTTTCGCTCTCATTCTCCATATTCCAAAATGGCTTCGGTAAGCCATCCAACTACCGATCTTCCTAAAAAGAGCAAAGACAGAGACAGACCACATAGGTCAAAAACTGCCGACGGCACTTCTATTAAGCTAGTCGCCAGTACTCTGGTGCCTTTGCAGCCCCTGATGCCCACTTCTACAGATTCGCAGGCCTCTGCTGAGACCCATTCGGAGTCCGGTATGCCATGAGATGCTTTGACTATCGAACTTGCGGATGTCTCTACCTTGGATGGGTTTGGAGCCGGTTTGCAGGCACTGGCTTTTGAGGGTGTATTCCGACCTACCAATATTCATATTAAACCGACAACTTCATTTCCAACTAAAACTGCTGAGTTTCTCAGGCCCAGAGTTCACACTATGCCTAGAAAACTGACATTCAAACCACATGCTCAAGCTCCCATGCCACAAAAACGAATGCTTAGAATGGCTGAAGACCTTATTACTCTAATTAGGGAAAGCCAGCCTTCCCCTGCCAAAAGACAAAGAATTGAATTTCCTTCTGATTCTACAGACCAGGGGTCTTGATGACTCTAACCCTTCTGATTACCAAAACATACCCTTATCTATCTGCGACGATTCATATGCAGAGGAATCCATTCCCTCTACCTCCCCTCTAGAGGATTTTTCTTTTGGTGAAACCTTGCATACTTTGAGAGCATTTCCAACGGGAATGCCAGGACTATCCTCAGTCCAAAAAGAGACACGGGGAATTTTTAGATTTGCCTCAGCACAATCCTC
This sequence comes from Protopterus annectens, assembly GCF_019279795.1. NCBI lineage: Eukaryota > Metazoa > Chordata > Ceratodontiformes > Protopteridae > Protopterus > Protopterus annectens. The sequence goes on from NC_056733.1 coordinate 1,122,755,929, forward strand.
TAGCTGGATATTGTAGATGATGTCTTCTTGGAGTCCAGTCTTACTCCTGACACCTTACCACCAGCTCCTAGAAAACCTGACAGGTAATTGAGTACCTGTCTGTCACAAATTTCTCTAAGAATCCTACTGCGGATCCAGAGACCATTTCCCAGGGACCTAAAGGCATTAAGGCTGCTACAGCCAAAACCCTACCCCTTCAGACTTGGATTCTAGAGCTTTAGACAGATGGGGTAAGAATTTATATACCTCAGCAACTCATGCCATCCGGGCTCTGAATTCCCTCTGTTTCATGTTGAAGTACCAGCAACATATTGGGTAACTAATTAGACAAAAAATGTGGTTACTTCCAGATTGTGCAGAAAATAAAGATTTACAATTCTGCAAACCAAGTTAGTAAATGTAGTTTGCAGTGTGGGTTTGATGCCTTAGAAGCATCTTGCAGGGCTGCTGTCCCTAGGTTTATAAAGGAACAAGTCTTGCCTGACAATGTCAAAGCAAAATTACTAGATGCTCCATTAAATCAGGAGCATTTGGCACAAAAGCAGAAGCAATTCTTAAGATGGAAGAAGCTAAATCTATGCAAACTGTCAAAGATTTCTTATGTGTGCAGCCACCTAGATTCAGTAGGTATTGGCCTTCAAAAAACTGGTCCTTTCCAGTCCAGCTCAGGCCTTCTCAGTCTAAACCCAGGGGAAATAGACTACCAAGACTACAGTCTCAGGGTATGTAGAGATCTATACAATGGAGTGTTTCCACCTCAAAACCAGGGAGTGATGAGCCACCCCTTATGGAAAAAGTTCACAATGACTTCCCAATTGTCCTTCCCAGCCATGCCCAAGTACTTGCGCTCCTAGGAGGAAAACTCGCCCTTCATGCAAAAAACTGGATGTCCATTACTCGGGGCCGGTGGGTTCTAAACATTGTATCCCAGGGATACAGATTCTACTTCCACACCAAACGGGTTGCCAGACTTTCCTCCAAATCAGTGGGCAGAGGCACAAAAGCAAGTAGTTTCCCTTCTCCATGTTAGGGCTATTCAGCATGTTCCAGTAGAACACAGGGGACAGGGTTTCTACTCCAGACTGTTCCTGGTGCCCAGAAAAGAGAGCTCTTGGCACCCTATCCTGGATCTATCAATTCTCAACACCATTCAGGTGGTCCCAAAATTCAAAATGCTTACACTGCAACAGCTTCTTCTGTGCTAGGCAAGGATGCCTGGCTAGTCACCCTAGACTTAAAAGAAGCTTATCTGCACATCCCCATAAGGGAGTCTTGCAGGAAATATCTACGTTTCAGGGCAGGCTGTATGCACTATTACTTCTCTGCACTCCCGGTGGCTTATCTACTGCGCCCAGAGTATTCACAAAATGCCTGGCTCCAGCCATTGCATACTGTAGGCAGAGAAATATTCAAATCTACCCATACTTGGATGATTGCCTGATTCAGGGGGGCAGTCAGGAATTGCTGCTTCAGCACCTGGCTTTTGTAAAAAGACTTCTAACTTCACTGGGATACACCATCAACGAAAGTAAATCACAGCTGGTGCCAGCAAATTGTATTCCTGGGCACAAGCTTGAACACAACTTCCCAGATGGCATTCCTCACTTCAGAAAAGCAGGTCCATTTGCCAAACTATTTCAAACTAATGGCCAACAAAACCCAGCTATCTGCAAGGAAAATACTGCAAGCCCTATGGTTCATGGCCTCATGTATTCTGCTAATTCCATATGCAAGACTGCATATGAGGAAACTTAAATGGTACTTAAAAAGTCTCTGGTGTCAACATTCTCAGGACCTGGAAACAGTGATTCCTATCATCCCTTGTCTAAGGGCAGAGTTCCTTTGGTGGGCAGAAGCATGCAACGACAACAAGGGACTTCCTTTCACTCAATCTCTCGCCGCCCACACCCTGACAACAGACGCAACAGATCATGCTTGGGGGGGGAGCTCACATGGCAGGCAAATGTAGCCCAGAACAGATTCCCCTGCATATCAATCAAAAAGAGATGCTAGCTGTACAGAAGACTCTGACCGTCTTCAAATACCTTATCCTTCCAGGACAGCTCCTGATGACAGACAACACCACAGTTATGTGGTACATAAACAAGCAGGGTGGAACTCATTCTTAACCACTCTGCAGCTTAGCCATGGCTCTGTGGAACACACCCTTGAGCATCCAAGTGCACCTACAAGCTCAATTCCTGCCAGGCAAGCAAAATTCACTGGCAGACGACTTGAGCAGAAATCTACTGGACCTCTCACGAGTGGAAACTGGAACCCAACTCATTCAAACTTCTAACCCAGAGGTGGGCCTTTTTGCTTCCCCCCCAAAACCACCAGTTGAGCAAATTTTGCACCAGGAACCCTCAAAGCATGGCCTGGAAGGTGGACGCCCTTTCCTTTACATGGGCAAACCTCTCAATTTATGCCTTTCCTTCTCTCAAAAGTACTACTCAAGATCAAATGGGACAGGCCAAGGGTAATTCTTATTGCACCGTACTGGCCACGCCAGCACTGGTACCCACTCTTACGTAGTCTGACAGCAGTGCCACCCTGGCACCTACATCAGACACACCTTCCCTACTGTCTCAGCAGGATGGACAGATTTTGCATCCCCAGCTGCAAACCCTAAACCTTGCAGCCTGGCTTATCCCCTGAATACACCACCAGCATCCCTCAGCAAATAGGTGCTGGACGTCATCCACGAGGACAGAAGGCCTAGTACTAGGAAATCCTGTGCTGAAAAGTGGAAAAGATATAGTTCTTGGAGTCTGTCTCAAGGAAAGGACATAACTGTGCCCAACTTGCCTCAAATCCTTGATTACCTAGCAGAGCTGCTCCACAGGGGCCTATCCTTCTCATCCATTAAGATTCATGTCTCTGCCATCTCAGTTCATTTATAATACTAAGCCTCCTCTCTTTTCTCACCCTCTCATCAAACAGTTCCTGAAAGGAGCTAACAATTTAAGCCCCCCTAGGCGAGCTCCCACCCCGGTCTTGGACCTTAACTTTGTACTGGAGAAGCTCACACTTCCCACTTTTGAACCTGCTGCTTCAGCAGAGTTAAAATTCCTCTCTTGGAAAACAGCCCTATTTCTAGCTATTACTTAAGCAAGAAGAGTGTCCAAGTTACAGGCACCAGTGGCGATGGAGCCCTTCATTATTTTCCATGCTGACAGGTTTTCCCTCAGGACTGACCCTTCCTTTATGCCTAAGGTGGTAGCCAGTGTGGAACCAATCCATCCATTTGCCAATCTTTTTCCCTAATCCTCAGAATAAAGGGGAAAGGATCCTGCACTCCTTGGATGTGCACAGACAGCTCAGGTTCTACCTTGACAGGACTAAGCCTTTCAGAAAATCTGACCAGCTGCTAGTCAGCTTTGCTACAGGGGCAGAGGGCAAGGCCATTTTGAAGCAAACAATTTCTAAATGGATAGCACACTGCATCCATTTTCTACAAGCACCATGGAACACCTACCCCTCTGGGGATTATAAATCATTCCACTAGAGCTACTTCTACCTCTACAACATTTCTCAGGGGAGTCCCTACCAGGGACTTCCCGGAAGCTGCAACCTGGAGATGTTCATCGTGCATACAGCTGCAGTCATAACAGATGGGTTCTCCTGCCGTCAGGGGGGTCCTCGGTCGGCCGAATTCCAAAGTCTAGGTCTGGCGTCGTTTGTCGTCGCTTCTTCCCTGACGTCAGTGCGACAGAGGTATAAAAGAACCAGCCGACGCCATGTTCTCCAGTCTTTCTTGCCGCGCGGTGCCCGATGCAGAAGCAGTTCGCAAGTGCCAGTCGGCCAGCTCCTGAGATTACGAAAAATTTGGAAAACCGAAGTCCTCTTAAAAGCTAAGTACCCCGTTGGGGAAACTTTTCTTGCCTCAGACCGATGTCAGACAAAGTTAATAATTGTATTTCTTGTGGGAAGCAAATACCGCATAAGGATTTCTATTCCCTCTGTATACCTTGTTTAGGCCCAGACCACGATGTCTCGGTCTGTCACTGTTGTGCTACATTCAACAAACGCACTATTAAGTGTCGGGCAGAGTTCGCCCAGCATTTTTTGGGAAAGCATTTAACTATACCGTGTCGTCGGATACTCCGACTCCGGTTTTGTCTAAACGCAAAGACAAGGACCGACACTCGAGGTCTGCGGCCTCTACCGACACCACGCCAAAGCCGACTACACGCGGTCCGGTTCTCAGTGAGGCACCTACGCAGCCCCTGACTACCGATGACACATCTTTGGCGGTGTCTCCTGTACCCGAGGTCGCAGGCTCCTCGGCCCACACCCCGACTACAGATACCGAAGCCACTCTTGGCGTTGAAACACAAAATGTGGACAGGTCCACCTCCACTCAAGGTGTCTTCAAACCTTCCTCTTTCTCCATCAAGGCTTTCACCAAGTCTAAAGCAACCATACACCCTAAGAGACCAGTTGCACAGGCCCCATCTCCAGGCCCCATGCCTAAGAGACAGATGCTTAAAATGGCTGAGGGTTTAATTACTCTAATCAGAGGTTCTCAGCCACCTCCGGACAAAAGACCCAGAGTGGAGGAAGATTCCCCCTCCTCTGATCAGGGATCCATTTTTTCAGAACACTCCGATGATCAGGAACAGGCTTACTCCCCTTTTGAAGACTCTGATGCAGAGGAGTCTATTCCTTCTGTATCCCCCCTGAGGATTTCTCATTTGGGGAAACTTTGCATACCTTAAGGGAACACTTCCACTGGGAAGGCCAGGATTATTCAGATTCCAAGAAAAGGCTCAGGGAATTTCTTTTGTTACCCCAGCACAGGCCTCTGGCTATACCTCCTGTCTTGGGCATCCTAGATGATGTTTACTCGGAGGCCTGCCTTAACCCGGACTCTCTACCTCCAGCTCCAGTTAAGCCTGACAGGTACTACAGGGTTCCTGACTCACACCAATTTCTTTACAAAAGCCATGCTGCTGACCTAGAAACCATCTCACAGGGACCCAAGGGAGTTAAGGCTTCCATTGCCAAAAATCCATTGCCTTCCGAGAGAGATTCCAGATCCTTAGAAAGGTGGGGAAAAAAGGTATATACCTCAGCTACCTTAACCATGAGGGCCTTAGACTGTCAGTTTCATATGCTAAAATACCAACAGTTTCTGTTATCTCAATTGAAAAGTAAAATGTCACAACCTGAACAACCAACTTGAAGGAGTTGCAGGATTTGATGCATAGTGCAGAACAAGTGGGTAAACATACCTTACAATGTGGTTTTGATGCTCTAGAGGCCTCATGTAGAGCTGCTGTTACAGGCTCAGTCATACGCAGGCATGCTTGGCTCAAGGAACAAACCTTGCCTGATCATGTCAAAGCTAAATTACTAGACGCCCCTCTTCAAAAGGATGTACTATTTGGGGCAAATGCTGAGGAAGTATTACGAAAAATGGAGGAAAAAGCTAAATCAATGCAAACTGTGAAAGAATTTCTGCAGGTTCAACCACCACGTTTTAGTAGAAATTGGCCTTCCAAAAACTGGTCCTTTCCTGCCACAGACAGACCCCAAAGAGGCAGATACAGGCGCCCGAGGGACAGAGGACAACCACAAGGATCGTACAGAGGCAGACAGTGGCAAGCTCCTACACAGAGGTGGTGAGGACAACTCACAATCTTTCAGAAAGCAAACCCAATGACTTTTCCCCTTTGCAGGCCAACCAGGTCTCAAATGGCAGCCCCCTTAGGAGGAAAGCTGGCATTATTCTCAAAAAAATTGGCATGTTGTCACAAAGGACAAATGGATCCTGGACATTATAAACAGAGGCTACAAATTCCACTTTCATACCCTTCCAAAAGTGAGAGGCATGCCAAAACTGCCACACAATCAAAGGGCAGAGGCACAAAAGCAAATTTCAGATCTTATAAACATGAAAGCTATTCAAGAGGTACCTACACACGAACAAGGTCAAGGTTTTTATTCCAGGCTATTTCTGGTGCCAAGAAAGGGAAAAGATTGGAGACCTATTTTGGATCTTTCCATCCTAAACACATTCCTAATCGTACCAAAATTCAAGATGCTCACCCTACAGCAACTTCTTCCCATGCTGGGCAAGGAGTCTTGGCTGGTAACATTGGACCTCAAGGAGGCATACCTGCATGTCCCAATCAGACAAATTTGCAGAAGATACCTCAGATTTCTTGCAGGTTCAACCCATTATCAATTCTCTGCATTGCCCTTTGGCTTATCTACTGTGCCCAGAGTATTCACGAAATGCCTGGCATCAGTAATTGCCTACTGCAGACTTCAAGGGATACAAATATATCCTTATTTGGACGACTGCCTGATCCAAGCGGACAGCAAGCACATTCTTCTGAAACATCTGGCTTATGTAATAATGTTATTAAACTCTCTGGGATACACAGTCAACAAAGAGAAATCAAGGCTAATACCCTCTCGAAATATAATTTTCCTGGGTGCCAATTTGGACACAAACACCCAGATGGCCTACCTCACGCCAGAGAATCAGGGGCAACTAATTCAATATTTCAAAACACTGTCATATTGCACCAGGCTGACTGCAAGGAAAATCCTGCAGGCTCTGGGATTCATGGCATCTTGCATCTTGCTAATCCCATGTGCAAAGCTGCATATGAGAAAGTCAAAAACAGTCTAAACAAACCAGCAAAAATTGTCCAAAAGCATCCAAGACGAAAGTAGGAACCACCAGCAGCAAAAGTTGATCTGTTTATTCGATAAACCAGATAACAAGTAAATAGAAAATCCACATTAACGCTCTTGACAAACAAATTGCGTTTTCATCTTTACCAAATGTGACTTCATCAGATAATCATTTCAGTTCATCATTATCTGATGAAATCACATTTGGCAAAGATGAAAACGCAATTTGTTTGTCAAGAGCGTTAATGTGGATTTTCTATTTACTTGTTATCTGGTTTATTGAATAAACAGATCAACTTTTGCTGCTGGTGGTTCCTACTTTCGTCTTGGATGCTTTTGGACAATTTTTGCATATGAGAAAACTACAATGGTACCTAAAAAACATATGGTCTCAACACAGCCACAGTTTGGAAACAATACCACGACTTCCATGTCTGCAAAAGGAATTTCTGTGGTGGGGTCAAGCAAACACAGGTTTTCCATTCAGCAAGCCTCAAGCAAATCAAGTCATCACAACAGACGCCTCGGACTATGCCTGGGGGGCGCACATGACAGACCGGTGCATTCAGAGCAATGGTCCCAAAAAGAAAAGCATCTTCACATCAATCAAAAAGAAATGCTAGCAGCAATAAATGCTATTATAGCTTTCAAGGACCTTCTACAACCAGGTCAACTATTGATAAGAACGGACAACACCACATTTATGTGGTACATGAACAAGCAGGGAGGAACACATTCCTATCCCCTATGCAGACTGGCCATATCACTTTGGAACATGGCCATGGACTTACAAATGGAACTACAAGCACAGTACTTGCCAGGCAAGGAAAACACGCTGGCAGACAACCTAAGCAGGAATATGACAGATCCACACGAATGGATGTTGCATCCAAAAGTTTTTACAGAAATAATCCAAGAATGGGGAAGGCCAGACATAGATCTCTTTGCCTCCCACAAAAATCATCAATTGACAAAATTCTGCTCGAGGACCTTCCACCCAAAGGCCTGGAGAGTGGACGCTCTCTCTTTCAGCTGGACATCAATGACTGTTTATGCCTTCCCGCCTCTTCCTCTGCTGCCCAAAGTCTTATTGAAGACCAGAGCAGACAGACCAAAGATGATCCTCATTGCTCCGGACTGGCCAAGGCAACACTGGTACCCACTCCTGAGGAGCCTGACTCATTCCCCTCCATGGACCCTGCCTCTAATGCCTCTTCTTCTGACTCAGCACAGCTTCAGAACTCTTCACAGTCAGCTAAAAACACTCAATCTAGCCGCATGGAAGATTCCTTAGCATCACAGCAGGCCCTACTCTCCAAGGAGGTGCAGGATGTCATTTTGGAGGCCAGAAGGTTATCAACTAGAAAAGCTTACTCCACAAAATGGAAACGTTTTTGTGTCTGGAATGAGAAAAAGGGCCAGAACCCTGGAAAATAGAATTTACCTCAAATACTACAATATTTGGCTGAACTGCTAAGCAGTGGACTTTCTTTCTCCTCCATCAAAATACATGCCTCAGCCATTTCAGCAGAATACAACACTGATCCACCTTTATTCTCTCACCCTCTCTTAAGACAGTTCCTCAGAGGGGCTAAGAATTTAAGGCCTCCAAGGAAACAACCAATACCTGCTTGGAATCTCAATTTCATTATGGAAAAATTGACCTTGCCTCCTTTTGAGCCAGCTGCCTCATCAGATTTGCAATATTTGTCCTGGAAAACAGCTTTCCTTCTGGCTATCACCTCAGCTCGTAGAGTTTCAGAACTACAGGCTCTCATGGCTGTCCAGCCTTTTTTCATCTTCCATCAGGACAGAGTTTCCTTACGAACCGACCCGTCCTTTATGCCTAAAGTGGTATCCAGGGTAGCTTTAAATCAGGCCATACATTTATCTACTTTTTATCCTAATCCTCAAAACAAAGGGGAGAGATTACTACATTCCTTGGACATCCACAGGCAGCTGCGTTATTATTTGGACAGAACAAAGCCCTTCAGAAAATCAGAACAGCTTTTTGTGGCCTATGCGGTAGGAGCTCAAGGGAAGCCAATTTCCAAACAGACAATCTCAAAATGGATAGCCCACTGCATACGTTTTTGCTATTCCTTTCATGGCAAAACTGTTCCTACAGGCATTAGAACTCATTCCACCAGGGCCACAGCCACCTCTGCAGCCTTCCTCAGAGGAGTTCCTACCAAGGATATTTTGGAAGCAGCCACTTGGAGTTCTGTGCATACCCTTCTCCAAGCACTACAACCTACCATTATACTCCAAATCTAGAGCAGGCTTTGCCACTGCAGTCTTGCAGGGTATTTTGGCTCCTCCTAGTTCCAACTAGTGCCTACCACCCCTTTCTTAGCTTTGGGATTCTACCCATCTGTTATGACTGCAACTGTATGTACGATGAACATAGTACAGTTTTGTACCTACCATAAATGTAGATGATAGAGTGCTAATACAGCTGCAGTCCAGGTTTCCCTCCCTCCTTCTCCTCTTGGGACAGGCCTATAGGCTAACACACCCTCATACAACCTGATTGGGGTTTTCATTTATGATGTATTTGCTTACAACTACTGTATTTTGATTATATAGCCCTGCATTATCACACTAATTTATTATTGCCTTCCTTCTGGGGGCACCTGACATCTGGGGCAAGAAAAACTGAAGAAAATGGCGTCTGCTGGATGTCCTTCAAGGATGCATCTGCAGTCCTTACAAATGGGTTGTCCTGTCGTCAGGCAGCCCTTCGGTCGGCCGGATTCCAAAGTCTGGGTCTGGCTTCGGCTGGTGTCGCACTTCACCCGACGTCATTGCTGCAGTTACTCTGGTATAAAGGCATCAGCCGACGCCATTTTCCTCAGTCTTTCTTCCGGGGTCGTGGCCGAAGCAGAAGCTGTTCGCAAGTGCCGGTCGGTCAGAACCAGAGATTACTACTACCGAATACTTCTACTACTACCGAAGACTTCTAAAAAGCTAAGTACCCCGTTGGGGACTCTTTCTTGCCTCAGCCGATGTCAGAAAAAGTGAATAATTGTTTAACTTGTGGGAAACAAATACCTCATAAAGATTTCCACTCTTACTGCTTACCTTGTTTAGGCCCAGACCACGACGTAGCAGCTTGTCTAGCCTGTGCTTCTTTTAACCGACGGACGCTTAGACGTCGGTCGGAATTTGCTGAGCAGTTTTTCGGCTCTGATTTTGCTTTTATTATGCCGTCGGATCCTCCGACTTCACAAATATCCAAAAAACGCAAGGAAAAGGACCGACACTCGCGGTCCGCGGTTTCGGCCGAAACCGCGGTTAAGACAACCGCGAGTGTCTCTGTTTCGGCTGAAACCGAGCAAGCGGTTCTTCAGCCGAAAGCTTACCTTCTACCGAGGCCTCTTCCAACCTGGTGGAATCGGCTTCTGAAATCCAACCTGCAGTTGTGGTTTCTCAGGAATTATCTGACACTATTCCCTTGGATATTTCAACCCCTGCACGTGGAGCTGCTAGGCCTCCTGCAGCCATGTCCATTAAGGCCTTTGCCAGGGCTAAAGCAGCTAAAGCTACTAGATCTGTGCCTGTTAAGACCCCCTCTCACAGGCCTAGCTCCAGTTCCCAAATGCTTAGTTTAGCAGAGGATCTCATTTCTTTAATCCGGGGATCCCAACCTCTCCCAGACAGGGCCTCTCACCCACCTCCAGAGAAGAGGCCTAGAGCAGAGCCCCCTGAGCCAGTTTCCACAGATGATTCCTCTGATGATTCAGATAATACAGACCCTCCAGAGGCTCCTTTTTCCCCTTATGAAGACTCTGATGCTGAAGGGTCCATCCCTTCTGCCTCTCCACCTGAGGAATTTTCCTTTGGGGAAACCTTGCATGCTATGAGGGAACAATTTCAGTGGCAGGGCCAAGATTTTTCAGACTCCAGAAAAGGCTTAGAACCTTTCGCATTTACCACAACATAGGCCTTTAGCTATACCTCCAGTTCTGTCTGTTGTAGATGATGCATTTAATGATGCTTGTACTGCTCCTGATTCATTACCTCCGGCCCCTGCTAAGCCCGATAGGTTCTACAGGGTCCCGGACACTCATCACCATTTATACAAGGCTCCTTTTGCAGATCCGAGACTATCTCCCAGGGGCCCAAGGCTGTAGCATCTACCTCTGCCAAAATCCTCCCTCCCTCTGAAAGGGAATCCAGGTCCTTAGAGAGATGGGGTAAAAGTTTACACTTCTGCTACTCTGTCAGCTAGGGCCTTGAACTGTCAATTTCATATGATCCAGTATCAAGAATTTATGCTAGACCAGTTAACCAAAAAACTGTCCTCTGATGAACCTTTAGACAAGAAATATGTTCAGGAAATGGTACATAACATTCAGCAAGTTAGTAACCATTCTTTAAAATGCGGCTATGATGCACTGGAGGCTTCCTTTAGATCAGCCATGACTGGCACAGTTATCAGAAGGCATGCATGGTTAAAGGAGCAGGTCTTACCGGACCATGTCAAATCAAAACTATTAGATGCTCCCATGGATAAGATCAATTTGTTTGGCTCTCCTGCACAACAGGTGCTGAAGAAGATGGAAGAGAAGGCAAAATCTGTCCAAACAGTGAAAGATTTCTTACAGGTCCAACCGCCAAGGTTTAGCAGGAATTGGCCCTTTCCAGACTCCTCCAAAGCACAGAGAGGCAGGAATAGGTGTTCAAGAGGCAGAAGCCAATCCAGAGGTGCCTACAGGGGACGCCAGTGGCAGGGTAACAACCAGCGAGGCACAGACACAGCCACCACCACTAATACAGGACAATGACAGTGACTTGACTCTGGCACCGCCTACCAGGGAACAACTAGAAGCACCCTTAGGCGGAAAGCTAGCTTTATTTACAAAGAACTGGCATTACATCACATGAGACAAGTGGATTTTGCAGACAATAGACCAAGGTTACAGGTTTCACTTCCATACTCTACCAGGAAAGAGAGGAATGCCAAACCTACCTCCAAATCAAAAGGCAGAAGCTCTACAACAAGTAAATCAATTATTAAAGATAAGAGCTGTGGAAAAGGTACCACATATGGAGCAAGGAAAGGGCTTTTACTCCAGACTCTTCCTAGTACCAAGGAAAGAAGGCAAATGGAGACCTATTCTCGATCTGTCCGCTTTAAACACATTCCTCATTGTTCCAAAATTCAAAATGCTGACCCTACAGCAGCTTCTTCCCATGCTGGGCAAGGAGTCTTGGCTGGTAACTCTAGATCTCAAGGAGGCATACCTGCACGTCCCTATACGACCAAATTGCAGAAGATACCTCAGATTTCTTGCAGGATCAGAGCATTATCAATTCTCAGCATTGCCCTTTGGCTTACCTACTGCGCCCAGAGTGTTCACGAAATGCCTGGCATCAGTAATCGCTCATTGCAGGCTTCAGGGGATCCAAATCTACCCTTACCTGGACGACTGCCTAATACAAGCGGACAACAAAAACAAGCTAGCAGAAACTTGAAAAGAGTCATTTACCTTTTACAAGCCCTGGGATGCACAGTCAATATAAAAAAGTCAAGGCTGATACCATCCCAAAAGATAACCTTTTTGGGTGCGGAGCTGGACACATCCAAACAAATGGCATTCCTAACAGTAGAAAAACAGGAGCAACTCCCTCTCTACTTCTTGGCATTAACAAAACAAAACCATCTAACAGCAAGAAAAGTCCTACAAGCATTGGGCTTCATGGCATCCTGCATAATATTGGTACCACATGCCAGACTGCATATGAGAAAACTACAGTGGTACCTAAGGAATTTATGGTCTCAGCACAAGCACAGCCTGGAAACTCAAATTCCAATAATTCCATGCCTGAAGCAAGAATTCCAATGGTGGGCTCAGGCCTGTCAATCAAACGAAGGATTGCCCTTCCACAGCACTCAACCAAGCCAAACCATCACAACGGACGCCTCAGACCTCGGTTGGGGGGCCCACATGATGAACAAATGCATACAGGGTTTATGGACTCAAGAGCAGCTGCACCTACACATAAACCTAAAGGAAATGCTGGCAGTAAAACTGGCAATTCAGACTTTCAAACCATTTCTTCGATAAGGCCAATTGATAAGGACAGACAACACCACAGTTATGTGGTACATCAACAAGCACGGAGGCACACATTCGTACCCTCTATACCGGATGGCCCTGGACCTCTGGAATGTGGCCCTGAGTTACAACATTCAGTTACAAGCAATCATTGTACCAGGGAAAGAAAACACTCTAGCAGACATATTAAGCAGGACTACCACGGATGCCCACGAATGGATGCTGCATCCGGACATCTTCAAAACCATTACAAGAAAATGGGGTCTCCCAGAAATAGACTTATTTGCATCCCCACTCAATCACCAGTTAAAGAAATTCTGCACCAGGACGTACCACCCACTGGCATGGAAGGTGGACTCCCTATCCTTCAGTTGGAAAAATCTGTCAGCATATGCATTCCCACCACTTCCTTTGATGCACAAGATGCTATTGAAGATCAAAGAGGACTGTCCAAGGATCATTCTGATAGCTCCAGATTGGCCAAGGCAACATTGGTACCCATTACTGAGGAGCATGTCTCGGGAACAGATATGGCCCTTACCCCTAGTTCCCTTGTTGTTAACTCAGAACAATTACAACACCCTGCATCCAAACCTGAAAACTCTGCAGCTGACTGCCTGGAACATTGCATAAGACAAATTAACCCAAATTTATCCCAAAGGGTTAAGGACATTACCTTAGAAGCTCGCAGACCTTCAACAAGGAAAACCTATTCAGCAAAATGGAAAAGATATCTCCTTTGGAGTACTGCTAAAGGGGAAGATGTGTCACTGGTAAACATAGCCAACATCCTGGAATACTTGGCAGAGCTATTCCACAAAGGCCTGTCCTACTCTTCCATTAAGATTCATGCCTCTGCTATTTCAGCGGAATACGACTTGGATCCTCCAGTCTTCTCACATCCTCTGCTCAGGCAGTTTCTGAGAGGAATTAAAAATGTAAAACCTCCTAGGAAGCCACCATTACCTGCATGGGACTTGAACTTTGTGCTAGAAAAATTGACACTACCTCCTTTCGAACCAGCAGCAACAGCAGAATTGCAATACTTATCATGGAAAACTGCTTTCCTGCTGGCAATCACTTCAGCAACAAGGGTTTCTGAACTACAGGCATTAATGGCAGTACAACCCTTTCTGATCTTCCATCAAGATAGTGTCCATGAGAACAAATCCTACTTTTATGCCTAAGGTGGTCTCCAGAGTATCTTTAAATCAGGCTATCCACCTACCTACATTCTTCCCCAATCCACAGAACAGGGGAGAAAGGCTGTTGCATACCTTGGATGTACACAGACAATTGCGCTACTACCTGGACAGGACCAAGAGCAATAGAAAAACTGACCAGCTACTGGTAGCATATGCAGCAGGAATGGAAGGGAAAGCAATTACAAAACAGACAATATCTAAGTGGATAGGAAATTGCATTAGATTTTGTTACTCCTACCATGGAAAGAAAACTCAAGAAAACATCAGGCCTCACTCTACAAGAGCTACAGCCACTACCACAGCTTTTCTACGAGGAGTGGCTACCAAAGACATTTTAGAGGCTGCTACTTGGAGCTCCGTGCATACATTTGCCAAGCATTATAATTTACCTTTATACTCTAGATCCCGAGCAGGTTTTGCCACTGCTGTTTTGCAAGGGATCTTAACTACACCATAATTCTATCTTTCCTCCTCCCCCAGTATGGCTATGGTATTCTACCCATTTGTAAGGACTGCAGATGCATCCTTGAAGGACATAGTACAGTTTTGTACCTACCATAAATGTAGATGTCCGAGAGGAATACATCTGCAGTCAGGATTACCCACCCTCCTTCCCCTCTGTGGTAAACCTAGGGTATTTGCCCCTCTTATAGGTAGCTGGGGGAATCTATTATGGTGTATTTGTTTGTATATATGTACATACATGCTTATTTTTTGTTTGCTTTCTAATATTTTGAACCATTGGCATTTATCAAAATTTAGCCTTCCTAGAGGGCACCTGGCATCTGGGGCAAGAAACACTGAGAAAATGGCGTCGGCTGATGCCTTTATACCCGAGTAACTGCAGCAATGACGTCGGGTGAAGTGTGACACCAGCCGAAGCCAGACCCAGACTTTGGAATCCGGCCGACCGAAGGGCTGCCTGACGACAGGACAACCCATTTGTAAGGACTGCAGATGCATTCCTATCGCACATCTACATTTATGGTAGGTACAAAACTGTACTTTCCTTTATACCCCTGTCGCACTGACGTCAGGGAAGAAGCGACGACAACTGACGCCGGACCTAGACTTTGGAATTCGGACGACCGAGGACCCGCCTGACGGCAGGAGAACCCATCTGTTATGACTGCAGCTGTATTAGCACTCTAACATCTACATTTATGGTAGGTACAAAACTGTACTTTCCTACCACAACAGTGTTTTCTTTTTTCTGTAGAGATTATGGTTTGAGACGATGCCTTCTATATGACTTGTCCTCTTTATTTGCATGGTGTGGAGTCTGCATGTCCCCCCTGCGGTTGGGTAGCATTCAAAAAGGCGTGCGTAAATGGGCGTGCCTTTGTTGAAGGTTGAGCGTTGAGCTGGCACCTTGGCGTTTTGTAAAAATTACTGCCAATCATTAGCGGACCGGAGTTCCGCTGTGGCGACCCCTTACCGGGAAAAAGCCGAAAGACGGACAAACTTAACCAGTAATTTAGAGCCCCTCCACCTTTTAGGTTCAGTGTTTAATTGCTACCTCTGGGCACATTTGTAGTCGGATGTAAACTTTTGATTTGAGAGCGATTCTATGTGTTACACTAGAGAAATAAGTGACCTTATGAGTGAGAACAGATTTTTTATTTAGTGATGTGAGGCGGTCAGGATCATTGTTGTGTGGCAGAGTAGTGGTTAGTGTTACACAGCAAGCTGTTCAATGTGTACACTTATGAATCTTTTATCGGTTGCATCTCATGCATGTTTGTCATACTTGTAGGCCTCTCACATGGCTGTATTGTGACTGCTCAACTCAAGCAGTTATTCACAAACTTGATTTGGTTCTTCATTTTTGTGAACATATTCAGAGCTAGTTGGAATCCTGATGTGGTATGCTTCTCTATAGCTGGGTTTATGAATCTGTGTTGTGTATTAAGCTTACCAATATGTAAACTGTTTATTTTTATGATGTGAGCAACATGTCAGTAATGGGACAAATGCGAGTGAAATAAGTTTTCCTCTTCTGAGATGGCCTTGCCTTCTGTATTTACTGGCAGTGTCCAAAATCAGTTTTTATTTATTTTTTTAGTATATACCAAATTGAACATTTTGAGCAAGGTCATTCTTAGGTGTGCCACCACACACTGTCACCTTCTAGTGCTGCTTTCCTAGACTTTTAGGTAGTAGCTCAGATTTCTTGGTTCTGTTAAAATTGTTCTGCTTTTCAGGGTGCACATCTGGTTTTCTCTGCTGCCAATTTTACTTCTCTGTAGAATGTGTATATAATGGCTTTTTGCCAGTACCTTGAAATTTTTAAGCAGTGTAAGAAGATTTTACAAGTTCTTAACTAAGATTTATTTTCCCACAGCACCTGAACTGCAAGTTGGCTTGGTGAAATGACTGACTGTTCCCCCAACAGCAGTATGCACCTGTGCATGAGTCACTGCCTAGTTGTGTTGTTCAGATGCTTGTCTTTTAGGTTTCTTTCATGAACAGCCAAATACTATAAGGCAGGTTTCTCTGGTATTCCTTTACTTTGCGTATTGCTGCCTTTACAGATCCTTGATCTTGTTGTCAGTAACTGTCGAAAGTAGAACAGAATATACTTTACTAGAACGGCATTCTATTTAATGTAACAAATTCATTCCATTTGTTGATTGGCCCACTGTATGTTGCTGTGCTGTTTTGTTTTCATCACCCCCCCCCCCCCCAAGAGTTATCAACTGCCAATACTAAATGATTTTTTGTTTACAGACTATAGAATCCAACTGGAGGTGTGGACGCCACAACTTACAAAGAATCCAGTGTCGTTCAGAAAACAGTAAAGGAGTTTATTGCTTGCAGTACGATGATGAAAAGATCATCAGTGGCTTACGGGATAACTCTATAAAGGTAAGTCATGAGGTTTGGTAGTGTTATTGGTGTAAGAAAAGAAGCCTTAAGATCGCATCATGACCATTTCATAAAAAGCTTTGTCAGGTATTAAAACGTAGGCTATGATATGCTGATACTTAAACTTATGTGAACCCTGTCTTAGATTTTATTACTACAACACAGTTTTGTTTGCCTAATTGCATAAATCATATGCTGAAATGTGGTTCTCAGTTTAGGCATTTCATGTGGCGGGGGGCGGGGGGGCAGTAGTTTTTAACCACACTTCAACATCCAGATATGAAGGCTTTGTTGGTTAACAGGAGAATTCAGAGGTTTACATACTGTAATTTAAGTGGTGTGATCAATGCTTGTAGAAAGTTTAATTTAAAGCCTTAGTACTGCTATAGTAGTGTGTATATGTACAGTTTTCCACAAGTATGACTGTTCAGAGAGCTAATGGGATAGATTTGATATCTTAAGCTGCCTTTGAGTGTACACTTGGAATATTCCTGTCAGTTACCTTCAGTTTGTCCAGTGTCCACTGTCTGGTAGCCACTGATTTTCCTGGAGAGGCAGCTGCCCTGGCAGACAGTTACTGTTTGGTGAGACTGCAGAAGTGGTCCCCCAAAACTGGCACTCTAAACCGGCAAAAAAAATCAAAGAAATACAGTACAATTTTCATGAGTTGCACTTTATCTGCCCGCAGAAACCTACCTTATGTTAGAGTTTTAAAAAGGAAGATAGGAATATATTCCCTCTCCCCAACCTGAGAACAAGTCAAACCAAACAAATAGTATAGGGTACAGTATTAGGCCTATTTTTAATAGCAACTGTCAAGCAACCAGAAACTAGTTATCCTGCATCTACCAATCCCCATGGGTGCTCAGTTAACTGAGAGTTTACTGTAACTCAACACTCCTTAAAATGTTCGTATAATTACTGATACTGTTCCCAGAGCTGCTGCTTGCTGGGTCAGTTACAAGATTTGATTGGTTAAATTCTCAAAACTAACCAGAAAATGTTACAACTTGGATTATAAATTCTGCCCTTGACAATATTCTGTTTGGGCCCCAGTACTGCTGGGGGTCTTAAATATGATGGGGAATTTGATTCAAGGGTGACCCAAATTTTCCATCCCTCTTTTTCAAGTTTAAAGTTTTCTATAAAACTACACCCTTTTTCAAAAAGCTGTTTGTGCAGTAAGATAACTAACATAAGATTTTGAAAAACAATAGCAAGGAGGCTCTAAAAAGAAAACCGGGGGGGGGTCTTCCCAGATCCAAACTTCAAAAAGTCAGTATAATTACTTGCCTCTCCAGATCCCAACAATCGCAGTCTATCCTTCAGTCTAGGTTTTCATCTTCCCAGTGACATTACATTATTCCACACAAGTGGGTTCTGAAAATTGGCCAACAGGGGGTGCGATGGCACTGAGGCTCTTCCTCATTTTCAGGAGGGGTTCTTCCTTATCTTCCATACATACATTAATTCACATATTTCGAGTATGGGCTGTAAGCTTTTGTAGCCTGCCTAGCCTGCCAATATACAAGAACGTTTCTTTTAATAAGTATCTTAAGCTGTTCTTAGCATCTAAACTAGTGCTTGCTTCAGTGTATTTTAGTAGTCTGATGTCCTTCAAGAATGCAACTGCAGTCATAACAAATGGGTTGTCCTGCCTCAGGCAGCCCTCGGTCGGCCGAATTCCAAAGTCTGGGTCCGGCGTCGGCTGGTGTTGCCTCCTCTCCGATGTCACAACGGCTGGAGTATAAAGGCATCGGCCGACACCATCTTCAGTCTTTCTTGCCGCGCGGTGCCCGAAGCAGAAGCAGTTCGCAAGTGCCGGTCGGTCAGCTCCTGTGTTTTCAGTACCGAAGTCATCAAAAAGCTAAGTACCCCGTTGGGGAACATTTATTCTTGCCTCAGCCGATGTCAGAACAAATTGAGAAAGTTAATTGTTTGTCTTGTGGTAAACAAATACCTCATAAGGACTTCCATTCTCTCTGCCTTCCTTGCCTGGGCCCAGACCATGACGTCTCGGCCTGTGCTGCCTGTGCTTTCTTCAATAAGCGCGCTCTCAGGCGCCGGGCAGAATTTGCCGAGGATTTTTTCGGTGAATCTTTTGCGTATATCATGCCGTCGGATCTACCGACAACCCAATCTGCTAAAAAACGCAAGGACCGGGACCGACATCCTTGGCCCGCGTCCACCACAGATGTTACTCCTAAACCCTCTGCTAGCGCTCCGGTCCCTTCGGAAGTGGTAAATCTACCGCTCCAGGCCGACTACACAGCGTTAACACGACCTTCGGTCCCGGAGATCTCTCCGGTGCCGGTTGTTGATTTTCCTCCGGAAACCAAAGTTCTGGATCTACCCGACACCATCCCTGTGGACAAGGTAACGCCTGCACGTGGGGCTGCTAGGCCTCCTGTATCCATGTCCATCAAGGCCTTTGCACATGCTAAGGCCGCCAGTCAGGCCAAGGCCCATCCTAAACGTGCCCAGGCCCCTTCATCTGATAAGCAGATCATGTCTCTGGCTGCAGATCTTATTTCCCTTATCAGGGGGTCTCAGCCTCATCCGGACAGAGGTTCTCAGCCACCTGCAGAGAAAAGGTCTCTAACTGAGCAGGCGGACGACCTCTCCTCGGATGAAGCCTCTGGGGATTCTGAGCATTCTGATACTCAAGAAGAACCCTTCCAGGCCTACGAGGACTCTGATGCTGAGGAATCAATTCCCTCTGCCTCCCCTCCAGAGGATTTCTCATTTGGGAAAGTCCTGCATTCCATGAGGGAACATTTCCAATGGCAGGGTCAGGAATTCTCTGACTCCAGGAAAAGGCTTCATACCTTCCTCAAGCTTCCCCAGCACAGACCTTTGGCTATCCCTCCTGTTATGGATGTTTTGGATGATGTTTTCTCTGACTCCAGTGCCAACCCTGATTCTCTTCCTCCTGCTCCTGTCAAGCCGGACAGATATAGGGTCCCTGACACTCACACGCACCTCTTTAAGGCCCACTCTGTGGATCTAGAAACTATTTCACAGGGCCCCAAGGGAGTGGCTTCCTCCTCTGCCAAAAACCCACAGGCAGCTGACAGAGAAGCAAGGTCCCTAGAGAGATGGGGTAAAAAAGTATATACCTCTACTACCCTAGCCATGAGGTCTCTTAATTGCCTTTTTCACATGTTTCAGTATCAAGATTTTCTCCTGGATGATTTACAGAAAAAGTTAGCCTCTCCTGAGCCTATTGATAAAAAGGCACTGCAGGATCTTATACATAACACTCAGCAGGTTAATAACCATTTTCTGCAGTGTGGTTATGATGCACTGGAAGCTTCATGTAGGGCAGCTATGACTGGGGCTGTGATACGTAGACATGCTTGGTTGAAGGATCAGTCTTTGCCTGACCATGTTAAAGTAAAGTTACTGGATGCACCTTTGGAAAAACAAAAGCTTTTTGGTGCTATTGCACAAGATGTATTGAAATCCATAGAGGAAAAAGCAAAGTCAGTACAGACAGTCAAGGATTTCCTTCAGGTTCAGCCACCCAGATTCAGCAGAAACTGGCCCTCAAAGAATTGATCCTTCCCGGCTCTGACAAGTTTCAAAGGGGAAAAGGCAGACGTGCCCGAGGTAGAGGGCAATACCGAGGATCTTACAGCGGCCGCCAATGGCAACCTCCAAATCAAAGACGTGGCGCAGACAGTTCAGCTGCACCACAAGGACAATCACAATGACTTCACTTTCGTACCGCCTACAAAGGTTCAAAGAGAAGCACCTTTGGGGGGAAATTAGCTTTATTCTCACAACTGGCATATCTTAACCAAAGACAATTGGATTCTGGATTTGATAGACAAAGGTTACAGATTCCACTTCCATACATTACCAATAAGACAAGGCATGCCAAACCTGCCACGTCATCAAAGGGTAGAGGCACTCACTCAAGTTTACAAGCTATTAAGTATAAAAGCAATAGAAAGGGTTCCTCCTCAGGAGCAAGGCCAGGGATTTTATTCAAGACTGTTCCTTGTTCCAAGAAAAGAAAACAAATGGAGACCCATACTGGACTTGTCAAATCTAAACAATTTTCTCATTGTGCCAAAGTTCAAAATGCTGACGTTGCAGCAACTTCTTCCCATGTTGGGCAAGGGGTCTTGGCTGGTCACTCTGGACCTCAAGGAGGCATACCTGCATGTCCCAATCAGACAAAGCTGCAGAAGATACCTCAGATATCTTGCAGGGACAGAGCATTATCAATTCTCAGCATTGCTGTTTGGCTTATCTACTGCCACCAGAGTGTTCACGAAATGCCTGGCATCAGTAGTGGCACACTGCAGACAGCAGGGGATTCAAATATACCCCTACTTGGACGACTGCCTCATACAAGCAGACAACAAACAAACCTTAAAAGGGAATTTGGACTATGTCATGCATCTACTACAGGCCTTGGGATACACAGTCAACATTCAAAAGTCAAACTTACTACCATCCCAACAGATTACATTCCTAGGAGCCAAATTGGACACGGAAACCCAAATGGCCTACCTCACAGAGGAAAAACAGCAGCATTTACCAGAGTACTTCAAAGGCCTAGCAAAGCTTTCCCAGCTGACTGCAAGGAAAATCCTGCATGCCCTGGGTTTCATGGCATCTTGCATCCTTCTGATACCTTTGGCAAGACTTCATATGAGAAAGCTGCAATGGTATTTAAAAAACTTATGGTCTCAACACAACAGCCTAGAGGACATAATCCCACTTATTCCATGTCTACAGAAGGAATTTCTATGGTGGGCTCAAGCCAGTCAGCTAAACAAAGGCATGTCTTTCAACAGACCTCAAGCAGGCCAAATGATTACAACAGACGCCTCGGATCAGGGATGGGGAGGGCGCACATGGAGGGCAGATGCATTCAAGGTCTTTGGATGCCAAAGGAAAGACATCTGCATATAAATCAAAAGGAGATGTTGGCAGTGATACATGCCATCGAGATTTTCGAAAAATCACTACAGCAAGGTCATTTGCTAATAAGGACAGACAACACCACTGTCATGTGGTACATAAACAAGCAGGGAGGCACTCATTCTTATCCCCTCTGCAGACTAACAATGCTGCTCTGGGAAAAATCCCTGAGCCTGAAGATACATTTACAATCCCAGTTTGTACCAGGCAAGTACAATGTACTGGCGGACAACCTGAGCAGAAATTTCGTGGATCCACACGAATGGATGCTGCACCCTCACATTTTCTCTCAACTGACAGGGACATGGGGAAGACCGGACGTAGATCTTTTTGCTTCCCACTTAAATCATCACCTGGAAAAGTTCTGCACAAGGACTCACCACCCTCTAGCTTGGAAAACGGATGCTCTCTCCTTCAGCTGGAATTCTCTAAAAATTTATGCATTCCCTCCCCTGCCTGTGCTGACCAAGGTGATACTGAAGATCAAAGCAAAACAACCAACTGGCATCTTGATAGCTCCAGACTGGCCAAGGCAACACTGGTACCCTTTGCTATTGACCATAACTCGGACCAAACCATGGCCTCCGACCCTATGGCCCCAGCTCCTAACGCAACACAATTACAGGACTGTACGTCTAGACCTGAAAACATTGCATCTGACAGCCTGGAGGCTAACATGACTTCAGCACCTAACTCTTTCCAAATCTGTTCAAGAGATCTTGCTGGAAGCACGCAGACCTTCCACCAGAAAAACCTATTCAGCCAAGTGGAAGAGTTTCAGCATCTGGAATGCAAAAAGGGGTCAGGACACAGCATTACTGAGTATACCTCAGATTCTAGAATACTTGGCAGAACTATTTCATGCTGGACTCTCATACTCAATAAAGATTCATGCCTCAGCAATCTCAGCAAAATACAACTGTGACCCTCCTGTGTTTTCGCATCCTCTGCTAAGACCGTTTCTAAGAGGAATAAAGAATATCAAACCTCCCAGAAAACAGCCAGTACCTGCATGGGACCTCAACTATGTGTTGGAAAAACTAACTCTTCCTCCATTTGAGCCAGCAGCAACCTCAGAAATGCAATTTCTTTCATGGAAGACTGCCTTCCTATTGGCAGTCAGTTCTGCAAGAAGAGTTTCGGAGATACAGGCACTCATGGCAGTGCCCCCCTTCCTCATTTTTCATCAAGACAGAGTCTCTCTAAGAACCAATCCTACATTCATGCCAAAAGTTATTTCCAGGGTGTCTCTAAATCAAGCTATTCATCTACCTACATTCTTCCCCAACCCTCAAAATAGGGGGGAAAAACTACTACATACTTTGGACATACACAGACAACTGCGCTACTACTTGGACAGAAGTAAGGCCACCAGAAAGTCTGACCAGCTGTTTGTACCCTATGCTGCTGGGGTACAAGGAAAAGCAATCTCCAAACAAACAATTTCAAAATGGATTGGACATTGCATCAGATTTTGTTATTCTTTTCATGGAAAAGGTGTGCCAGCCAATATCAGGCCACATTCCACCAGAGCTATAGCCACTTCCACAGCGTTCCTAAGAGGAGTGGCAACAAAGGACATTTTAGAGGCTGCTACATGGAGCTCCGTGCATACATTTACCAAGCACTACCATCTACCCTTATACTCCAGATCCCGAGCAGGTTTTGCTTCGGCAGTTCTGCAGGGGATTTTGGCTACACCATCCTTATCTTAGTTCCATCCTCCCCCAGCTTGGCTATGGTATTCAACCCATATGTTATGACTGCAGTTGCATTCTTGAAGGACATAGTACAGATGTCCTTCAAGGATGCATCTGCAGTCCTAACAAATGGGTTGTCCTGTCGTCAGGCAGCCCTTCGGTCGGCCGGATTCCAAAGTCTGGGTCTGGCCTCGACTGGTGTCGCACTTCACCCGATGTCATCTCTGCTGGTCTTCGGGTATAAAGGCATCAGCCGACGCCATTTTCCTCAGTCTTTCTTGCCGTGGCGCCGAAGCAGAAGCTGTTCGCAAGTGCCGGTCGGTCAGATCCAGAGATTACTACTACGAATACTACTTGAAGACTTCTAAAAGCTAAGTACCCCGTTGGGGACTCTTTCTTGCCTCAGCCGATGTCAGAAAAAGTAAATAACTGTTTAACTTGTGGGAAACAAATACCTCATAAAGATTTCCACTCTTACTGCTTACCTTGTTTAGGCCCAGACCACGACGTAGCAGCCTGTTTAGCCTGTGCTTCCTTCAACCGAGCGCTTAGCGCGTCGGAGTTTGCTGAACAGTTTTTGGCTCAGATTTTGCATACATTATGCCGTCGGATCCTCCGACTTCTCAAATTGTTAAAAAACGCAAAGAAAAAGACCGACACTCGCGGTCCGCGGTTTCGGCCGAAACCACGGTTAAGCAAACAGCGAGTGTCTCGGTTTCGGCGAAACCGAGCAAACGGGTCAATCTTCAGCCGAATCCATGACTACTACCGAGGCTCCTGCTATCCTAGTTGAATCGGCCTCTGAAGTTTTGCCTACTAATGTGGTTCCTATAGAATTATCAGACACCATCCCTTTGGATGTCTCTACCCCAGCACGTGGTGCTGCTAGGCCTCCTGCAGCCATGTCTATTAAGGCCTTTGCCAGGGCTAAAGCAGCCAAAACTGCTAAATCAGTGCCTGTTAAGCCCCCCCTCACACAGGCCCAGTTCCAGTTCTCAAATGCTTACTCTGGCAGAGGATCTCATCTCTTTAATTAGGGGATCCCAATCTCACCCAGACAGGGCCTCTCAGCCTCCAGAAAAGAGACCTAGAGCAGAGCCCCAGAGCCAGTGTCCTCAGATGATTCTTCTGATGACTCAGACATTACAGACCATCCAGAGGCTCCTTTTTCTACTTATGAAGATTCCGATGCTGAAGAATCTATTCCATCTGCCTCTCCACCAGAGGAATTTTCCTTTGGGAAACCTTACATGCCATGAGAGAGCAATTCCAATGGCAGGGACAAGATTTCTCAGATTCAAGAAAAAGGCTTAGGACCTTTCTACACTTACCGCAACATAGGCCCTTAGCTATACCTCCAGTTCTGCCTGTTGTGGATGATGCATTTAATGATGTTTGCACTGCTCCTGATACTTTACCTCCAGCCCCTGCCAAACCAGATAGGTTTTACAGGGTACGGACACTCATCACCACCTATACAAGGCCCCACTTGCAGATCCGAGACTATCTCCCAGGGGCCTTAGGCAGTAGCCGACCTCAGCAAAAACCCTCTCCCTTCTGAAAGGGAATCCAGGTCCTTAGAGATGGGGTAAAAAGTTTACACCTCTGCTACTCTCTCAGCTAGAGCTTTGAACTGTCAGTTTCATATGATCCAATACCAAGAGTTTATGCTTGATCAGTTAACTAAGAAACTTTCCTCTGATGACTCCTTAGATAAGAAATATGTTTTAGAAATGGTGAATAACATTCAGCAGGTTAGTAACCATTCTTTAAAATGTGGCTATGATGCACTGGAGGCTTCATTTAGATCAGCCATGACTGGCACAGTTATAAGAAGGCATGCATGGTTGAAAGAACGGGTCTTGCCGGATCATGTTAAAGCAAAGCTGTTAGATGCTCCTATGGAGAAGGCCAGTCTATTTGGTTCTCCTGCTCAGCAAGTAATGAAGAAAATGGAAGAGAAGGCAAAATCTGTACAAACAGTTAAAGATTTCTTACAGGTTCAGCCCCCAAGGTTTAGCAGGAACTGGCCCTCCAAAAATTGGTCCTTTCCAGACTCCTCTAAATCTCAGAGAGGCAGGAATAGGCGTTCCAGAGGCAGAAATCAATCCAGAGGAGGTGCCTACAGAGGACGCCAGTGGCAAGGCAATAACCAGCGAGGTACAGACACAACCACTGCCACTGCAACAGGACAATCACAGTGACTTGGCACTGACACTGCCTACCAGGGAACAAATAGCAGCAGCCTTAGGCGGAAAGTTAGCCTTATTTTCAAAAATTGGCACTATATCACAAAAGACAAGTGGATTTTGCAGACCATAGACCAAGGCTACAGGTTTCACTTCCACACCTTACCAGTAAAAAGAGGAATGCCAAACCTTCCTCCAAACCAGAAAACAGAAGCTCTAAAGCAGATAGCTCAATTAACAAAGATGAGAGCTGTGGAAAGAGTACCACCAACAGAACAGGGCAAAGGATTCTACTCCAGACTCTTCCTAGTACCAAGAAAAGAGAAAAGTTGGAGACCTATTCTCGACCTGTCCGCCTTAAACACATTCATCATTGTCCCAAAATTCAAAATGCTGACCCTACAGCAACTTCTTTCCATGCTGGGCAAGGAGTGTTGGCTGGTAACTCTAGATCTCAAGGAGGCATACCTGCACGTCCCCATACGACCAAATTGCAGAAGATACCTCAGATTCCTTGCAGGATCAGAGCATTATCAATTCTCAGCATTGCCCTTTTGGCTTATCTACTGCGCCCAGAGTATTCACAAAATGCCTGGCATCAGTAATCGCTCATTGCAGGCTACAGGGAATCCAAATTTATCCATACCTGGACGACTGCCTGATACAAGCGGACAACAAAAGCAAGCTGACAAAAGACTTACAAAGGGTCATTTGCTTACTACAAGCCCTGGGATACACAGTCAATTTAAAAAAGTCAAGATTGACACCATCCCAAATAAGAACATTCTTGGGTGCGGAATTGGACACAGTAAAACAGATGGTATTCCTAACTGCAGAAAAACAAGAACAACTCCCTCTTTACTTCTTGGCATTAACAAAGCAGAACAAACTAACAGCAAGGAAAGTACTGCAGGCCTTGGGCTTCATGGCATCATGCATAATCCTGGTCCCCCATGCCAGACTGCATATGAGAAAGCTACAGTGGTACCTAAATAATTTATGGTCTCAACACAGGCACAGCTTAGAAACCGAAGTACCACTAATCCCATGCCTGAAACAAGAGTTCCTATGGTGGGCTCAAGCATGTCAGTCAAACCCAGGCTTGCCCTTCCACAACTTTCAGGCAAGCCAAACCATCACAACGGACGCCTCAGACCTAGGTTGGGGGGCACACATGCTGGACAAATGCATACAAGGATTATGGACTCCAGACCAGCTGCACCTGCACATAAATCAAAAAGAAATGCTGGCAGTAAAACTAGCAATCCAGAATTTCAGACCATTCCTCAAAGAAGGCCATTTAATGATAAGGACAGACAACACCACAGTCATGTGGTACATCAACAAACAGGGAGGCACTCATTCATACCCCCTATGCAGAATGACTCTGGACCTTTGGAATATGGCTCTGAGCTACAACATCCAGTTACAGGCAATATTTGTACCGGGAAAAGAAAACATCCTAGCAGACATGTTAAGCAGAACTACCTCGGATGCTCACGAATGGATGCTACACCGGGACATCTTCAAGGCCATCACAAAGAAATGGGGAATGCCACAAATAGACCTATTCGCATCCCCACTCAATCACCAGCTCAAGAAATTCTGCACAAGGACATACCACCCACTTGCATGGAAGGTGGACTCTCTCCTTCAGCTGGAAAGGCCTGACAGCATATGCATTTCCACCTCTTCCTTTGATGCACAAGGTACTACTGAAAATCAAAGAGGAACGTCCAAGGA
This sequence comes from Protopterus annectens, assembly GCF_019279795.1. Classification (NCBI taxonomy): domain Eukaryota; kingdom Metazoa; phylum Chordata; order Ceratodontiformes; family Protopteridae; genus Protopterus; species Protopterus annectens. The sequence continues at coordinate 1,122,783,288 of NC_056733.1, forward strand.
TAATTCTGATAGCTCCAAATTGGCCAAGACAACACTGGTATCCATTGCTGAGGAGCATGTCTCTGGGGAGAACGTGGACACTACCCCTGATGCCTTTGATGTTAACTCAGAATGACTACAACATCATGCATCCAAACCTAAAAACTCTGCAACTGACTGCCTGGAACATTACATAACACCAACTAACCCAGATTTATCCCAAAGGGTTAAAGACATTATCCTCGAGGCCCGCAGACCTTCAACAAGAAGGAACTATGCAGGAAAATGGAAAAGGTTTGTCATTTGGAGTACTGAAAGAGGAAAAGATGTGTCAAAGATAGATATTGCTAACATCCTGGAGTACTTGGCAGAGCTTCTCCATACAGGCCTGTCCTATTCATCCATCAAGATACATGCATCAGCTATTTCTGCAGAATACAGCTTCGATCCCCCTGTCTTCTCACATCCTCTACTCAGGCAGTTCCTCAGAGGAACCAAGAATGTAAAACCTCCTAGGAAACCACCATTACCAGCATGGGACTTGAACTTTGTGCTAGAAAGATTGACACTCCCTCCATTTGAACCAGCAGCAACAGCAGATCTTCAACACCTATCCTGGAAAACTGCTTTCCTACTGGCAATTACTTTAGCAAGAAGGGTTTCGGAACTACAGGCCTTAATGGCAGTACAACCCTTCCTAATCTTCCATCAAGATAGTGTCCATGAGAACTAATCCTACATTTATGCCTAAGGTGGTATCCAGAGCGTCTCTAAACCAGGCAATCCACCTACCTACCTTCTTTCCCAATCCACAGAACAGGGGGGAAAGACTGCTGCATACCTTGGATGTACATAGACAGTTGCGCTACTACCTGGACAGAACCAAGGGCAATAGAAAAACTGACCAGCTTTTAGTAGCTTATGCAACAGGAGGGGAAGGAGAAGCAATTTCCAAACAGACAATCTCCAAGTGGATAGGAAATTGCATAAGATTCTGTTACTCCTACCATGGAAAGCAAATTCCACAGAACATAAGACCTCACTCTACAAGGGCTACAGCCACTACCACAGCTTTCTTACGAGGAGTGGCTACCAAGGACATTATTGAGGCGGCTACTTGGACCTCCGTGCATACATTTGCCAAGCATTACAACTTACCTCTATACTCTAGATCCCGAGCAGGGTTTGCCACTGCCGTATTGCAAGGGATCCTAACTACACCATAATTCTTCTTCCTCCTCCCCTAGTTTGGCTATGGTATTCTACCCATTTGTTAGGACTGCAGATGCATCCTTGAAGGACATAGTACAGTTTTGTACCTACCATAAATGTAGATGTCCGAACAGGATAGCATCTGCAGTCAGGATTACCCACCCTCCTTTCCCCTCTGTGGTACTCCTAGGGTATTTACCCTCCTAATAGCTAGCTAAGGGGGGATCTCTTATGGTATATTTGTTTGTATATATGTACATACATGCTTATTTTTTGTGTTTGCCTACTATGTTTTTTGGAAACATTGGCATTTATCCAAAATTTAGTTTTCCAAGAGGGCAACTGGCATCTGGGGCAAGAAACACTGAGGAAAATGGCGTCGGCTGATGCCTTTATACCCGAAGACCAGCAGAGATGACGTCAGGTGAAGTGCGACACCAGCCGAGGCCAGACCCAGACTTTGGAATCCGGCCGACCGAAGGGCTGCCTGACGACAGGACAACCCATTTGTTAGGACTGCAGATGCTATCCTGTTCGGACATCTACATTTATGGTAGGTACAAAACTGTACTTTTTGTACCTACCATAAAAGTAGATGTCCGATAGATATGCAACTGCAGTCTGATTTTCCCACCCTCCTACCCCTCTGTATCCTTCTTTTTGGGTCCCTACCCCTTTTCCCTTCAGCTGGGGGCATCTCCTATGGTGTATCTGTTTATTACTGTTGTGCATGTTTGGGATTATTTTTATCCATTTACCAAATTTAGCCTTCCTAAGAGGGCACCTGGCATCTGGGGCAAGAAACATTGAAGAAGATGGCGTCGGCCGATGCCTTTATACTCCAGCCGTTGTGACGTCTGAGAGGAGGCGACACCAGCCGACGCCGGACCCAGACTTTGGAATTCAGCCGACCGAGGGCTGCCTGAGGCAGGGCAACCCATATGTTATGACTGCAGTTGCATATCTATCGGACATCTACATTTATGGTAGGTACAAAACTGTACTTTCCATGCATCAGCTTTCTTGTAAACACACTTTTTTTTTTTTCCAGTTTTAAAGAAGATGAGTCAGGGTCATAAAAATAGTGCTCTCAGATTAGTTGGACAAAGGTTTTTATTTAAGGATATCTCTGGTGTCAGAGAAATAGAGAACTTAGAGACCAGTTCTAGATCTGTCATTTCTCAATCTTAAGGTCACAAAATTTAAAATGTTCTCTCTTTCAACTATGTTACTTCATTCCTTTACTCAGTTTCATGGCAAAGTTAGACTTTGTATTGGTAAAGATTTCAGAATTTTAGTATTTTCTATTTCTGGTTTATTACCTGTTTTCTGTCTTAACCTTTGGTCTGTCCACTGTACCAGTGGTGTTTATTTTTTGGCTCCAGTAATTGTCTTCTGCATGCTTCAAGGCATTCACATCTTTCCATATCTATTGAGTCACATTTTTCTGGTAATTGTAAAACTCTTGCTCAGTGTGGGATTTAAAGTGAAATAAAAATAAAAAAAATAAAAAATCTCATCCTTTTGCACAATATTTTTTCTGGTCAGTTTTTTCTGGAATCTTCTCTAGGAAGAGCCTTTCTTCCATTAGACAAAATAGAAGTGTATGAAGAATCCTTCTGAGGTTTGCTAACCACAGTCTGGCATCTGCCAAGGAATTTCTCAGAATTCTGTGATGTTCATCGTGTTTCACTGTTGCAGTCATTACAATTGGGTTATCCTGCTGGCAGGCTACCCGCAATCGGCCCGAGTTCCAAAGTCTAGGTCCGGCGTCGGTTGCTGTCGCTTCTTTCCTGACATCAGTGCGCCAGGGGTATAAAAGATGCAGCTGACGCCATTTTCTTTAGTCTTTCTTGCCGCGCAGTGCTCGAAGCAAAAGCAGTTCGCAAGTGCCGGTCGGCCGACTCCCGAAGTTTTCAAATTTGAATTTCAGATCCGAAGTCTTCATTAAAGCTAAGTACCCCGTTGAGGAAACTTTCTTCTTGCTCCAGACCGATGTCAGAAAAAGTTAATAACTGTATTTCTTGTGGGAAGCAAATACCTGTTAAGGATTTTCATTCTTACTGTATTCCTTGCCTAGGCCTTGACCATAACGTTGCTAGCTGTCTGTTTTGTGCTAGATTTAACCAGCGCACTATTAAGCGTCGGTACGATTTTGCATTCCATTACTTTGGCAGAAGATTTAATTATATAATGCCGTCGGATCAGCCGACTACCGGAGTTTACAAAAAACGAAAAGAAAAGGACAGGCATCCGAGATCCAAAACCGAAGACGATGCAGCAACTGATGCCCGCTACCTCAGAGCCACAGGCCGCTTCTGACTCCCATGTGGAGCCGACTGGGCCTCTGGAAACTCAAAGTATTGGACACTCGGAAACTATTCCCTCAGGTTGGTCTGGAGCCACTGAGCAGGCATCGGCTTCTGAGGGTGTTTTCAGGCCTACACAGTTATATGTGAAACCTACTTCAGCTACAAAGGCAAAGACTAAAGCAGCTCTAAAGACAAAGAAGCAAGTACAGCATTCACCTGGACAGGCCTCCATGCCTAAAAAACAGATGCTTAAAATGGTCGAAGACCTTATTACTTTGATCGGGGGTTCCCATCCCCCTCCTGAAAAGAGGCCTAGGCAAGAGTTAGAATATGAATGTTCAGACCAGGTTTCCATTTACTCTGATTCCTCCTCTGAACAGGATTACTCTTCCTCCCTATGAGTTTTCTGATGCTGAAGAATCTATCCCTTCAGCCTCTCCTCTTGAGGATTATTCTTTTGGGGAAACACTGCATACTGTGAGGGAGCATTTCCACTGGGAGAGCCAAGACTACTCAGAATCCAAGAAAAGGCTCAGACTTCCTTTTATTGCTCCAGCACAGGCCCCTTGCTATCCCACCTGTTTTCGACATTGTAGATGTATTTTCAGAGTCCAGTTTTTCTCCAGACTCTCTACCACCAGCTCCTGTTAAGCCAGACAGATACTATAGGGTTCCTGATTCACATAAATTTCTCTATAAGAACCCTGCAGCTGACCCAGAAACCATCTCTCAGGGTCCCAGAGGGGTCAAGGCTTCTACTTCAAAAACCCCCTATCCCCACTGATAGGGATTCTAGGGCCCTAGACAGATGGGGCAAAAAAAATTATACCTCTGCTACCTTGGCTGCGAGAGCCTTAAATTGCCAATTTCATATGCTTAAGTATCAGCAATATCTTATTTCTTTTCTTAAACAGAAAATGTCAGCAAATATAGAATGTGCAGACAAAGAAATGCAGGATTTATTGCATGCAGTTGAACAAGTTGGAAAGCATACTTTGCAATGTTGTTTTGATTCACTTGAGGCCTCTCCTGCAGGGCCGCTGTTACAGGTTATGTTATTAGGAGGCATGCTTGGTTCAAAGAACAAAATTTGCCAGATCATGTTAAAGCAAAACTATTAGACGCTCCTTTATAGCATGATACTTTGTTTGGTGCTAAAGCAGAGGAGGTGTTAAAGAAAATGAAGGACAAAGCTAAATCTATGCAAACAGTTGAGGATTTCTTGCAGGTACAACCTCCCAGATTTAGCAGGAACTGGCCTACAAAAAATTGGTCCTTTCCATTGTCAGATACACCACAAAGGGGGCAGATACAGATGCCCCAGAGGCAGATCACAGCCCCAAGGCTCATACAGGCCTAAACAATGGGGTGCTTCTACCTCCAAGAGCACAGAGGAAAAATCACAGCCATACAGGAAACAAGTCTCATTGACTTTCCACTTCCAGCACCAAGCACTTATCTTTTGGTAGCCCCTTTGGGGGGAAAGCTAGCACTTTTTTCACAAAATTGGCACATGATCACCCAGGACAAGTGGGTTCTAAATATAGTTTCAGAAGGCTACAGGTTCCACTTTCACACCCTGCCAAGGCAAAACGGTATGCCAGACCTGCCACGCAGTCAATGGGCAGAGGCACAAAAACAAGTTTCATCCCTCATGGACATGAGGGCCATTCAACAAGTACCACAGAAAGAGCAGGGACAAGGATTCTATTCAAGACTGTTCTTGGTACACAGAAAAGACAAAGCCTGGAGACCAATACTGGACCTATCTATTCTAAACACATCTGGAATTTCCAAAATTCAAAATGTTGACACTACAGCAGTTTCTGCCCATGCTGGGCAAGAAGGCTTGGCTTGTGACTTTAGATCTAAGAGACATACCTGCATGTCCCAATCAGACAAACATTCAGAAGATACCTCAGATTCAAAGTTGGCTCAATGCACTACCAATTCTCTGCACTGCCCTTTGGCTTATCTACTGCGCCCAGGGTCTTCACAAAGTGCCTGGCACTAGTAATTGCATTTTGCAGACAGAGGAATACAAATATATCCTTATTTGGACAACTGCCTTAGTCAAGCAGAGAACAAGGACATTCTACTACAGCATCTGGCGTTTTGTAAAAAGATTACTGACAAGTCTAGGGTACACAGTAAATGAAAAGCAATCAAAACTCGTACCCTCTCAAGAGATAATATTCCTGGGTGCAAGCTTAAATACAACTGCCCAGATGGCTTATCTCACGCCAGACAAACACAGACAACTGACTACTTATTTCAAAATGTTGGCAACAAAGACCCAGTTATCTGCAAGAAAAATTCTGCAGGCCTTTGGTTTCATGGCATCCGGCATTCTGCTAATTCTATATGCAAGACTGCATATGAGGAAACTTCAGTGGTATCTAAAAAGTGTTTGGACTCAACATTGCCACAGCCTGGAAACAATAATTACCCTCATTCCCTGCCTGCAACAGGAGTTTCGATGGTGGGCAAAAGCCTGTCACCACATCATGGGACAGCCATTCACCTTACCCACAACCAGGCAGACATTGACAACAGATGCATCAGATTATGCCTGAGGGCGCCCATATGGCAGGGAGATGTATTCAGGGCACATGGTCCGCATCTACATATCAATCAAAAAGAGATGCTAGCTGTTCAGAATGCCCTGACAGCCTTCAAGGATCTACTTCATCCAGGACAACTACTAATAAAGACGGACAATACTGCAGTCATGTGGTACATAAACAAGCAGGGAGGCACACATTCCTACCCCCTCTGCAGGCTAGCTATGAACTTGTGGCACACAGCATTGACTTACCAAGTACATCTGCAAGCACAGTTCCTGCCAGGAAGGACAAATACTCTGGCAGACGAACTAAGTAGAAAACCTAATGGATCCCCACGAGTGGAAATTGGATTCACAAGTCTTCAGCATGATAACAAGGACCTGGGGATGCCCAGGCATATACCTATTTGCCTCCCCTCACAACTGCCAACTACAAAGATTCTGCACAGGGACTTATCACAAGCAAGCATGGAAAGTGGATGCTCTATCTTTCAGCTAGAAAAATCTAACAGTATATGCCTTTCCTCCTCTGCCTCTCCTCCCCAAGGTACTCCTCAACGTCAGACAAGAGAAACCAAAAATGATACTGATTGCCCCAGACTGGCCCCGCCAGCACTGGTACCCAATCCTAAAGAGCTTGTCTCACTGCCCAGCCTGGACATTACCTCAAATTCCTCACTTATTGATCCAACAAGACAGATACTGCACAGCCAACTCAAAACCTTAAACCTGGCGGCATGGCAGATAATGTAGCCTCTCAAGACACCGCTCTCTAAAGCAGTGATGGATGTTATTTTGGAAGCCAGGAGGCCTAGCACCAGAAAGTCTTATGCAGACAAATGGAAGAGATTCTGTGCTTGGAACCAAGCACAAGGTATTGACACGATTGTTCCAAATATTCCTCAGATTTTGCAATACTTAACTGAGATGCTGGATAAAGGCCTTTCCTTTTCATCAATTAAAATTCATGCCTGTGCCATTTCAGCTCATTGCAATACAGAACCACCTATTTTTTCTCATCCGTTACTAAGGCAGTACCTCAGAGGGGCCAAAAACATAAGACCTCCAAGGAGAGCACCAATACCTGCATGGGACCTCAACTATGTCTTGGAAAAACTCACACTGCCTCCGTTTGAGCCAGCCTCTGCAGCTGATATAAAATTCTTATCCTGGAAAACAGCTCTGCTCCTAGCAGTAACCTCCGCTAGTAGAGTCCCAGAGTTACAGGCACTCATGGCTGTGGAACCTTTTTATCATTTTCCATCCTGACAGGGTTTCGCTGAGGACAAACCCTACATTTATGCCTAAGGTAGTGTCCAGTGTGGCTGTTAACCAAACAATTCATTTGACTACTTTTTATCCAAACCCACAGAAAAAGGGTGAGAGAATTCTGCATTCTTTGGACATTCACAGACAGCTACGCTTCTACTTGGACAGAACTAAAGCTTTCAGAAAGACTGAACAACTTCTAGTGGCATATGCTGCAGCATCACAAGGAAAGCCTATCTCAAAACCGACTATTTCAAAGTGGATAGGACATTGCATTTGTTTCTGCTATTCACAGTATGGCAGATCAGTGCCTAAGGGCATTAGGCTACATTCAGCCAGAGCAGCAGCCACTTCAGCAGCCTTCCTCAGAGGAGTACCCACCAAAGACATCTTAGAGGCTGCAACTTGGAGCAGTGCATACCATTACAAAGCACTATCACTTATCTCTCTACTCTAAATCCAGGGCAGGCTTTGCCACTGCAGTTCTGCAGGGCCTGATAGCCTCTCCTAATCCTATTTAGCTCCAGCCTCCCAACCTTAGCTTTGGGATTCAATTCAGTTGTAATGACTGCAACAGTGAAACACGATGAACTTAGTACAGTTGTGTACCTACCATAAATGTAGATGTTAATGTATTCACTGTTGCAGTCCAGGTTACCCTCCCACCATCTCCCTTTTTCTTTGCTGGGACCTATCTGTACTTTTATACTCTATACAACCTATGTGGTGTATTTGCTTGTAGATGAAGGAAAATATGTTTTTCAAGCATGCATGCTTATTGGCATAATTTAACCTATCATTTTAGGGGCACCTGACATCTTGGGCAAGAAAAACTGAAGAAAATAGCATCGGCTGCATCTTTTATACCCCTGGCGCACTGATGTGTCAGGGAGGAGACAACAGCAACCGACGCCGGACCTAGACTTTGGAACTCTGGCCGACTGCGGGTAGCCTGCCAGCAGGATAACGCAATTGTATTGACTGCAACAGTGAATACACTCAAACATCTACATTTATGGTAGGTGCACAGCTGTACTTTTCATGTCTTCTATAATTAGCACGATTCCCTGTGCCAAACTTTACATGAGGAAAGTTCAGTAGTACTTCCAGCCAGTGTGGTATCTATTTTAACACCTTTATCTTTTCACATTCTAGTGTTGGGATTTGTGAGAAGGGGAGGTATTGTGGTGGGCTGGCCAGTTCTCTCTTGAACAAGGTCTCCCCTTCTTTCTCTTGCTGCTGCTTCTGTCAGATACAGCTGATGTTACGTACTTTGCTTGGGTGGCTTGTAATGAAAGGGGTGAAAGTGTGAGAACACGCAGGACAGATGAAAACATATCAGTGTCAGAGATACTAGCAGTGATCGATGCTTTGAAAGCCTTAAATCGTATCGGGTCCCCAGGACATCTTCAGGTTATCACAGCCAACACCTCAATGATGTGTGTTAAAGTTCACAAATAAATAAGAGTTTTACCTTTTAGTCTTGAGTCAAGAATAACACTTCAGGATGTGTAGAGTACTTGTTAATTCCATAAACAGCACTGGGAGAGACTGGCTACTTAGATGTTCAGATCAGTCTCCAAGAATAAAGAAAACAAAATTGTTACACTTTCTTATCAATTTCATGCATGCAGAGCTCTTGACGTTGCATATCTTTTAACAAATAAGATTTTTAAATATTTTGTCCTCATGACCCTTGCTTAGAACTTGTGGAAACTTGACAATATGCCTTTTAAAATTTTATATTACAAATTACCACCTGTGCTTAAGATTTATTGACCTGCGACTTACTGTGTACTGGTACCAAATGTTAAGTCTCACAGACATCCTTGCAAAGTCTCACAGACATCCTTGCAAAGTCTCACAGACATCCTTGCAAAGTCTCACAGACATCCTTGCAAGGACTCATCCCCCAGCTGGAGAAGGCCAGATCATACTGTTTTAATCTGGTTTCCATGGATATCTGACCCTTGTAAACATAACGTCCCTTAACTCCTTCAGCATTTACTTAGCCTTCAACTGTCTGTCAGTTCAGAGAGAATACAGTTCATAGGTAGGTACTAGACTATCGCCCAAGGGCCTAAGTAAGCCTAGCCAACAAGGTTCCCTGGCTTTATGCCAGCCAAGGAAGTTATTTTCCTGTGCCACTGTCGAGCAGAGACATAGAAGTGATCCCCGGCATGTATTTCCTATTTCCCATCCAGTCATCAAGATTTTTCTTGAAGAGTGATAATGAAGAACTTTGCTTCACATAGATGGGTAGCCTGTTCCAGAGTATGGGAAGTCTCTGGGACAGGAATCTATCCCTCCAACATGTCCTGTTTATTGTGGTGACAAGGTGTAGGTCCCTAGAGCGTGTAGCTTGGAGGGATTGGGATTTCTTTAGGTGTAGCATGTCCAACAGCTCTGGGATTGACATAGCTTTATATATTAGGCAGAGATCACCTCAGAGTAGGCGATATGCTACTGAGTAAAGCTGGAGTTTTTTTGAGGCGGTCAGTGTACGGCATTTGTTTGAGGCCAGTAATCCTCTTTGTGAGGTACTTCTGTGGCCTTTGCAACTGCTGCAGATGTCTTGTGAGGTACATTCCAAAAGGGGCATTGTACTCTATAATGGGTCTAATAAGTGTCGAGTAGCGGAGAACAATGACCTCTTTTTTTTCCTGGATGAGAACCATTTTATGATGTGTGCCACGTAGAAGGACTTCCTGACTACTGTGGTGATGTGACTATCAAAGGAGAGACTACTGTCCACCTGGGTCCCAAGGTCTCTAATCACGCATTCGGTGTTAAGTAGATTGCTGCCTATGTGGTAGTTCATGGGTACAGAGTTTTTACCAAAGGGTATGACACTGCACTTTTTGGCATTGAGCTTGAGACCACGGACAAGCCCTGGGCTTTAGTTGGGAGGGTGGCCTAATGGTTAAGGTGTTTGCCTTACAAACACAAGGTGCAGGGTTTGAATCTCACAAGGGATAATTGGCTAGGCTTAAAATGGCTCGCAAGGGCAGTTAGCCTAGTACTAACCTATGAACCTATGAACCTATGGCAGTGACACCAGGCATCTGTCACAGCGAGGCCCTTCTGTAAGATGTCCACATCATTTGGGGACTTGACTATGGCTCCTAGTTTGCAGTCATCTGCGAACTTCATTTGCCAGAGGCCTTCTGTGTTAGCCTGTACTTCAGAGAAGTAGATGCCAAACAGGAGCGGTCCCAAGACGGAACCCTGTGGTACTCCACTTGTCACTGCTTTGAGGTCAGATTTGGAGTCTGCAGCTTTTACAGTGTGGGTTCTGTCAATGAGCCAGTTGGCAACCCATCTTGTGATGTAGGGATTTATATCTAGTTTAGTGAGTTTAGCTATAAGTCCAGAATGGGGGATGGTGTCGAAAGCCTTGGCGAGGTCAAGAATAGGATGTGTGAGCCACCTTACCCTCATCTACGGATTTGGTGACTGCCTCAAAGAAGTCGATCAGGTTCAGGAGGCATGATCTGCCTTTCACAAACCCGAACTGGGTGGGATCCAGAGTTTGGAGGTTACCATTGTCTGAGTTCCATGATGATACGTTACATGGCGTTGCAGACCAGGCTCGTCAGGCTAATAGGTCGATAGTTCCCAGGATCAGTGGTGGCTCCCCCTTTGTGCAGTGGGATAACTGTTGCTGTGCACCATTCAGTGGGCACAAAGCCTGATGCAAGGCTATTATTGAACATGGTGCTTAAGTGGGGAGCCAGTTCATTCTGAAGTTCGTGTAAAATGCAGCCTGGGATGTTGTCTGGTCCCATGGATGCTGTGTTTTTGGCTTTAGAGAGTGCAGCTTTTACCTGCATAGTTGTGATTACAAGGACTCTGCATTCTTCCTGTATAGATATGGGCCCTTTAGGGGGTGAGAGGGGGGTAAAGTTAACACTGAACCTATCTGCCAGGATGTTGGCAATATCAGTTGGTTCTGTAATTTTTGTGCATTTGTGCTGTAACTCAGAGCAGGTCTGGGTGTTGCCATCGAGATTCTTGACATAGCTATAGAATGCTTTGTGGTTGCCCTTGAAATTAGTGGTGATTTTGTTTTCATAGCTAGCTTTGGAGGATCTTATAATGGATCTCGGCTTCTTACTGAGGCTGACCAGGGAGCTCCTCTACTCTTGGCATTTTACTCTTTTTTGCAACAGTTTCTTCCTTCTGTTTTACAGTTTGTTTATGGCAGCGGATCACCAGATTGGCTTCCTTTTTTTGGAGGATAGCGTCTTGGTTCTGTTTGGGATAGCACGATCCATGCACTTGTGTAAGTGCTTATAGAGTGCATTTGTGTAGGATTCAGCAGTTGTAACTGTTCATCTGCATGAGTGTCATGAAGTTCACCACTTCTGTCTTAAGAAGGATTAAGTTGGCTTTGGAGAAATTGTTTACTGTGGTTTCCTTAAAGGGGGGTGGGGGTGAGATGTGGATATCAAGAGTGATTAGCTTATGATTGGATTAGACTAATGAGGAGTTGACTTCAGGTGTGGAACACCAGTCACTCATGTTGGTAATGACTGGGTCTAGGATATTGTTGCCCCTGGTGGGGGTGTGGATAAGTTGATCCAGGGCATTGGAGTTTATGAATTCCAGAATGCATTGAGCTAAGGAGTTGGTACAAGAGTAGTTTTCCTAGTTAATGGTGGGGTAATTGAAGTCGCCCATTATTAGGGTGTTTGGTTGAACCCTAATATTTTCCAGTACATTAAGAAAAGAGGAGTGGGAATCCTGGGGCATGGTTGGGGATCTGTAGCAAGCTACAATTTGGATTGCAATTTTGCCCAGAGTTAGTTGTACTTGGATAACCTCGGATGCATTGTGCTGAGCAACTCGCCTGAGGTGTGGATATCCTTATTGAATATGGACACACCTCTGCTTTTGGTGTTTCGGTCCAGGTTACATGGCTGAAAAGTGTGGTATGAGTTATAGCCTGGTAGTGCAGGGGTGCTCTCTGGAACCTTGAACCAGGTCTCAGTCACTGCACAGATATCTATGTTCTCCAGAGTGCCTTGAGTGAGTGCATTTTGAGATTTAGACTTCTAGCATTGGGTAGCATTACCCTCCGTTTTTGCTTGCCTGTTCCTGTTATGATGGGGAATTTGTTATTTGAACCTTGCCTAAAAAAGGCACTATAGGGGCAGCAAGAGCCTTAGCCAGTATCCAGAATCCCAGGGGCGACAGTTGCAGGCCATCTGTGGTCTATTGACCATGTCACCCCAAGCAGACGGGTACTGGATCCCCTTAGAATGACACCTGAAGCTTGTTGAAGTCAATCATTTTGCCCTTGTACTGCGGTATCATTCTGGGTGATGGCAGAATGCTGCTCAGGGCTAGGGTCATACCTGCCTGGGCTGCAAGATTGGAGAGCTCTTCCATGTCTCTCTTCATGTAGTCCAGGGAGGTACATCTCAGGTCATTCACACCAAACATGGACAGTGACAGAGTCATATTTGACTTGTTGTGGAGTGACCTGAGTTTGTGGGTTAAGTGGCGGATAATGGCACCCGACAGTAACCTTCTTGTTTAACCTGGATAGTGGAACATCAGTGTGCCTGACTATAGAGTCACCTATGACTAGTGTGTTGGGTACGTTGTTTTGCCTTAATGGCTGTGGTTGAGTGGCACACTGAGTCTGTGGGTTGTGTCATTTGGGTTGTGTTTGGGGGATGGAGGTTGCTTGCGTTTCTGCTTTGGAGGTCTCTGTTGCTTAGATTATAATTGAGAGCCTCCTCGAATGTTTTTGTGTTACTGTGTGTGGATTTTGGTGGTGTAGAATTTAGTGAGACTATGATGAGTGTGGTGTGGTGCAAATGTTTACCTTCTTCTCAGGACTGTCAAGTTCAGTCTTTGTTGGCGAGAGCTTTATCTCCAGTTTGGCCAGATAAGTACATCTGTCACAAGTTGTAGTGTTGGGTGGTAGGAGGAGAGGGTTGTCTGTGTACATGAAGCAATTTCTACATTGCCTCCAAATGCCCAGATTCATCAGATAGGAGAGAACACTGGGAGCTGACCCTTGGACATGCCTGAATAAAAAAATATTTTCCTCTAGATAAGTGAGGAAAGTGAGTACAAGAGCTGTTTTTCTCTAAGCAAGTGAGAAAAGTAAGTACAAAAACTGTTTTCCTCTAGGTAATGAGGAAGATTGAGTGCTATAGTAGTTAGTAGGTTATTTAATGCTTACAAGTTCTGAACAAGTGCTGAGCATGAATAAGCAGAAGTGCTAAAACTAAGAATCTGTATCTGCACTAGACGAGTTACAGGACAGAAACAAGTGCAAATGCAGGCTTTCAAATCAGAAAGTTGAGAGAGATGAAAGAGATTGCCCAAACGGCCAATAACTATAATTTCTGGGCCAGAACCACTCCTTATGTGGTAGACAGGTTACCTATTGCTTACCATTCCTACTGATAAGCTAGAAGGCTTCCCTCCAACTCAGAAAGGCTTGGAGGGCTCAGAAGCTTACATACAGTCCTGGATACAGCAAATCTGTATCTGGAACACTAGTTCCAAGAAAGATAGGAAACACGCTTAGTTTCTTAGTTTTTTTTTTTTTTTTTTTTTTTAATAACAGAAAAGTAGTAAAAACAATTCACATGCAGTGCAAGCTAGCATACTTGAGTATGTAGCAATATTAGACCAAACACAGTTTAAAAAATGCACTTAAATTAAAAGGACTGCACTAGCCACTGCTTTTGTGACACTGTATGTTGCATAATCATGCATGTATTTTTCAGTATGCTTTTGACATAAACATATGAATATTTTATTTGAATCATTTGTGAAGAAACTACAAATTAATATGCATTTTATGAAAAGTAAACATGAGGCTTTCTTGTTTCCATGGATGGGAATGTTCCTTTATGTTTTTAGTGATACCCAGAGTTCCTTATAGATCCAGGACTCTTCAGAGATGGTGGTTGGTGACCCCCTTTTGGCCCAGGCAGCATGATGTTCATCGTATTGATCACTGCTGCAGTAGCCCAGGATAAATGGGTTATAGCCTCCATAGGATACAATATCTGTCTAGTTTCTCCTTCAGAGCACCCTCCATGTACTCAAACCATTAGTCAGCTGGATCTGAGCAGAATAAAAACCAGGTTTGAGCTTCAAGCTCTGCCGTCATTTGTGGGCTTTGAAGGATTGATTGCTGGCTAGCATTGTTTCATTGCTGAGCAGTAAAGTTCAGGGGGGGCTTCCACTTTGTCACTGTAAACTTGCATTTTCTGTAAAATTACTTTTAAGCTAGGAATAAATGTTTTTAACTGTTTTGTGACTTTAATGTACTTTTAAATGGAAGCAGCACCTTTTACTTTTCTATTTAAAAAGTTGTTTAAAACAATTTTTCTGTGGAATAAACTTGATTTCCTTTTTAGGGCTGGTTAACAGTTTAAGGTACTTGTTTTCTGTGCCCCCCCCCCCCCCCCGGGAAAAAGTTAGTTTTTACATCTCGTCTGTTTTATCGACTTAGTTAAGCTAACCCAGGAATCAGCTACCACTTTCAACTACACCGTGGAACATGTAATAATTCCTTAGCTGGACTTTCTTCTGGTCACGAAGAAAGGTTAAGCAGCCACCACAGCTGGCTGGTAGTTTGCACCAACAGCAGTTGGGTGATTCTGCTGTTGCCAAAACTGGTTCCTTAGACTGGTCATGGTTTTCTTCAGTTCTGTCAGATGTAGTTCCTATAACCATCATGGGTGAAGGGTTTATACACGTGCTCTGAGGCTGCAAGGTCCCCATAGTGGGCAAGGGAGAGCCATTCTTGTTGGTCCAGTGAGAACCGTCAGGGAAAGTGCTTCCGCTTAGCCAGAACGTTTGCCCATCTCTGGGTAGGTTGTTCCAACCAATTCTTTGTTTCATTAGAACTTTGTCAAAAAAGAAACAAATGCGGTTTCTCTTGCAGCAGTTACTCTGGAGAGGTGTAATTTAGGTGTGGCTCATGGTCTAGTACAGGCTCTTGACCCTTCTTTTAGAGTTGTTTCTGGTAAGAGAAAAAGGAATTCCTCTTTCTCTTTAGAGGTTCGAGACTGAAGCTGTGTGGAAATGTGAAGGAGCAAACACTGTTTCTTCTCCCCATGTTCTAATTCAGTTTGAGGAGTGTGTGGTGTCAGATGGTCCCAGTGAAGGATGTTCTTTCCCTGAGACTATTTCCAGGATGAGTCAGTTCTTTCAGTGGAAAAACAGTGAAGGTTCTCGATCCCTCAGCAAATATGAATTGCTACAACTGGAATTTCCAGAACATTCACCTATTCCTTCAGTTCTGTTTACCTTGGTGGATGTTTTTGTTGCAGCCTGCACTGTCAGTGATAATCCCGTTTAAGTACTATAAAGAAGCAAATTAAAGTTCCTCAGTCATATAGCCAGACTTTACCCAGTCGCTGTTGCTTTAGTGAATCCAGCTGCTATTAAACATTTTAATACAAATAAATCCTCCTACTGACCAGGATAAGAAGGATTGACAAGTTTGAGGAAATAAGTGTATGCATCTGCAACTTTAGTTTTTAGAATATTCAGTTGACAGGCTCAAATGTTGATGCTTATTCTGGCTAATTGTAAAAGTCGGAGGAATGTTTTGGCATCATTTTCTTCCTGTGGGAGAAATCTGCTTGGTGTAATTTGGTTTCTTCCGTTTCTCAAGTTCACTATTCATTGCTTAAAATGTGCTTGTGGCTCTCTGGATTCAGCTTCCAGGGCTGCTGCCACTGGAACTGTTGAGATCTGCTTGGGTGCATTGAGAACCTCCCAGAGGATGTCAATGAAATTTTGAATTTTCCCTTTGACAGAGAGTTTTTGGGCCTTCTGCAACAGAAGAAATCAGAGTGTGATGAGAGGGAAAAGCTTATTCAGGGAATCTTATTTTTCATCTTTCCTCCTTTGTTTTCCCATCGGTTCCTCTCTCCCTTGTCTAAATTTAGTGAAAATCAAAATACAGTCCCAAGAAAATGTTGGTAGGCAAGCATTTAACAAGCAATGACGGGTAAATTTCAAAAAAGAAAGGACCTCCCCCAGATCAAAGGACAGTTCAGTTGTTCAGAATAACTATTTGATGGACCTTGAGCCCCCCCGTCAGACCCTTAATCTTCCCAAAAAGTCTGAATCTCTATTGCTCAGATACACAGGTTCCAGATGTGATCTATGAAGACTGTAGAAGGCAGTGGTAGGCTCACTCTCCTTTCAAGGCAATCTTCCTTCTTGCTCTAAGCCAACCTCTTCTCTTCCCTTCTGTCTTACAGCACATGCTGTTTCGGGAGGAAATAGCGGTTCCTCCTCTGTCAAGAGTATGATTTATTCAAGAATGTTTCTGGTGCCAGAGAGATTTTTGGAGACCATTTCTGGGCCTTTCCTTACTGAGCCAGTTTGTGATAATGCCAAAGTTCAGAATGCCTTTACTTATCTTATTACAATTCTTTCTCATTAGAGCTACTTAGTGACCTTAGATTTAAAAGATGCGTATCACATGCCTGAAATCTAGATGAAAAGGTATTACTTTACGTTTGTGTGTCTAGATCATGTTATCACTTCTCTTCCTTACCCCTTGAGCTATCCACTGCACCAGGAGTGCTCACAAAGTGTCTAACTCTTGTGATAGACTGCTGCAGATTGCAGAATGTTCACATTTTTCCTTGGATGATTTGTTTATCTCTGCAGAGTTGTTTTCAAGGTATCAATCCCTGCTGTGTGGGTAGGGGATCTTCTCCATAGACTGGGATTTCAAGCGATCATTCAGTGGTCTTTTCTGACAACTTCACAGGATTGTTTTTTGGTGCCTGTGAACACATCAGGACAAATAATTTTTCTTCCACAGGAAAAAATAGATCTATATTTATATCTATTTCTTGGGTTTTCCACTCGGACTTCAGTCTTAGCAAGAGAATTCCTGAGAATTCTGAGTTTCATAGCATCCATGATTCTCTTGATACCTCCTACAAGACTCTGCATGAGAAAAATACAGTGATATCTGAAGTCTTTGTTCCCATCATCAAAACCTATTGTCTTTTTAAATTCCAGCTGTGGGAATTGTGAAAAGGGAAATCAGTTGGTGGAGACATGAATCTCTTGGAATCCAGATCTCCCATTCTCTCCTCTTGCTTGGGGAGCAGTGTCTGTGGGCATAAAAGTGCAGGGTCTTTGGAACAGGAAAGCCTCAACAAAACATACACAAGATGCTGACTCTTGCACATGCTGTCAACTGTCATTTGTGGTACTTGGGACCTTGCTGTTGACAGAGAATGCCACAGTGAATGTGGTACATAAGCAAAGGGGAACCTGATCTTACCCTTGTGCAGAATAGTCAATGTTTGCATGGGATATAGCTTTACAGTACAGTCTGTCTGCTTGCATCTTTCATTCTTCCAGAGCAGAACTGTGGAGTGGACAAGATGAACAGGACCAATGCCGACTCATGAGTGGAAACTGAAACAGGGGATCTTCCAAGATTTGGTCCATCTGTAGGGAATACCTAGGGTAGACTTTTTTGCCTGCTTCCTAAACAATGAACTGACAAAATTCTGTTCCATGACTCCAAGCAAGAAGGTCTTGAAGACAAGTGCCTTTACTTTTCCTTTGACAGGAAAGTTCCTGTAAGCTTTTCCATGCTTTCCACTGATTTTCAGGGTACTTCTGACTATTCATAAAGACTCCCCAGAGATCATTGTGGTGACACTGTTCTGGCCAAGGCAACAGTGGTTCTCTTTTTTTTTTTTTTTGGGATTGGCCAGCGCAGTTAGCACAGGTTTCTTCAAACACTATTTACTCACACAAGGTCGGGTTTGTTTGATGCATCCCTATCCCAGACTATTTCAGCTGTCTGCCTGAATGATAGGGTTTTGATACCTTTTTTGGCACCTGACTTCTGAGAATGTGTAGTAGGTATTAATGGAGGCAAGACAGTCCGCTACTAGAAAATCATGTAGTGGGAAATGGGAAGGGTTTTCTCGTTGGTGCCAGCAGAAAAGTCAGCACCCATCCTGGGCTAGTGTTTCTCTGGTTTTACAGTATTTGTGAGTTACCATCCTATGGCCTGTCTTGCTCCTCTATCAAGATATATTTGTCAGCAATATCAGCATGTCTGCTCACTTATCCTCCTTTCAATGCATTCTCATGTGAAAATGTTTTTGAAAAGGGTTTTACATAAGCAGCCTCACAAACAAATGGCTTCTCCCTAGAATCTTAATTTTGTGTTAGAGAAGCTAACCATTGGTCCATTTGAACAGGTAATCTAGATGACTAAGTCCTTCACATGGAAAACAGTAGCGCTGATTGTTCTAGTCTTTGAAAAAACAATATCTTGAGTTGAGGTTGGAGGGTTGGCATAATAGGTAAGGTGTTAACCTTACAGACACTAGGTGCAAGCGTTGATTCTCAAATGGGGTAACTAGCTAGGCTTAAAATGACACATGCCCACAAGGGCAGTTAGCCTAATACAAATCTATGGATCAAATCTGAGGTTTCTTTGAGAACGTATCTATCTTTTATGTTTAAAGTGACATCAGAGTTTACTTTAAGCCAATATGTCCACCTCTCCTTTTTTTTTTCTAGAAATCATAAATTAGGGAGACAGAATACTTCATACCTTGGATATCCACAGACAACTTTGGTACTATCTTGATAAAATATTTGAAAACAATTGGCCACTTCATTTCTAGAGAAGGTAAGTAAGGACAATCTGTGTTAAAGCAGACCATTACCAAATGGCTGTCTCAAGCTATTACTTTTTGTCCTACTGCAACAAAACTATTTAAGGTAGGGTCAAGGCTCACTGCACCAGGGCCTTTGCTTCATCTTTGGCTTTTTGGAAAGGGTTGGACTGCAAAAGTATTCTTGAAGCAGCATCTTGGTCCTTTATGCATACTTTCACTAAGCACTGTAAACTAGGTTCCTTTTTCCAGGTCTATGACAGGCTATGCTAGGACTTTTTTTTCCAGGGGCTCCTGGACCCTTCCCCTTGTTACCCACCAGTTGTTTTCTACATTGGTGATCTACCCATGTAGCTAAGGCTACTGCAGCAGTGATTACTGTGAAGAACGTAGTACAGTGGTGTAAGTAAACTTACCTTAATAGTAGATGTTTGAATGATCGCTGCTACAGTAGCCACTCCCTCTCTCCACCCCCACCCTGCTTTTGTTGGTGTTTATGCCAGGGTGTGGATGTGTATTTTTAGCAATGTCTCATCAGGGCATAGCCTCCCAGTATCAGTTGCATGAAAGCGGTTAGAGGCTTAACTCCCAACTCATCATTATTAGGTCAGTTTTTTTTTTTTATCACCTCAGTTTGAGCGGACTGACCAGTGTTGCGTAAGAAGCCCCAAAGCTTTAGAAGCTGGATGGCTGTTGTATCCCTGGCAGAATATAACCCATATAGCTAAAGCTACTGCAGTAGTGATCATTCATGCATCTACTGTTAAGGTAATTTTATTTATACAACTGTGTCTCTTAAAATCTGAAGTTGGGGACCAAAAAAAAAAAAAACTGGTTCAGCAAAATACCACAGAGGTAAGAATCTTAAGTGTTCAGTGAGTGCTGTGTAAGCAACAAAACAGTAGATGGGGAGAATGTGTGTGTATGTATGTGTGTGTGTATATATATATATATATATATATATATATATATATATATATATATTTTTTTTGCTTTACATTAATGAAATAAAAAAAATGCTGTTATGCCTTAAGCAGATAAAGTGGATGCACAAAGAACATAACAGTACCAGCATTTAAGATGCTAGTTTGTAGGGGGAGAAGAGCAATAGCTGAGCTCTGCTGGACGTACAATTTTCAGCTGTCCATATTTTTTCTTCTTTTACTATTTTTCAAACTTTTTTTTTTTTTTTTTTTTCTGGCGAGTCATTGAGGATTGGAAATCTCAGAATGGTGTACATTTAGTTTCAGATTTCATATCCTTTAGAAAATGCATGCTAACACAAAACTCGTTATAGCAACTTTGTTTATAAGAGCAACATTTAAAAATGGTCCCAGATTTTGGGGCTTTTACCCTCCTCCCCCCAATGTTTTTGGCTTTGCCCAGATTTTGTTACACTTTGAGAGGTAAGGTTGTATACACTAAAAGTAAATGCTCCATTCAAAACTCTGTTCGGTTTAAAAGGAAACAGTGAGCCCTGTCTCTGCCTTGCAGACAAGCTTCAACATACTTTGTCAGTAAACCTTACATGTAAAGACAGTCTTTGGTGGTGGGGCCTGGTTGCTCTCCTGAGAAATGAGTTAACCTTGCTAGAGTCTGGCACTGGGTAGTGAAAACCTTAAATGGATTACAGGACAAAGACCGTCTTAGTTTAGCAAATGACTGTCCATAGAACTGCCTCTGAATGTACACCTTGCAAATTAGATCTTTAAGATTCAGATCAGGCATGCTGTACAAAGGTGACCAATGCCTGTGTAATTGTACAACCTCATTTAATCATGAATGTACATGGGCTGTAGAATACGTTTAGAATTGCCCCCAGAGCAACTTGTACTGCATTATAAGAAACAGAATGCATGGTGTTTGGCAGAGGAGAACTGTTCCCTATTTGCGAAACTGGCAAGTACAGTAACAAGGTGGCTTCAACACAAAAAGGATAAACGTAATAGCTTGGGCTGCTCTTTGACTGACCTATAATATCATTCCAGCTAGGTAACCATGCATGAAAATCAAACATCTTGCAGCAATGTGAAAAAACTGTCTTGCACAAAAATTTTTTATTTTTCAAATACAGTTGAATAAATTCCATAGTATTTGTATGTAACATCTTAACTATGTACACTATTTATATCAGCCTGGCACTATAACAGAGCTCAATATATACAATTACTTTATAGATATAACAATCCAGTTAATGTATCTGTTCAGTTATTGTAAACTGTCAATCAATGATGACTTTTTTCCATGGATTGTTAGTAAATGCCATAGGATGACTCCTTAATTCTTTAATTTTAATTTCCAACAATGCTGTGGTCTTCAGTAGGCTGAGTCTTCCAAAGTCGGTATTGTGTTTGTATTCCATCTTGTACACTTCCTTGAGATTGCAAGTATTGTCCATACTAGATACATATTTGACTCATTCAAATGCGGACCTTTGTACACATTTAATAATACTAGAACTTTAGATAAGTCAAATGATTCATTAAATAAAGCTTGTAAAAAGTTTTTAATACCATTCCAAAATGGCTTAATTTTAACACAGTTGAAAAAATGCGATTCCAATCAGCATTTGCTTACACCTCCAACATATTCCCTTTGTGGAAGAATTAATTTTAGTAATTCTGTCTGGAGTTAAGAATGCTCTGTGCATGCATTTTCAATTAAAAACTTTCCAGTATTGTGTAAAGGATGTATGTTTTATTGATAAAATATTTGATTTAATTTCTTCAGTTAGCTGTAATGAGTGTCCTTTTGTTATATAATTCCAATATGAGGATTTGGGTGTTTTATAATTCATCAATATCTTGTAAAGTTTCGAAATACTATTTCCCATGTCATAATCATTATATAGGATTTCTTATATGTATTTCGTAAGTTTAGGTATTTAAATGAAGAATGACTAATTCTGCATAAATCTTGCGAATACGTCAGAATGCTTTGCATAGTTAGCCAATCTTGTGGTGGAATTTTGTATGTTTTCTATTGTTTGCATATCCAGAACTTTTAGTTATTTGATGCATTGAAACCAACAAATCCTTTCTGTTCCCAGGAATTATTTATTTCTCTGTATATTTTATGTGGATAGCTGTAAGTATGAATGGTGTTAAAAGATCAAACCAGATTTTTAAATGTATATTTGCATTAATGTTGTGTCTTCCGGCTTTTTAGGAGTTGTTAGGGGTTGCCACAGCGGAACTCCGGTCCGCTAATGATTGGCAGCAGATTTTTACGTGCCGAGTTGCCAGCCCTGCCGCACAGCCTTCATGCATGTCTCCACACAGAAGACGCTGTAGCGGAGAATCGAACAGGACAACGTCTTACTGTGAGGCGACAATGCTACCACAGCACCACCACCGCAGTGATATATATTTGCATTAATAATTTTCCTTAAGGAGTCAGTGTAATTAATCATACGAGTTTTAGTGGGCTTAGTTATGTTATATTGCATACTAATACATATGTGCCATGGCAAATTGTTTTTCTGTTTTTTTTGTAAATCAAATTAATTTATTGATATTACAGTTAGTAATTCTTTCCAGTTTGCAGAATAATTTGGATTTATCCAATCTGAGATCGTTTGATATTTATGCTTTTATATATGTTTCTGTATCAGGAAAGTTTAATCCTCCCTGTTTCCATGGTCTAATATGATGTATTAAGGTTATTCTGTTTCTTTTGGGAAACCATAAAAATTTTATTAGGCATGAGTTTATTTCTTTGAGTATATTTGTTACTAGTAACGGTTATATTGCCAAAGCTATATATAAAATCTTGGGTAGTAAAACCATTTTTATTAACTGTAGTCTATCTTCAAATGTTAATATTATTTTTTTCCACTTTTCCGCAGAGATTTTAATTGTATTGATGATGATATTGTAGTTTGAGACCAATTCATTATTATCCTTGCATAACTCAATTCCTAGATATTTTTAAGGTCGATTCTCATTTCCCTATAATGTGATTCCCCTTTGTCTGCAATTCTTTTTTTTTAATTTAAAAATAAAAATTTTGATTTTGATTTATTGAAATGGAGTCCAAGTCCTGTAAAATGTGTCAATTAAAATATCTAATTCTTCTAATGTCTCTCTTTTATTGGATAATGTTAATAGTATGTCATCAGCAAAGAGCATTACTTTAGAATTGTATTGTTCATAAACATCTACTCCTTTGATTTTTGTATTGTTGCGTATTGAATCTGCCAATATTTCACTAGCCGAAGCAAATAGAATCGATGACATGGGACATCCTTGTTTAGTACCCTTTGCTATATGTATAGATTCAGAGGTGAAAGGACCTAGCTTAACATACGCTTAATTATTTGTGTATATGTTCTTTAGTAGATGAACAAAGGAAGGAGGAAATTCAAATAACACCAGAATTCTGAATAAATAGTCCCAATTTAGGGAATCAAATGCTTTTTCTCTAAGCAAATTATGTGTTTATTTTCTTTAACATAATCTATAAGAGAAATCCTTTTAATATTGTGTGTCTATGATATATAAATCCAGTTTGGTCATTATTTATTGTTTTGGATAGTGGTATTTTCATTTTGTTACATAATATTGTCATAAATATGTTATTATTTAATAATAATATAGGTCTATATGAGGTACAGAGGTTTGGGGATTTGTTTTCCTTTAGGATTGGTGTGATTAAGGAATATTTTCAAGGGTGGTTATTAAAGCTTGTGACTGAATTTCTAATAGAGTTTTATGGAATAGGGGAATAGTATCTTTGAAGGAAAAAGTTTATATATTTCCCTAATTATGCCATCTATACCTGGAGCTTTATTATTTTTACCCTGTTTTATTGCATCTGTTATTTCTTTGTAGGATATGGGTGCTTGCAGATCTAGTTTTAATTTTTCTGGTATTTTTTTTTATATTAGAACATTTTTCATCTAGATTTAATTGATCGATATGTATATTTTCTTTTTAGAAATGTTCCATATAGTGATTTCTATAGGCATCAAGAATGTCACCTGTATCTGAGACATTTTTCCATTTCTTTTCATGTGGGATGTTTTTAATGTTATTAGCTTTTAATTGCATTTTGATTCTTGTGGATAAGTTATGTAGATATTTGGGAGAAGTGGCCAAGGTATTAATTTTTAGGTTTTCTAAAGCTAAACTGGTTCTATGTGTTAGAATTTTGTTGCATTTATTTAATACTTATCTTTTTCATCTCCAAATGATTTTGATTTTTTTCAGCTTTTACTGACAAAAGTTTGTATTATAGAACTAATAATTCAGAATCCCATTCTCTGATTTTTTTTTTTTTTTTTTTTGAATACCATGTTAGGGTAGCGTTGTCGCCTCACAGTAAGACGTTGTCCTGTTCAATTCTCAGCTAGAGCATCTTCTGTGTGGAGACATGCGTGAGTGCAACCGTTGAAGGTTGTGCATCAGGGCCGGCAACTCTGCACGTAAAAATCTACTGCCAATCATTAGTAGATCGGAGTTCCGCTGTGGCGACCCCTAACCGGGAAAAGCCGAAAGAGACAACAACCACCAAGTTAGGGTTTTACCATATATGCAAGCTTTTAATGAGTCCCATATCTTTATTTTATTTATCTCTGTGATATAATTAATATCTAAGAAGAACTGTAATTCATATAATAACCAGGGTTTGAACTCTTTAATTTTAGTTTTATATGCTGGAAGAATTCTGGAGTTAAAGGTTAATGGTTTGTACCCTTTTTTGAAGTTTTAGTATCAATGAATTGTGGTCTGAAAAGGAGTAGATAGTGATTGAGAAATAATGATTTTAGAGTGCAAGTCATGGGCAGCAAATATTTTATCTATTCTAGTTTGGGTACCATATCTGTGATCTTGATGGGAAAACAACAAAAATTATCTTCTTTAAATTTGAAAGCATCTACAAGATGAAATGATTCTACCCACTTGTTTAAAGATTTTGATACAGCAGATGTATGCAGCAGTCTTTTATTTGTAGTTTCAGAAATATCAAATATACAGTTAAAATTTCCTCCTAATATTAAGTTGTCTTTATAATTAGAAATGAAATCCAAGTGTTTTTTTAACCGTTCTTGATCCAGTGCCTGGGAACCTGTGTAGCTTGTCTAGGGTCCATATTCTGTTTATATTTAACTATTACTAATACCATAAGGCCTTCTTTATCTTCATACTTATAAGTAATTTCTGGGTTAATCACATTCCATAAAATTGTTACCCCTTTTGTCTTTGTCTTAAAAGTGGATTGTGCCAGTATCATATATTCCTTAGGATTCAATTCCATTTGTAATTGTCATTTCTTTTGAAATTAGTTTCTTGAAGGAAGCTAATTTGTGTTTTGTTCAGTTTTAAATATTTCATTAGATTTGATCTCTTACTAGGATTGTTTAAGCCATTGGTATTTAAAGATAAAGTTAAACCCATCTTAGGTTGTTTAGACTATGTATTTGTTTTATTGTGACTATTAAACATTTTCCTCCGATAACTATAAAGTACATGTTTGAGCTTTTAAAGGAAATTATCAGTGTTCTACTTTGAGTGTTTACCAATAAAGTAATGTTTTGGTCAGGCATACTAAATGTTTTTGTGAAATAAATTTAAACTAATAAATGTTAACAAAACTAAGGTCTGCACTAGTTATGGAATGAAAATCATTCCCAGTCTGATGGATAAACCTAAGTCCATCAAATTATCACTCATACTTTGACAATCCAGAACATCTGAGCTTCATAAATTGAATTATCATATGAGAATATTTGTAATGGGAATAAACAATATTTATATTGTTTTGAACAGATAGTACTATTGTAGATTAGACAGAATTCTAATACACTATAAATGTCTACTTGATGTATAAGCTATTAATATTTACATGAAAGATAGATGGCAAGCAGTTCAGTCATAGTAAAGTAGGATGTATCATATATAACACCTCAGTAAAAGATTATAGCACACAGTTATTTAACATATCCACCCTTAGTGATGAAGTCTTTCAAAACTTATTACTTATTATAAATACTAATATTTTTATCTAATATTTATAATACAATATATGTAATAGATGTATCAGGAGTTGTATTTCATTGTTTGCCAGCATTTAAGTAATCACTTTGTTGCTAACTTAAAGCATCAAGTTTGTTTTATGTAAACATTGATCAAAGTTGGTGCATTTTAATTCAGTGCATCCCTCTTCTCCCCCCCCCCCATTTCCTACACACAAGGATTTTCGTATGTCATTTCTTATTATAAAACGAGTGAAATTATAGGTTAAAAACAACAAATTCCCTTATTGTGAATAATAATTACATGTTCCCTTTCCATATTAATAAATTGCCATTTTTAAAGTTTTTAGATTTAAATGGCAACATTCTGTTTTGTATAATTGGCAAAGGTTAAATTTAGTAATTATTGTCAATTTAATACTGTTTGTTCAGAATGTGGTTGTTACATTCTGTGACATTCCTAGTTCATGTTTCTGTTTCCCTTGAACAACTTTCAGTTTGATGTCATGTATAAAACATTAGTTACCTTGGTAACAGCTTAAGTATTGTGTATGGGTAAGATGTATTACAAAACCACAATTCAAGTTAAAGCAATTATATAACTTGTTATGCACATTTACTTACATGAGAAAGTCATCATGCTTCCCCTCTATGTTCAGTATAGTGTATGTCATGGTAAGGTAAGACAGTAGTGCTATTATACACAAGCCCATGTTAAATCCTGTCTTTAATATCTAAATTCAGCAGACTGCTTCATTTTGTATGACTATTATATATTTTGTCTAGATTTACTAAAATCATACATTACATAACTGTTTTTTTTTTCTGTTGCTTAGTTGTTTGAGAGACCACAAGTTGTAATGTTTATTCTTATTAGCTACTTCCAAGCATGTTTATACAGTCCATAGACTTTAAATTATGAGACCCTTCTAGTTTCTTATTTATATTTCCATCCTTACATACACACAGTACTTCAAGCACGGGCAGCAATGCCCATCCAGTTTTGCCAGAATACCATTCACCAGTTCATGTGGTGTGTTTTCAGGCTGTTCTTAAAATATCTAAACCAATATTTGTCCTGTTCTATTTTACCAGCCTGTTCCATGCAGTGGCCACTCTGCCAGTGAACCACTCAACACACTTTCCATTCCCACAGATATTTCCACAAAGGAAATCTGATGAGACTCTAGCACTTCCCGGCAACCCCAGACACCCTAGAATCAGCTATCCCCATATCCCCAACATGTCCGAGCAAGCTCACCTCCCAGACCACTGCAAAGGGCACTGCCCAAGGCCAAGTGCTCTTAGTCTTTCACAATAACTCAGACTTCCACTCTTACGTAAGTCCTTAATGTGTTTGGACCAAAATACATTTTAAATATAAATTTGCACTTTTTTGGGGGGTTTGTGATTTTTTTTTTTTTTATCAAAAGCCAATCTGGTGTTCGCCTGCCATAAACAAACTATACAACAGAAGAAAGAAACTGTTGCAGAAAAGAGGAAAATCCCAGGATGCAAAAAACTTCCTTACCAGCCTCAGTGAGAAGCTGAGATACCTCATAAAATCCTCCAAAGCTAGTTACGAAAATAAAATTGCTAAATATTCCAAAGACAGCCACAAGTCATTCTATAGTTATGTCAAGAATCTAAATGGCAATGCTCAGATCTGCTCTGAGCTACAACAGAATGGTATTAAATATGCTGATCCCAAGGATATTGCCAATATCCTGGCAGATCAATTTAGTGCCAACTTCACCCCCCTCTCACCCCCTAAAGGGCCCATCTCAGTAACAAAAGATTGCCAAATTCCGGTAACCACAGCCACACAGGTAGAAACCGCACTCTCCAAAGCTAAGAATACAGCATCCATGGGACTAGACATCCCGGGCGGTGTACTACATGAACTACAAAATGAACTCCTCACCTAAGTGTCATGTTTAATCATAGCCTCGCCTCAGGCTTCATGCCCACTGAGTGATGCACAGGTACAGTTATCCCACTCCACAAGGGGGAATCCACCTTGAATCCCGGGAACCTACTGTCCCATCAGTCTGACGAGCCTGATCTGCAAGAGCATGGAACTTATAAACAAAGAAATTGGCAACCTTCAAACACTTGGACCCTACCCAGGTTGGGTTCGTGAAGGGGCGATCTTGTCTCCTGAACCTGATAGACTTCTTCATATCAGTCTCCAGAGCTTTGGACGAGGGTAAGGTGGTCCACACAGCCTATCTGGACTTCGCCAAGGCCTTCGACACCATCCCCAACTCTGGAATCCTAGATAAACTTACTAAGCTGAGCATAAATCCCTACGTCACTTGATGGGTTGCCAACTGGCTTACTGGCAGAACCCAGACTAAAAGTAGCTAGCCGACTCCATATCCAGCTCCAGACAAGTGGAGCATCTCTGGGTTTAGTCCCGGGACTGCTCTTGTTTGGCATCTACTTCTCTGAGGTACAGGCCAACACTAAGGGACTCTGGCTAACAAAGTTCGCAGATGACTGCAAACTGGAAGCAGTTATTGAATCCCCAAATGATGTGGATATTCTACAAAAGGGGCTTAGAGAAACAGATGCTTGGTGTCAGAGCCATGGGCTCAAGCTTAATGCCAAGAAATGTATAGTTATCCCCTTTGGGAAAAACCATGTACCCTTGAATTACCACATAGGTGGCGGTACACTAAACACCGAAAGTGTGATGAGAGACTTAGGGGGACACAGGTGGACAGTGGTCTCACCTTCGATAACCACATCGCCACAACAGACAGGAAATCCTTCTATGTTGCACACCTAATCACTAAGGGCTTTTCATTCAGAAAAAAGGAAGTCATTGTCCCACTGAACTCATCCCTCATTAGACCCATTGTAGAGTACAACGCCCCGTTTGGTATGTACCTCACAGGGCATCTGCAACAGCTGGAAAGGCTGCAAAAATGCCTCACTAAAAGAATCACAGGCCTAAAGCTATACACACCGTGGCATATCCAGCTATAGTCTGTGGCATATCGGCTACTCAGAGGCGATCTCTGCTTAACATACAGGGCCGTGTCAAACCCGGAACTGTTGGACATGCTCCACTTAAAGAAATCCCAATTCCTCAGAGCCACACGCTGCAGGGATCTAAACCTTGTCATCACAGTGAACAAAACATGCTGGAGGGATAGGTTCCTGACCCAGAGACTCTCCCCATACATGTCAAGCAGAGCGCCTCCTTGACCCTCTTCAAAATGAACATTGACGATTGGATGGGAGATAGGAAATTCATCCTGGAGATCACATCAGTCGCCCTGCTAGACAGGGGTCCAGGGAAGTAAATATTGTGGGAAGAAATATCCAGGGAATTGTTATGGCTAGGCTTGTATAGGCCGTAGGGCCAATAAGCTAGTACCAACCTATGAACCTATGTTTGTGTTGCATGTTGCTTTGTTTGGCTTATATATAATGTAAATAGTAACCCATCTTGACCTACCTTTGTTTGTGAAGAATTATTGGACTCTTTGAAAATTCTGAATAAATCATTACTGTTTCTCAGTTGTTTAAGAATCCGTCTTTTTTTTTTTTTTTTTTTTTTAAATAAAAACAGTTGACAACTGATGTACCATATCAGTTGATACTTTGAGAGATGTAGTTGTAAGAGGTTTTTTTTGGGACAGCTATCTTGGACTCAGTTTTTGGTTTCTTCTTTCTAGCATCAGTCCAAGGATTTGTTTCTTTTATTCTTTTAAGAGTAGGGTCCATCCATTCCATTCCATTTGGGATAGACAGACACTATGTTGATTTTGATGAATATAGTAGCTTCTTCCAAGTCATCAAAGGATGTTCTTCGTGTTTAACTGCTGCAGTCATTACATTTGGGTTATCTGCTTGCAGTAGCCCTAAGTCAGCCTGATTAACAAAATCTTGGGTCCTGCGTTGGTTGCTGTCCCTTCTTCCATGACGTCAGGTCGTCAGGGGTATAAAACATGCAGCCAATGCCATTACATCAGTCTTTCTTGCCCTGCGGTGCCCAAAGCAGAAGCAGTTTGCAAGTGCTGGTTTGCCAACTACTGAAATTTTCGTTTTCGAGTTTCAGAACCGAAGTCTTCAACTAAAGCAAAATACCCCGTTAGAGAAACTTTTTCTTGCTCCTTTCCAATGTCAGTAAATGTTAATAATTGCATTACTTGTGGAAAGCAAATGCCTCTCAAAGATTTTCATTCTTACTGTATTCCTTGCCTAAGCCCTGACCAACGACGTACCTTGCTGTCAGTTTTGTGTTTTATTTAGTCAGCGCAGTCGTCTGTATATTTTTGCCTCTAAATATTTTGGTTCTCGGTTTAATTATCCAGAAATGTCTGTTAGCAATCAGACTACCGGGATTTTGAAAAAACGCAAAGATAAAGACAGGCCGCCGAGGTCCAAAACTGCCCGATGATGCTTCTAAGCCATACGCCGGTACTCAGTGAGGTGCTTTCGCAGCCCTGGATACCCGCTACTTCTGATTTGCAGGCCTCTACTGAGACCCATTTGGAGTCCGGTATGCCACGAGAGGCTTCAACTATGGAACCCGCAGATGTCTCTACCTTGGATGGGTCCGGAGCTGCTGTGCAGGCACTGGCTAATGAGGGTGTATTCAGGCCTACGGACCTACATATTAAACAGACGCCTCCTTCATTTAGGCCTAAATCTCAAACCATGCCTAAAAGTACGATGCCCAGGTCTCATGCTCAAGCCTCTATGCCTAAAAAACAAATGATAAGAATGGCTGAAGATCTTATAACTCTAATCAGGGGAAGCCAACCTCCCCCTTTTAAGAGACCTATGACTGAAGTTGTTTATGAATCTTCTGACCAGGATTCTGATTTTTTTTGATTCTTCTGATGATCTGGATTTTCCCTTATCTACTTATGAGGATTCTGATGCAGAGCACTCGATTCCCTCTGCTTCCCCTCCAGAGGATTTTTCTTTTGGTGAAACCTTGCATACTCTAAGGGAGCATTTCCACTGGGAAAGCCAGAATTTTTCTGACTCAAAAGAGAGTCTTAAGGATTTCTTACTTTTGCCTCAGCATAGGCCTTTAGCTATTTCTCCTGTACTAGACGTTGTTGATGGTTTTTCGGAATCTAGTTTGGCACCTGATTCTTTGCCTCCTGCTTCCAGAAAACCTTACCGATATTACAGGGTTCCTGGTACACAAGTTCCTTTTTATAAATCCTATTGCAGATCCAGAGACTATTTCGCAGGGACCTAAGGGCATTAAGGCTTCCACTGCTAAAAATCCTACCCCTTCTGATAGAGACTCCAGGGCACTGGATAGATGGGGTAAGAAGGTTTACACTTCTGCAACCTTGGCCATTAGGGCTTTAAACTACCAGTTTCATATGTTAAAGTATCGGCAACATGTTATTGGATTAAACAGAAAATTATGTTGATTTCTGACTGCGGAAAATTATGAATTACAGGATTTAATGCATTCTGCTGAACAGGTTGGAAAACAGTTTGCAATGTGGATTTGATATATTAGAGGTCTTTTGCAGGGCTGCTGGTACTAGGTCTGTGCTCAGAAGGTATGCTTGGCTTAAGGAGCAATCTTTGCCTGATCATGTTGAAGCTAAATTGTTGAATGCTCCCTTAAATCAGGACCGCCTGTTTGGCAACAAGGCTGAGGAAGTTCTTAAAAAGATGGAAGATAAAGCTAAATCTATGCAAACTGTTAAAGATTTCTTACAAGTTCAGCCTCCTAGATTTAGTAGGCACTGGCCCTATAAGAATTGGTCCTTTCCAGCCCCTTCCAGGTCTTCCCAAGCCAAACCCAGACACAGCAGAAACCCCAGGTTTCAGTCCCAGGGGACACACAAGACTAAGCAGTGGGGGGGGGGGTTCCGCACCCAAATCAGGGAGTAGTAGGACTCCCACCTATGGAAAATTGTCTCAATGACTTGCTTTTAAAACTTCCAAGCACTTCCCAGCTGAATGCTCCTTTAGGCGGAAAGATTGGTCTGCAGGCCAAAAACTGGGAACTCATTACACAGGACAAATGGGTTTTAAATATAGTGTCCCAAGGATACAGATTTCACTTCAACACCTTACCAACACCAAGCGGCCAGATCTACCCCCAAATCAGTGGGCAGAGGCCCAAAATCAAGTACTCTCTCTCTTAAGCATGGGGGCTATTCAGTTGGTACCAGAAGAGGAAAAGGGACAAGGTTTTCTATTCAAGACTTTTTCTGGTACCCAGAAAAGGCAGTACATGGTGTCCTATCCTGATCTTTTCTACTCTAAATACTTTTCTGGTGATTCCAAAATTCAAGCTGCTTCCTATGCTAGGCAAAGATGCACGGTTAATAACACTAGACGTAAAAGAAGCATACCTGCACATCCCTATAAGGGAGTCTTGCAGAAGATACCTACGCTTCAAAGCAGGTGACATGCACCATCAGATGTTCTTCGTGTTTCACTGTTGCAGTCATAACTGTAGGGTGCTCCTGCCGGCAGGCAGCCCAAGGTCGGCCAGAATTCCAAAGTCTGGGTCCGGCGTCGGCTGTACCAGCAAGTACCCTGACGTCAGAACGTAGAGGTATAAAGCTGGCAGCCGACGCCATCTTCTCCAGTCTTTCTTGCCGTGCGGTGGAAAGCAGCTCGCAAGTTGTTGGTTGGCAGATTCCGGACAACGTGCTTTGATTGTCATTGGTCCGAAGTAGTCATCTTCTCTTCTCAAGCTAAGTACCCCGTTGGGGAAACTTTTTTTTCTTGCTCCTCCGATGTCAGAAAAAGTTAATAATTGTATATCGTGTGGAAAACAAATACCTCATAAAGATTTCCATTCTTACTGTCTTCCTTGCTTGGGCCCTGACCACAACGTTTCTTGCTGTCAGTTTTGTGCCAGGTTTAATTCTCGCACTATTAAGCGTAGGTACGATTGGGCCTTGAATTATTTCGGTAGACGGTTCAATTATAGGATGTAGTCGGATACTTTACCGGCAACCGGAATTCACAAGAAACGCAAGGACAAGGATAGGCCTCCGAGGTCCAAATAGGATACTTTGCAGCCGGAGCCAGCTTTGGGTTCGGCGGTCATCAGTGAGGCGCTTTTGCAGCCCCTGTCATCAGCCACTTCGGAACCGATAGCCGACACGGACTCCCATGGGGAGCCAACTAGGCCCAGTATTTTAGCTGCTGCAGGACCTTCGGACGTCGCTCCTTCAGATGGGTCCGGAACTGCTGTGCAGATACCGGCTTCTGAAGGGGTTTTCAGGCCTTCTCATATTACTATTACTACAAAGACAAAGGCAAAGTCAAAGACCCCTGTTAAGCCAAGGGTTTCTTCTCAAGCTTCTTCGGATTCAGCTCCCAAGACCCAGAAGCAATTAAGAATGGCTGAAGATTTGCTTACTATGATTAGGGGCTCTCACCCCCCTCCTGAAAAAAGGCCTAGGCAGGATATTCCTTTGGATTCCTCTGATCAGGCTTCTGTGTCTTCAGTCTCTTCCTCTGACCAGGATTATTCTTTTCCTCCCTATGAGGATTCTGATGCAGAGGACTCTATTCCCTCTGCTTCTCCCCCTGAAGATTTTTCTTTTGGGGAAACTTTACATGAGATGAGAGCGCATTTTCATTGGGAAGGTCAGGATTATTCTGCTACTAAAACGAGACTTGGGGAATTTCTCCTTCTCCCACAACACAGACCTTTGGCTATTCCTCCTGTTCTTGATATTGTGGATGATGCTTTCTCTGAAGCTAACCTGAATCCTGATTCCTTTCCGCCTGCTCCTAAGCCGGATAGATTTTACAGGGTTCCTGATTCCCATCAATTTTTGTACAAGAACCCTTCTGCAGATCCTGAAACTATTTCTCAGGGTTCCAAGGCTGCTAAGGCCGCTTCATCTAAAAATCCTATTCCCTCTGAAAAGGATTCTCGTGCCTTGAACAGATGGGGCAAAAAGGTGTATACTTCTGCTACTCTTTCTATTAGAGCTTTAAATTGCCAGTTTCATATGTTTAAGTATCAGCAATTTCTTTTGTCTGTTTTAAAGCAAAACTTTCTACCTTTCCTGCATGTGCAGAGGACAAGGAATTACAGGATGTATTGCATGAAACTGAACAAGTTAGCAAACATAGTTTACATTGTGGTTTTGATGCCTTGGAGGCTTCTTGCACGGCCGCAGCCTCTGGTACTGTTATCAGGAGACATGCTTGGCTTCGAGAGCAGAATTTACCTGAGCAAGTTAAGGCTAAATTGTTAGATGCCCCTGTTCAGCATGATGTTTTGTTTGGGTCTAAGGCTGAGGAGGTTATTAAAAAGATGGAAGATAAAGCAAAATCTATGCAGACTGTTAAAGATTTCTTACTAGTTCAGCCTCCTAGATTTTCCAGAAATTGGCCCTCCAAAAATTGGTCCTTTCCCACGTCTGACAGGCCTCAAAGGGGAAGATATAGACGCTGCAGAGGTTGGGCTCGGGCTCAGGCCTCTTACAGGACCAGACAAATGGTCTGCTTCATCCCCTAGAAGGGGAGAAGACAGATCTCAATCTCAAAGGAAGCAGACCCAATGACTCCCTCTGTTGGGCTACAGGTCTTCCTTGCCTGGAAGCCCCTCTCGGAGGAAAACTTTCTCTTTTCTACCAAAATTGGACACACATTACCCAGGACAAATGGGTTTTAGACGTGATTTTAAGAGGTTACAAGTTCCACTTTCATACTCTACCAAGGTCTTTCGGTTGGCCAGATCTGCCAAAACATCAGTGGTCAGAGGCCTTAAATCAAGTGGACGCTTTATTGGCCATGAGAGCTATAGAACCTGTTCCACTTTCAGAAATGGGAAAAGGTTTTTACTCAAGACTATTCCTGGTCCCAAGAAAACAAAACTCATGGAGACCTATTCTGGACCTTTCAGTATTGAACACCTATCTGGAAATTCGAAAATTCAAGATGCTTACTCTACAACAACTGCTTCCAATGCTCTCCTAGGATGCTTGGATGGTGACATTGGACTTAAAGGAAGCCTACTTACACATCCCCATCAGGCAGGAACGCAGACAATACCTCGGATTCAAGGCAGGTTCGAGGCATTTTCAATTCTCTGTACTGCCCTTTGGCTTATCTACTGCGCCCAGAGTCTTTACAAAATGCCTGGCTCCAGTAGTAGCTTATTGCAGACTCCAAGGGATTCAAATTTACCCCTATCTGGACGACTGCCTTATTCAGGCGGACAGCAAAGACCTTCTACTTCAACACCTGCAGTTTGTTCAATGTCTTCTCCTACTTCTGGGATTTTCTGTGAATACAAAAAAGTCACATCTGATCCCCCTCTCAGCAAATGATTTTTTTAGGAGCTCTTCTAAACACAAGCTTGCAAATGGCCTTCCTCACTCCAGAAAAACAACTACAGCTGGCCTCGATTTTCAAGACCTTGGCTACATTAACTCAGCTCTCTGCAAGGAAATTCCTGCAGGCATTGGGCTACATGGCTTCTTGCATCCTGTTGATTCCAAATGCAAGGCTTCATATGAGAAAACTTCAATGGTACCTAAAGAGTGTATGGTCACAGCATTACCACAGTCTGGACACAACGATTCCACTGATTCCCTGCCTCCAAAAAGAATTCCTTTGGTGGTCCAGGGCTTGTGCTTTAAACGAAGGGAATCCCTTTCGTCTGCCTCAACCTTCTCAGATCATAACCACGGACGCTTCGGATTATGCTTGGGGAGCTCATTTTCTAGACATTTGCCAGCAGAGCTCTTGGACAAAGAAGCACCTTCCCTGGCACATCAACTTGAAGGAAATGTTGGCAGTCTAAAATGCTCTTCTAGCCTTCCAGAATCTTTTGCAACCAGGGCCTCTTCTGATTCATACAGACAACACCACAGTCATGTGGTACATAAACAAGCAAGGGGGCTCTCATTCTTACCCCCTTTGCAGACTAGCCATGAGTTTATGGGACACAGCTCTAAATCTGAATCTGCATCTTCAAGCTCAATTCATTCCAGGAAAACAGAACCTCTTAGCAGACAGTTTAAGCAGAAACCTGTTGGATCCTCACGAATGGATGCTGGACCCCAACTTGTTCAGCAGGATCACTGCAGTTTGGGGTTGTCCTCAGATAGAACTGTTTGCATTCCATCTCAATCTTCAGTTGCCTCTTTTGCACCAGGTCCTTCCACAAAACAGCGTGGAAAGTGGATGCCCTGTCATTCAGCTGGAGGAATCTTTCGGGTTATGCCTTCCCTCCTCTTCCTCTTCTGCCTCTGGTGTTACTGAAAATAAAACAGGATAAAACAAAGATTATCATTTTGATAGCTCCAAATTGGCCAAGGCAGTTTTGGTATCCAACTTTAAAACACCTATTCTTGGAACCTCCATGGATTCTACCTCTGATCACTTCTCTTTTGTCCCAGCATCAGGGTCTGATGCTACACTTTCAAATCAAGACTCTATGCCTGGCAGCTTGGCTCTACAAGGGCCTTTGATTCCTTCTCTTCCCAAACAAGTTTTGGATGTTCTTTTAGAAGCTAGGCGGGCTAGTACTAGAAAAGAAAATCTTATGCTTCTAAATGGAAAAGATTTTGTATTTGGATGCAGGATCGAGGTTCAGATCCTCTTTTGCCTGACATTTCTTCCATTTTACTTTACCTCTCAGACCTTTTGCTTAAAGGCCTCTCCTCCTCCTCCTCCATCAAAATCCATGCTTCTGCTATCTCGGCTCACTTCAACACTGATCCTCCCGTCTTTTCTCACCAGCTGGTGAGAATTTTTGAGAGGAGCTAAGAATTTAAGACCTCCCAGAACTCCTCCTGTTCCTGCTTGGGATCTTAATTATGTCTTGGAGAAACTTACTTTGCCTCCTTTTGAGCCTGCTGCGGCTTCGGATATCAAGTTCTTATCCTGGAAAACAGCTATTTTATTAGCATTGACTTCTGCTAGAAGGGTTTCAGAGTTACAAGCTCTCATGGCTGTGGAACCATATCTTATCTTCCACCGAGACAGAGTTTCCTTGAGACCAATCCTACATTTATGCCTAAGGTGATTTCCAAAGTGGCTCTAAATCAGACTA
This sequence comes from Protopterus annectens, assembly GCF_019279795.1. Classification (NCBI taxonomy): domain Eukaryota; kingdom Metazoa; phylum Chordata; order Ceratodontiformes; family Protopteridae; genus Protopterus; species Protopterus annectens. The sequence goes on from NC_056733.1 coordinate 1,122,820,285, forward strand.
TTCACCTTCCTACCTTCTTTCCAAGTCCTCAAAATAAAGGGAAAATGATCTTACATTCATTGGACGTTCACAGACAACTACGATTTTACCTGGACAAAACTAAAGATTTCAGGAAATCTGATCAATTCCTTATCTCTTATGCCTCCAGTTCTCTAGGTAAAGCTGTTTCTAAAACTATTTCCAAATGGATTGCTCATGGAATAAGGTTTTGTTACTCTCACTATGGGAAACTGATTCCAGGTATTGTTAGAAGTCATTCTACTAGAGCAGCTGCCACTTCAGCAGCTTTACTCAGAGGAGGTCCTACCAAGGACATTTTGGAAGCTGCCACTTGGAGTTCAGTGCATACTTTTTCTAAGCAATATAATCTCCATTTGTATCCTAAGTCTAGGGCAGGCTTTGCCTCTGCTGTTTTGCAGGGCCTTCTAGGTGCCCCTTCTGCATAACCTCCTCCCTCATTCACAGCTTTGGGATTCTACCCTACAGTTATGACTGCAACAGTGAAAGACGAAGAACATAGTACAGTTGTGTACACCTACCATAAATGTAGATGTTCGAGTGTCTTCACTGTTGCAGTCGGTGTTTCCCTCCCACCAATCCCCTCTATTTTTCACTTGGTCTCTCTTCCACTTCCTTTGTGGTGTATTTGTGTTTCTATTTGGACACCTTTTGGTTTCTTTGTTGGACTTCTGACATCTGGGGCAAGAAAGGCTGGAGAAGACGGCGTCGGCTGTCAGCTTTATACCTCTACGTTCTGACGTCAGGGTACTTGCTGGTACAGCCGATGCCGGACCCAGACTTTGGAATTCTGGCCGACCTCGGGCTGCCTGCCGGCAGGAGCACCCTACAGTTATGACTGCAACAGTGAAGACACTCAAACATCTACATTTATGGTAGGTGTACACAACTGTACTTTCTCTGCACTGCCCTTTGCCTCATCTACTGCGCCCAGGGAATTCACAAAGTGCCTAGCCTCAGGCATTGCATTCTGCAAGCAAAGAAATATTCAAATATATCCATACTTGGACGATTGTCTAATTCAGGCAGAAACCCAGGACATACTTTTGAATCATCTGGCCTTTGTTCAAAGAGTACTGACTTGTCTGGGGTACACCATAAACGAAAAGAAATCACACCTGGCACCCTGTCAACAAATTATATTCCTGGGAGCAAGCTTGAGTACAACTTCCCAGATGGCTCTCCTCACGCCAGAGAAACAGACTCATTTGACAACCTACTTCAAACAAGTGGCCACAAAAACCCAGTTATCTGCAAGGCAAATACTGCAGGCCTTGGGGTTCATGGCCTCCTGCATTCTTCTAATTCCATATGCAAGGCTGCATATGAGGAAACTGCGATGGTATTTCAAAAGCCTATGGTGTCAACATTCACAGGATCTAGAAGCAATGATTCCTATCATGCCTTGTCTATGCCTAGAGTTCCTTTGGTGGGCAGAGGCCTGCCACGAAAACAAGGGACTACCATTCACACTACCCCCTGCTGCCCATCCCTTAACAGACTCATCAGACTATGCATGGGAGGCTCAACTGGCAGGGACATGCATTCAGGGCAAATGGAACCCAAGTCAAATGCACCTATACATAAATCAAAAGGAAATGTTAGCTGTACAGAATGCTCTGACAGCCTTCAAGGACCACATTCTTCCAGGACAACTAATGGTAAAAACGGACAAAACCACAGTCATGTGGTACATAAGCAGGGGGGTGCACACTCTTACCCCCCTCTGCAGACTAGCCATGACATTGTGGAACACAGCCTTGAGCTACCAAGTGGATCTACAAGCTCAATTCCTGCTAGGAAAACTAAATACACTGGCAGATGGACTAAGCAGAAACCTCATGGACTTACACGAGTGGAAACTGGAACCAAGGATTTTCAGCATGTTGACAAGCAAATGAGGAAGCCCAGTTATAGACCTGTTTGCCTCCCCCCAGAACAACCAATTGGACAAATTTTGCACAAGGATTCTCCACAAACTAGCTTGGAAAGTGGATGCTGTATTCTTCAGCTGGAAAAACCTATCAGTTTATGCCTTTCCTCCTCTGCTGTCCAAGGTACTACTAAAGATCAAACAGGATAAGCCAAGGACTATTTTAATTGCACCAGACTGGCCATGCCAGCACTGGTACCCCCTCCTGCGCAGTGTCACGCTTGGCCCCATGACACCTGCCTCAGACTTATTCCCTGTTGTCTCAGCAGGAGAACCAGATTCTGCACCCCCAGCTGCAAACCTTGAACCTAGCAGCCTGGCTAATTACCTAATCTCTCCTTTACCACCCCTCAGTAAATCAGTGATGGATATCATTTTAGAGGCTAGGAGGCCTAGTACTAGAAAATGTTATGCTGCAAAATGGAAAAGATTTTGTATCGGGAACCAATCTCAAGGGATGAGCGCAACAGTGCCCAAATTACCTCGGATTCTACAATATTTGACTGAGATTCCTCATAAGGGCTTGTCCTTTACCTTCATCAAAATTCATGCCTCAACCATTTCAGCTTATTATAGCACATAGCCTCCCCTCTTCTCTCACCCACTGCTCAAGCAGTTCCTCAGAGGGGCCAAAAATTTAAGGCCACCGAGGAGAGCTCCAACTCCAGCCTGGGACTTCAACTTTGTCTTGGAGAAACTCACCGTTCCTCCTTTCGAGCCAGCTGCTACTGCAGATTTAAAGTTCCTTTCCTGGAAAACAGCTTTCCTTTTAGCAATCACTTCTGCAAGAAGGGTATCGAGTTACAGGCCCTTATGGCAGTGGAGCCTTTCATCATCTTTCATGCGGACAGGGTGTCCCTCAGAACCAATCCCTCCTTCATGCCCAAGGTGGTATCCAGTGTGGCTCTTATCAGTTCATTCATTTGCCTACCTTTCCTAACTCACAGAACAAAGGGGAACGGATACTGCACTCCTTAGATGTGCACAGACAAATTAGATTCTACTTGGACAGGACTAAACCTCAAAGGAAATCTGAACAACTGCTGGTGGCATTTGCTGCAGGGACAGAGGGGAAAGCTGTTTCAAAGCAAACCATTTCAAAATGGATAGGCCAGTGCATTAATTTCTGCTATAAGCACCATGGAAAACCTATCCCACAGGGCTTCAGACCCCATTCAACCAGGGCTGCATGTACCTCTACAGCCTTTCTCAGGGGCGTCCCTGCAAGGGACATCCTAGAAGCTGCTACCTGGAGTTCTGTACATACTTTCACCAAGCATTATCATTTGTCAGTTTTCTGTAAATCCAGAGCTGGTTTTGCCACTGCAGTCTTGTAGGGCCTTATAGCTGGTCCTAATTCCGTTTAAATTCCTTCTCCCAACCTTCAGCTTTGGTAATCTACCCAAATGTAATGACTGCAACAGTGAAACACGAAGACATAGTACAGTTGTGTACACGTACCATAAATGTAGATGTTAGAGTTGCAGTCCAGGTTACCCTCCCTCCGGCCCCCTTTCTTCTTTTGGCTATACCTTTATTCTCACTTATTATACTCAAAAAGCTTTTTGGTGTATTTGCTTTTTTTTTTTTTTTTTTTTTTTTTTTTTTTTAAATTGTAGACAAATGGTCCTCACTGACTAAACAGCGTCTCCTAGCAGTGCTCACTTGCCATTTGAGACATTGTTTGCAAGCTCCAGTGTTGATCTATGGGAGTGACGGTATTTGTTTTAATCACATTAACTGAAAGATATACCCATAATATAAATTTTAAGAAACGTGCGAAAAGGTTCCATTGAGTAGTGCCAGATTAACTGCATGTGTATAGAGTCTCCTAAGTGTACTTGGGTATGTGTAATACATGCATCCAAAGAACACATCCAGTTTCAGCAGTGTGGGTAGATGACCACCCAGCTGCCTAGGGGAAAAGAACCATGATATAAAACACCTTTCTAAAGTAATTATTGTGTAGAATAGTATAATTTCTGCTCTGCTGTTGGTGATGCATAATTTAACCACTCACTGTCATTGGACCTTGCCTTTGTGGGTTACCCGTGCATCATTCCCAGCTGACCACTGATTTAGTATAGTAACTTAATGCAGCTGTGGCTGTATATTTTATTGCTCTTCATTAGTGGTTATTGTTGATCAGGGTGTGAACTCTGTTTGCTGCTACTGTATTCTGTATATGAATCTGTGTACATAAAGAACACTTAACAGTTGTGGCATTTTTCTCTCAAGACTGGGTCCTGGTTGAACTAGAGTTGTATGGGTCAGTCCCTTTAACCTAGTGATTAATCCGTAAGTGTACAGAAGCTGGGCATTCCTTTTGTAATAGTTTAGTCTGCTGCAGATCCTCCTTCCTATGCATCTCCTACTCCTCCTATAGATTGTTTCACTTACATTTTACTTCAGCTCTCTAACAGGTCCAACAACTTACTTTTCGTAGTCCCTTACCCACTCCTCACTCCATCCCAGTCCTACTTCCCAACCTTAGGCCATGGCTATTGCAACCCTCTCTATTTTCCTCTTGCCTCCATTACTACTACTTCTCATTCTTATAGGTTCATAGGTAGGTACTAGGATATCATCCCAATAGCCTATGTAAGCCTAGCCAGCAAGGTTCCATGGCTTACGCCACCCAAGAAAGTTATTTTCCTGTGTCACTGTCGAGCAGACACAGAAGTGATCCCCAGGGTGTATTTCCTATTTCCCATCCACTCAAGATTTTTCTTGGAGTGCTAATGAAGAACTTTGCTTGACATAGATGGGTAACTTGTTCCAGAGTATAGGAAGTCTTTGGGACAGGAATCTATCTCTCCAGCGTGTCCTGTTTATTGTGGTGACGAGGTTTAGGTCCCTAGAGTGTTTAGTGTGGAGGGATTGGGATTTCTTTAGGTGTAGCATGTCCAACAGCTCTGGGTTTGACATAGCTTTATATGTTAGGCAGAGATCACCTCAGAGTAGGCGATATGCTACGGAGTAAAGCTGGAGTTTTTTGAGGCGGTCAGTGTAGGGCATTTGTTTGAGGCAAGTAATCCTCTTGTGAGGTATTTCTGTGGCCTTTCCAGCTGCTGCAGATGTCTTGTGAGGTACATTCCAAAAGGGGCATTGTACACTCCAATGGGTCTGAGTGTCGAGTAGAGGGGAGCAATGACCTCTTTTTTTTTTTTTCCTGGATGAGAACCCTATTATGATAAGGTGTGCCACGTAGAAGGACTTCCTGACTACTGTGGTGATGTGACTATCAAAGGAGAGACTACTGTCCACCTGGGTCCCAAGGTCTCATCACACATTCGGTGTTACGTAGATTGCTGCCTATGTGGTAGTTCATGGGTACAGAGTTTTTACCAAAGGGTATGACACTGCACTTTTTGGCATTGAGCGTGAAGCCACGGCTCTGACACCAGATATCTGTCTCAGTGAGGCCCTTCTGTAGGATGTCCACATCATTTGGGGACTTGACTATAGCTCCTAGTTTGCAGTCATCTGCGAACTTAGTTAGCCAGAGGCCTTCTGTGTTAGCCTGTACTTCAGAGAAGTAGATACCAAACAGGAGAGGTCCCAGGACGGAACCCTGTGGTGCTCCACTTGTCACTGCTTTGAGGTCAGATTTGGAGTCTGCAACATTTACAGTGCGAGTTCTATCAGTGAGCCAGCTGGCAACCCATCTTGTGATGGAGGGATTTATACCTAGTTTAGTGAGTTTAGCTATAATTCCAGAATGGGGGATGGTGTCGAAAGCCTTGGCGAGGTCAAGATAGGCTGTGTGAACCACCTTACCCTCATCCATGGCTTTGGTGACTGCCTCAAAGAAGTCGATCAGGTTCAGGAGGTATGATCTACCTTTCACAAACCCGAACTGGGTGGGATCCAGAGTTTGGAGGTTACTAATGTCTTTGTTAATGAATTCCATGATGATACGTTCCATGGCTTTGCAGACCAGGCTCGTCAGGCTAATAGGTCAATAGTTCCCGGGATCAGTGGTGGCTCCCCCTTTGTGGAGTGGGATAATTGTTGCTGTGTGCCATTCAGTGGGCACAAAGCCTGATGTGAGGCTATTATTGAACATGGTGCTTAAGTGGGGAGCTAGTTCATTCTGAAGTTCATGTAAAACCCAGCCTGGCATGTTGTCTGGTCCCATGGATGCTGTGTTTTTGGCTTTAGAGAGTGCAGCTGTTATCTGCGTAGTTGTGATTACAGGGACTCTGCATTCTTCTCGTATAGATATGGGCCCTTTAGGGGGTGAGAGGGGGGTAAAGTTAGCACTGAACCTATCTGCCAGGATGTTGGCAATATCAGTTGATTCTGTAATTTTTGTGCCTTTGTGCTGTAACTCAGAGCAGATCTGGGTGTTGCCATCTGGATTCGTGACATAGCTATAGAATGCTTTGTGGTTGTCTTTGGATTTAGTGGCGATTTTTTCGTAGCTAGCTTTGGAGGATCTTATAAGGGATTCTCAGCTTCTTACTGAGGCTGACCAGGGAGCTCCTCCACTCATGAGATTTTACTCTCTTTTGCAACAGTTTCTTCCTTTTGTTGTACAGTTTGTTTATGGCAGGGTACCACCAGATTGGCTTCCTTTTTTTTTTGGTGGATAGCATCTTGGTTCTGTTTGGGATATCACGATCCATGCAGTCGTGTACGTGCTTAGTGCATTTTTGTAGGATTCAGCAGTTGTAACTGTATTGTCCATCTGCATGGGTGTCATGAAGTTGACTTTGGAGAAATTTTTTATGGTGGTTTCCTTAATAGGAGGTGGAGGCATGATGTGGATAGCAAGGGTGAGAAGCTTATGGTCGGATCGGACCAACGAGGAGTTGACTTCAGGTGTGGAACACCAGTCACTCATGTTGGTAATGACTAGGTCTAGAACATCGTTGCCCCTGTTGAGGGTGTGGATAAGTTGATCTAGGGCATTGGAGTTTATGAATTCCAGAAAGCGTTGAGCTAAGGAGTTGGTACACGAGTAGTTTTCCCAGTTAATGGTGGGGTAGTTGAAGTCACCCATTATTAGGGTGTTTGGTTGAACCCTAATATTTTCCAGTACATCAAGAAAAGGAGTGGGAATCCTGGGGCATGGTGGGTGATCTTTAGCAAGCTACAATTTGGATTGCAGTTTTGCCCAGAGTTAGTTGCACTTGGATAACCTCTGATGCATTATGCTGAGCAACTAGCCTGGAGGTGTGGATATTCTTAATGAATATGTACACACGTCCGCCTTTGGTGTTTTGGTCCAGGTTACATGGCCGAAAAGTGTGGTATGAGTTAAAGCCTGGTAGTGCAGGGGTGCTCTTTGGAGCCTTGAACCAGGTCTCAGTCACTGCACATATATCGATGTTCTCCATTTGAAGGTGTGCCTCGACTGAGTGCATTTTGAGATTGACTTCTAGCATTGAGTAGCATTACCCTAAGTTTTTGCTTGCCTGTTCCTGTTATGGTGGTGAATTTGTTATTTGAACTCTGCCTAAAAAATGCACTATAGGGGCAGCAAGTGCTTTGCCAGTATCTGGAATCACAGGGGCGACAGGTGTGGCAAAGCATTGTGGTCTGTCGACCTTGTCATCCCAAGCAGACAGATACTGGATCCCCTTAGAATGACACCAGAAGCTTAGCCAATTGTTGAAGGCAATCATTTTGTCCTTGTACTTGTGGTATCATTCTGGGCGATGGCAAAATGCTACTCAGGGCTAGGGTCATACCTGCCTGGGCTACAAGATCGGAGAGCTCTTCCATGTCTCTCTTCATGTAGTCCATGGAGGTACGTCTCGGGTCATTCACACTAGCATGGACAATGACAGAGTCATATTTGTACTTGTTGTGGAGTGACCTGAGTGCATGGGTTATGTGGCGGATCTTGTACTACTCCATTACCTCCTCGCAATAGAGATCCCACTAATCTCCATACTAACTGCTTCTCATCTCTGCAGTACTCTTACTATTTCCTCCTCTAGCTTTTCCATGAACATCTAAAACCAAGACTAAGTACTTGACTTACAACCCATTTAAATTCAAATTTTTGCCATCTTCATGTATCCCTGCTTCTATCGGGAGACCTACATCCATATCCTGGGCCCATCCATCACTCGCTCCCTACTTAATAAACTCATCCTCTCCAAACAAGCATATTTCCTTATACTCTATGAATGCCCATAGTATTCTAAACAAAGTTAGTGAAATCCATGCCTGGATAGCCTTTCACACCCATGATGCCATCACCCTAACAGAGACGTGGCTAAAACCCCAAACCTCAATAAAGATATTCTCCCTCTGGTTAGAATATACTCTGCATAGATCACCAAAACAAAAAAGGGGGTGGCGTATCCATCCTCTACTCCAACCACCTCACCATTACAAGTGTTATGAAACTTTTCCCATCCTTTTCTCCTGCTGAACTACATACAGCTAACCTTAATCAATGACCATACCAATATCACAGTAGCAGCCATCTATATTCCTCCAGGAGACAACATTCCTCTGCTTGAAAATATTCTTTCATACTTTTCCCCAACACATCCCCAGTGAAACTATCCTCCTTGGGGATGTCAACATTAACTGGTTAACTCTCAGTAATCCATACTCTAGTACTCATATTAGTTTATATGGCTTTACTCAGCTAATCTCCCAACCTACTCATACAAACAACTCTCACACATCTAGTGCTCTTATTGACTGGGTACTTGTATCTAATCCTTCCAAGTATCGTAACCCTGAAAACCTACCAAACACCCAAAGTGATCACTCCCCAATGAAAATGCTAGGTTGACTCCCCACTTCTCCAAACCTTTTAGATTTATCCAGAAACCTTTAATGCCCTCCTCTCTAAAGTAAACTGGAAATTTATTACCCAACTCCCACTAGAAGAAGCAGTCCTAGCTTTCAACTCCACCTTCCTTAGCATCTTGGACTCACTTGATCCCCCTTGCAAAGTCCAAATTAAGTCCACCATATCTCCGTGACTTTCAAAAGCCACTCGTGCCCTTATAACTAGAGACAAATTATGGAAATAATGGTCACAAACTAAGCTCCCTGCAGACTTGCAAAAATGTAAAGAACTCAGAAATCTGACAGAAAAACACACAGATAAAAAGTACTTCCATAACAAACCTCCCACAGCCCTAAAATCTAATCCTAAAAAAATCTGGAACTCTATTAACCAAATATTACATCCCAGTAACCTTAGCTCCCCCAATCCATGCCCAGACAAGACATCTGAAGAAACTGCCACTATCTTCAATACCTATTTTATCAAGTCAGTATCTGAGCTACTGAACCCTAACCCAAACTCCTCTATCTCCAAATTTTCTGAACCTAATCCTAATACTATCTCCTCAAATACCTTCTCCCTCAAACCTGTACCTACTAGCTACATCAAAACTCAATTTGCTAAATTAAAACCATGCTCAGCATCAGCTGGCAATATTCCTTCCACTTTTCTTCTACTAGCAACTGACTCTCTTGCTCTCCCTGTATCTATCCTAATCAGTCGCTCTGTCTGAGTCTAAAGTCCCTTCCATCTGGAAACAATGCTACAGTCTACCTATACACAAATGAGGTAACTCCTCTGATATCTCCAGCTTTAGACCTATTGCTATCCTCTCCCTTCTCTCTAAAGTACTAGAAAAATGCATTCATAAACAAGTTATGCAGTATCTAATACAGGAAAATCTGCTTACACCCACTCAACACGGCTTCAGACCCAAATGTAGCACCACTACAGCTCTAGTATCCTTCCTCAATGCTCTCTATAGCCATAGGTGACCATAAACTTATTTCTTGCCTATTCCTGGACCTCTCAAAAGCTTTCAGCACTCTCTCTCTCACACACTTGTGCTGCACAAACTGCATAACCGCAACTTCTCCTCTGACACTGTTGCATGGTTCTCCAGCTAACTCACTGGTAGATCTCAGTCAGTGAGATGGCACTTTACTTTTTAATATCTTTACTAATCCGCTCTATACCTCCTGTCCCCTCATCTTTAGTGCAATACGCAGATGACTCTATTCATCACCACAGCCATCTCTCCCTCTAAGCTCTTCTCAGCTACTCTAGCATCTTTTAACTTAGTTGAAACATGGCTCTCCAACAACCAGCTCATCCTTAACCCTAAAAAATCAAAGCTGTTACTCTTCCTGCCTAAAACGTTAAAACAATATTAAACCCTCCTTCTCCAAACAGTCCCTTAATATGACACTCCCATTCTGGTAAGAATCCAGCACTAAGGTCTTGGGCGTAACTATCAACGATCAGCTTAAACTTGACTTGCATGTTAATAACTGTATCAAAAAGACTCATTCAGAACTAGGGCTCCTTTACCGTAACAAGAAATTCCTTACCTCTGAAGCCAAAGTTACTCTCTCTTGCCTACCCTTCTACCCAGTCTAATGTACAATTCTCAAATTCGCACATATCTTAACTCAACACTCCTGACCAAACTCGAATCTACCTATAACAAGTTTCTAGATTTGCTGTCCACCAAACTTACAAATCCCATCACTGTCTCTCTCTCAAACACCTAAACTGGTTTGAATTACCCCACCAGCTTCTTCTCTCTCAGCGCCAGATCATCCATTCTATCCTGTACCAGCCTTCCTACTGCCCAGCACTATCCCCTCTCATCTCCCATTACTGTCCCTCCAGACCTCTCCGAAGCTCTAACCAAGACTTAATACAAATCTACAAACCCAAGTCTAAAGTTGGACGCAACATGTACAGCTATCACCCCACTATTGCTTGGAATAGGCTCCCACTAGAAGTCAAGACCCTTACACATCCTAAAGAATTTGACAGCCATCAAAAGAGCACCTTAAGTCACTGGTTCTGCCACTGCACTCTTCCTCCTTAAAAATCCCCGACTTTCTCATACCTTAATCTACTTTCTGCCCTTAACTCTCTCTTCTCACTAGCTCTCCAAGCTTCCTTGACTATTCTTTCTACTGTCTACTAAAATCTATTAAGCAAATCACCTCAGAGAAACATTGTATTGTAATTCTTGCCTTCATGCAACTACATTATGATAAAACTGTGTTTTTGTAGCCACTTACACCAAAAACTATATTCATCTTAATGACATATTTCTGTTTATACATCTTGAAATAGTTTTGCTATACTCCTGATTGTTGACACTGTATAACATTGTATTGCTACTTAATGCCTTGTAATAATTCTGTAATATTGCTGTTTAATGCTAATTTATAATGGAAATTGTTTAATACGTTGGAGCTTTTCTCCCTGGGCCTCTGATGAAAAAGGGCTTTTCAGCTCAGTCGGACAATCCCAGTCAACAAATGTAAAATAAATAATAAAGAAATAAAAGAATATTCAGTTAAGAGTAGTAGAGCATTGGATAATCTGGAGTTGAAGTAGCCATATTTTGAACCTCCTAGTACTTCTATTTATAGAGCTAAGAATTACTTTTTCATTTGCATTGTTTTGTATGTTTAAAACTTGCTCAGCCACTCAGGCTTACAGGGGAGTTGAAGGCGATCACGCCATAGAAGCTGTTTGGGGCATTCAGGATGTAGATACTTTCGGTATGACAAGGATTGAATTTCCACAGTTAATCTGAGATGGGCTCACCAAGGTGGTTGATGGAAGGTACACCTTTACTGTCTTTCACAGTCTGCAGTTGTCGTGAGGCTTCTCCTTCCCATCTGACAATGAGATGCATTCTATTGGAAAGACTTGGTATGGGGAGACTTGCCTGGCCTCTTGGCTTCTTACCCATTTTTTTTTTTTTTTACACTGACCAGAGAATTCATAATGGATCTTTATTCTGGCCCATGTGGCCTTTCATAGGTAGGTACTAGGCTATCGGCCCAAGGGCCTAAGTAAGCCTAGCCAACAAGGTTCCCTGGCTTATGCCACCCAAGAAAGTTAATTTCCTGTGCCCCTGTCGAGCTGAGCCACAGAAGTGATCCCCGGGGTGTAGTTCCTATTTCCCATCCACTCAAGATTTTTCTTGGAGTACTAATTAGGAACTTTGCTTGACATAGATGGATAGCTTGTTCCAGAGTATAGGAAGTCTCTGGGAACAGGAATCTATCCCTCCAGCGTGTCCTGTTTATTGTGGTGACAAGGTTTAGGTCCCTAGAGTGTGTAGCTCGGAGGGATTGGGATTTCTTTATGTGTAGCATGTCCAACAGCTCTGGGTTTAACATCTCTTCATATGTTGGGCAGAAATCTCCTCGGAGAAGGTGATATGCTATAGAGTAAAGCTGGAGTTTTTTGAGACTGTCAGTGTAGGACATCTGTTTGAGGCCAGTAATCCTCTTTGTGAGGTACTTCTGTTAGCTTTCCAGCTGCTGCAGATGTCTTGAGGTACATTCCAAAGGGGGCATTGTACTCTATAATGGGTTTAATGAGTGCAGAGTAGAGGGGAACAATGACCTCTTTTTTCCTGGATGAGAACCCTTTTGTGATGAGGTGTACCACATAGAAGGATTTCCCGACTACTGTGGCGATGTGATAATCAAAGGAGAGACTACTGTCCACATGGGTCCCAAGGTCTCTTATCACACATTTGGCATTAAGTAGACTGCCGTTTATGTGATAGTTAATGAGTACAGAGTTTTTACCAAAGGGGTTGACAGTGCACTTTTTGGCATTGAGCTTGAGGCCATGCCTCTGACACCAGGCATCTGTCAGTGAAGCCCTTTTGTAGGATGTCCACATCATTTGGGGACTCTACTATAGCTCCTAGTTTGCAGTCATCTGTGGACTTCATTAGCCAGAGGCCTTCTGTGTTAGCCTGTACTTCAGAGAAGTAGATACCAAACAGAAGAGGTCCCAGGACTGAACCATGTAGTACTCCACTTGTCAATGGTTTGAAGTCAGATTTGGAGTCTGCAACTTTTACAGTGTGAGTTCTGTCAGTGAGCCAGTTGGCAACCCATCTTATTACATAGGGATTTATACCTAGTTTAGTGAGTTTAGCTATAATTCCAGAATGGGGGATGGTGTCAAAAGCCTTGGCGAGGTCAAGATAGGCTGTCTGAACCACCTTGCCCTCATCTGCGGCTTTGGTGACTGCTTCAAAGAAGTCAATCAAGTTCAGAAGCCGTGATCTGCCTTTCACAAACCCGAACTGGGTGGGGTCCAGAGTTTGGAGGTTACCAGTGTCTTTGAGTTCTGTGGTACGTTCCATGGCTTTGCAAACCAGGCTCGCCAGGCTAATAGGACAGTAGTTCCCAGGATCAGTGGTGGCTCCCACTTTTGGAATGGGATAACTGTTGCTATGCGTCATTCAGTGGGCACAAAGACTGACGTGAGACTGAGTTAACATGGTGCTTAGGTGGGGAGCCAGTTCGTTCTGATGTTCGTGTAAAACGCAGCCTGGGATGTTGTCCAGTCCCATGGATGCTGTGTTTTTGGTTTTAGTGCAGCTTTTACCAAGATAGATGTGATTACAGGGACTCTGCATTCTTTCTGCATAGATATGGGCCCTTTAGGGGGTGAGAGGTGGGTGAAGTTAGCACTGGACCTATCTACCAGTATGTTGGCAATATTGGTTGGTTCTGTAATTTTTGTGCCGTTGTGCTGTAACTCAGAGCAGATCTGGGTGTTGCCATTGAGATTCTTGATATAGCTATAGAATCCTTTGTGGTTGCCCTTAGAATCAGTGGCGATTTTTTTTTTTTTTTTCTTGGCTAGCTTTGGGGGATCTTATAACGGATTTCAGCTTCTTACTGAGGCGGACCAGGGAGCTGCTCCACTCATGGGATTTTACTCTCTCTTGCAACAGTTTCTTCCTTCTGTTGTAGAGTTTATGGCAGGGGACCACCAGATCGGCTTCTTTTTTTTTTGGAGGATAGCGTCTTGGTTCTGTTTGGGATAGCACGACCATGCACTCGTGTAAGTGCTTATAGAGTCCATTTATGTAGGATTCAGCAGTCGTAACTGTATTGTCCATCTGCATGGGTGTCATAAATTTCAACACTTCTATCTTAAGCATAAATCTGGCTTTGGAGAATTTTTTTTACTGTGGTTTCCTTAATGGTGGGTGGGGGTGGGATACGGATGTTTAGGGTGATTAGCTTATGGTCGAATCTGACCAACAAGGAGTTGACTTCAGGTGTGGAACAGCAGTCACTCATGTTGGTAATGACTAGGTCTAGGATATTTTGCTCCTGGTGGTGGTGTGGATAAGTTGATCCCAGGCATTGGAATTTATGAATTCCAGAAAGCGTTGAGTGAAGGAGTTGGTACATGATTTGTTTTCTCAGTTAATGGTGGGGTAGTTGAAATCACCCATTATTAGGGTGTTTGGTTGAACCCTAATATTTTCCAGTATGTCAGAAAAAGGAGTGGGAAGCCCGGGGTATGGTGGGGGATCTGTAGCAAGCTGCAGTTTGGATTGCAGTTTTCCCAGAGTTAGTTGCACTTGGATAACCTCGGATGCATTATGCTGCGCAACTAGCCTGGAGGTGTGGATATCCTTAATGAATATGGACACACCTCCGCCTTTGGTGTTCTGGTCCAGGTTACATGGCCGAAAAGTGTGGTACGAGTTATAGCCTGGCAATGCAGGGGTGCTCTCTAGAGCCTTGAACCAGGTCTCAGTCACTGCACAGATATCAGTGTTCTCTATTTTAAGGAGTGTCTCGAGTGAGTACATTTTGAGATTTAAACTTCTAGCGTTGAGTAGCATTACCCTCAGTTTTTGCTTGCCTGTTCCTGTTTTGGTGGTGAATTTGTCATTTGAACCTTGCCTAAAAAAGGCACTATAAGGGCGGCAAGAGCCTTAGCCAGTATCTGGAATCCCAGGGGGTGACAGGTGCAGACCATCTCTGGCAAAGCATCGTGGTCTGTCAACCATGTCGTCCCAGGCAGACAGATACTGGATCCCCTTAGAATGACACCAGAAGCTTAGCCAGTTGAAGTCAGTCATTTTGTCCTTGTACTGCAGTATCATTCTGGCCAATGGCAGGATGCTACTCAGGGCTAGGGTCATACCTGCGTGGACTATAAGATCGGAGAGCTCCTCCATGTCTCCCCATGTAGTCCAGGGAAGTGCGTCTCTGGTCATTCACACCAACATGGACAATGAGTCATATTTGTACTTGTGGCGTGACCTGAGTGCGTGAGTTATGTATCAGATCCTGGCACCCAACAGGCAGCTGACAATAACCTTCTTGTTTAGCCTGGTGAGTGGGACATGTCTATGCCTTACTGTAGAGTTACCTATGACTAGTGTGTTGATTACATTTTGCCTTATGGGCTGTGGTTTATTGGCACACTGAGTCTGTGGGCTATGTGTCATTTGGGTTGTGTTGGGGCGTGTAGGTTGCTTGTGTTTCTGCTTTGGAGGTCTCTGTTGCTTGAGCAGATTATTATTGAGAGCCTCTGCAAATGTTTGTGTTTGTGTGGATTTTGGTGGTATAGGTTTAGTGAGACTATGTGATGATTATGGTGTGGTGCAAGTGTTTACCTTCTCCTTTTGACTCAAGTTCAGTCTTTGTTGGAGAGCGCTTTACCTCCAGTTTGGCTAGATAAGTGTCTCTTTCACAGGTTGTGGTGTTGGGTGGTAGGAGGAGAGAGTTGTCTGTGTTCATGAGGCAATTGCTACATTGCCTCAAGATGCCCAGATTAATCAGATAGGAGAGAACACCAGGAGCTGACCCTTGGACATGCCTGAATAAAAAACTACTTTCCTCTAGACAAGTGAGGAAAGTGAGTATAAGAGCTGTTTTTCTCTAAGCAAGTGAGGAAAGTACAAAAACTGTTTTCCTCTAGGTAAAGAGGAAGGTTGAGTGCTGTAGTAATTTGTAGCTCATTTAGTGCTAACAACAAGTTCTGAACAAGTGCTAAGCACGAATAAGCAAATTCAAGTGCTAAAACTAAGAATTTGTACCTGGATTTTGTGGTAGATAGGCTACCTTGTGCTCACCACTCTCTCTGATAAGCTAGAAGGCTTCCATCCAACTCATAAAGACTCTGGTGGTTCAGAAGCTTACAAACAGTCCTGGATACAGCAGGTCTGTGTCTGGACTAGACTAGTTACAGGAAAGGCAGGAAACAAGCTTAGATTTTTTTTTTTTTGGAAAGTGGAAAGGGAGAAAGGAGAAACAGAAGATAATTCAAAATGAAGTATCTAAGTGGCTTGCCCTTCACAAATGTTCTCTCTGTATTGGGAAGAGTGAGGTAGTGACACTAGACTGGAATAGAGCTGAACAGATGGGACTAGTAGGACTGTCTGAAGTCGTAATATGATCTCACTGTACTCCGTTGAGTGAGCAAATGAGATGGACCCAGGTGGAGTGTTCAAACACAAATTTACAGGAGGGGCGAGCTTTCCAAAGCCACCAAGATCAGTACCAGAACAAGAACAGGCTGGGCGAGTGGGAAACTAACTGCAGAGACAGAGAGAGACAACAGTATTCTATGAAACAAAAAAATAAATAACTACAGAGAGGGACAGACCACAATATAGACAGAAAAATAAAATGCAGTACAATCTTTAACACTGCAAGTTTGTACTTGGCTAGAAATGCAGTTGATTGTAGGTATATAGCAGAAGACAAACAACTCGGATATTGAGCAGCAGTAAATTCAAAGATAATGTGACTAACACTTGTAAATACAGAGAAACTCTCTAGGCTAGGAGTTTAACACTGAATATCAATGAAGTGAAACGCAATAGCCCCCACTTACTGCAGAGACAGAGAGACCACAGTATTCTATGAAACAAATAGAAAAATAAATAGGTACAGAGAGAGACAGACCACAATATTCAATGAAACAATTAAATAGACAGAAAAATAAAATGCAGTACAATCTTTAACACTGCAAGTTTGTACTTAACTCGGCTAGTAATGCAGTTGATTGTAGATATGTAGCAGAAGCCAAACAACTCCGATATTGAGCAAATCTACTGTCATCTGGGCCATGATGCAGGCCTTAAGCTTTCCATTTAGTCTCCTGTGAGGTAACCAGATTGCTGGCTCTTACGAACGTATTTCATGTTGAGCAGCAGCTTGAATGCAGCTCTGGCTTGTGCTCTGCAATCAGTAAATACATATAACCTTTTTTGTATTTTAAACATTAAGCACAATAGTTTTCCAGTAATATAAATAAGACGTGAGATTCAAACTGCTTGTGATCCACCATCAGCAGAAAACATTTAGAACATTTTTGTGCTTTAGGCATTAAACAAGATCTCTTTCAGTATCAAAAATTAGAATGGTTTCCAAATGTGGGGAACAGGAGAACTGCAAAAGCCAGGGGCTAGGTGTGCTGTCAGAGTCCAGGAAGTGATGGTCATGATCTGTGTTGATTATGGCATACATGCACTTGAGAGTGGGAGCTAGAGAAATTGCAAAATTGGGTATATCCAAACAGAAAATTCAGAATTGCCCCTTACTGAGAACCTTCACACAAATCATATGGTATGGTCAAAGTAAGTTTCTGGTGAATGTATGTGATGAGGAGCACTTAAATCATTTGTAGTCTGCTGACAATGTGAACAGTGCCTTACATGCATGAAGGGTAAAGTCAATGAGTTGACAGTCCATATGTAATACAACCTTCAATGCATGTTTGCAATTTTTTTTGTTTTGCAGATTTGGGACAAAGCAACTTTAGAGTGTTTGAAAGTGTTAACAGGACACACAGGTTCTGTTTTGTGCCTACAGTATGATGAGCGGGTTATTGTTACAGGGTCATCTGATTCAACTGTACGGTAAGTAAGCTGCTTAAATTTTTCTGTGCTGTGCAGTGTGTTTAGAGTTTTTAAAACTGGTGAAAAGCTGTATATAAAAAAGGCAAATTGTCTTTGAAAAATCCATTTTTACTATGGTGTTTATAATGTGAATGGTGCAACATAAAAAGCTTGAATGTAATCAAAATAGATTTTGATATTTCATAAAATGTTTTTTTAAACCAGTAATTTGGCAGAATAGCTTAGAAATCAAAACCATAACCCATGAATCAGCTTATGTTTTTTTGTTAAGGGTATAGTGTTCTTCATATAGATAGCTGTTGCAGTAGTCACTACTCTGACTTGTGCCTCAAAACTGATGTCAAGAACAACCACCACAGTGCCCTTATCTCTTCTGGCTCAGCAGACTTCTGCCCCTTATGGATGTCAGGGTGTTTCCTGCATGTTTTATGTCAGTCTTAATGCAGTTTGCAGCGTATGCATCCCCTTTCGTCTGTAGTCTGGCAGATTTTGACCTGCCCTGGTGCTCAGTCTATTACCTTTTGGGGGGGGATTTTTTGTTCTTTTCACTGATTGTATCTTAGCAGTAGTATGTTTTTGATGGGGTTGGATACCCATTTACTTGATTAGGGCATGTCTGCCTCTAAGGTGCTTTTACAGTAGAGAAACCCCACGAAAATGAAAGGTGTGTGGAGGGGCCTTCTTGACGTCTGTAGTCTCAACAGCTCTCAGTATTCCTGAATTTAGGATGTTGAGATTACAAACCCTGTCTCCCGCACCTATTCCCTGAAGGTTCTAATGGTTACCCTGCATCTTAAGGATGCCTGTTTTCATGTTCCCATTCATAACCACCCCAGATGCTTTTTTTCATATTCAGGGTGAAGGCTTCCACTTTCATTTTACATTTTTGTGCATTGGATTGGTTACTGCTCCCAAGGTTTTGGCAAAGCTCCTGGCTTCAGTAATTGCTTAAAAGTAGTCGGAGAAAGCCTTGCAGTTTACTATGGATTGGCTTCAAAGTCTGTTTTCTTTCAGTATCTCCATGCGAGTCTTCACCGGATTCCAAAAGCCATAGGGTCTACCTTCCAGACAAGATGGAATCTCTCTGGCTCAGTACTTCAAATAACTCTGAATTTCTGATGGTACTGGGATTTATGAACTTCACAGTTCTGTTGGTTCCCCTTGCTAGTTACCACATTAGAAAGCTCCAGTAACACAAGATAAGTATCCAAATTCAACTTTTGTAGTTCTTTGAGGAGATTATCCCTTTGCTGCAAGGGAGTTCCCATCAGACAGGAACATCACAATCAAACTAACTACAAATGCTTCATGTCTGGTTTGGTGTCACTTTAGGGCTCAGAGTACTAGAGGGTTGGGATGCAGATCAAAGAAAATAGCACAACTGTACAAGAGATACCACTGATAAGGCATTGAGCTTTCAAGCCCATATGTAGTAGAGGGGTTTGCAAGTATCAACAGAGCACTACTATAATTAGTACATCAAGCAAGGGGAGTGGGAGTTGATCCTCTCCTTTTTGCAGGCTGGCCATGACTGCCTGGAAGATCACTCTTCAGTCCCATATGGCTCTAAGGGCAGTCTGTATCCTGTCCCATTTGAACTCTGTAGTGGGCCAGCTAAGCAGGTGAGCTACAGATCTCCACGATTAGATGTTGGAAAGGGATATCTGTCTACAGATTTATAGGTAGTGTCCCAGAGGTAGACCTGTTTGCCTCTGTGCAAAAAAAAAAAAAAAAAAATCAAGAAGTTCTGCTCCAGAGCACCCCACAAAGAAGCTTGGCCAGTGTTTTTTTTTTCACCTTCAAATGAATAGGTTTGTTTCTGTGTGTATTCCCTGCAATCTCTCTCTTTCCAAGAGTGATCCAGAAATCTGTAGCACCCTTTTGTTTCAGACAGCTTTGGCCCTTCCAGATTGTTCAGATGCCCAGGCTGAAACCTTGTGTGCCACCATTGGAAATGGACTCTTGCAGCTTAGCCAAGATACAGTACAACTTTCTGTCTAGACAATTTAAATCTCCGGTTCTTTTTGGCAGCAGTTCACTGAGGACATGTTGAACTTGGGTAGGAAGCGTGCCATAAGGAGGACTTTAGCCTAGCTCTCTAGACCCCCTTTCTCACAATGTTCGGTTAGTTTCAGTACTTTCTAGTGCCCCATGGCCTTCAGTAACTATACTTTGAATAAACTGTTACATTCTGGTGCGCCCCCCCCCCCAAAAAAAAAAAAAAAAACACATACACAGTTATTTCCAGGGAGGACTGGTAATCTCCAACACTAGAGCATTTTCTCCTAACCCAAGTAATATGCCTCTGTACCAGAATTCATCATTCTGGGAAATTCCCAGTATCTGTTTCACTCTTGCTAAGAAGATGGTGTGTAGCAGTGTTTTGGCCAGTTGGATGTAGATACCAGCAGCTTGTCATTTAGCAGTAAATTTCTTGTAAATTTTAAATAAGTAGGTGACCAGTCACAAAGTTTCTTGAAGTGAATAAAAGTATTTAGAAATAAATTAGATCTGATGTCTTTTCCACCCGTTCTTTAATGGATGGGTTGCTGATCTGGCTGCAGCTACTTCCAGGCTTTGGATCTAGTACTCAGGCTTCTCCCCTACCCATAATCCCAGTGAATAGCGCAAACTACCTCCAATCTCATTTGCTGCTTGAAGAGCTAGAGTGGATCTTGGTGCTCGATAGTTTCTTATTTTTTTCCAGAAAATAATTAAAAGTTTGCATAAAAAACTTTATCCTTTTTTAAACTTTCCTTTTAAAATGTATGAATATTCCTTCCCCTGTTTGTCTCACTTTTGAGAATTCTAATTCATCTTCCTATAAACTAAATATGTAAAAAAATATATATAAATATCTTTTTTATATGCTGTAAGTACTTGAGGAATTTGTCCTTTGTATAGTTTGTGTGGTCAAGGTGTCTAAGTCATCTGGCTTTCAAAAGTGTTACTTACTTACAAGCTTGCAATTTCTGACATGCATGGAAAGTAGGTCTACTGTCTGTGGCCTTCTCACTGAGAGGTAGCATGCTCAATTTGTGAAGCTTTTGGGCAAAGAACAATAATGGAAAGCAGAAACCAATTTATTTTGAAGGGTCTCCTACAGCCAACCCTTAGGAAGAAAGTCAATCTTAAGCCTCCGGGAAGTCAGCGCTGCTGATTCTTCCCCTTCTTCCTCTTCTAGAAAGGTAGGCAAGAAGGAAAAACAAAAGGAGACCGAAAAAGACAAGTCAGAGTCTTCTAAGAAGAGTTCTCCAGACCCATTACTATTGCCAGCTTTGGGTCCTCCGCGAAGATCTATAAGCTTTTACAGCCAGCTTTGTTTTCAGATCTGATAATTACATCTGTTAGCCACATAGCTTTTCGCTGGAGCCTGTTACTCCTAGGATCTGGTCTGCTGTTTTACAGGGTAGGCTAAGGTACCCATCTAGGCATCCCATCTTTGCGTTTGCATCTTCCTTAAGGTCAGCTAGGTCCACTAGGAGCCTCACCAAAGCAGATGTGGACAGGATGATTAAGCATTTCCTTCATATCCAGATCAGCTTAGGGTACTTCTGGCACAAATTACTGTCAGATTCAGGAGGAATCTCTCCCCCTTCAATCTTTAATGGCTCCTTCTCCGGTCTCCTTGGATTTAAGGTCGTTGGATGTGTTTGTAATCAAAGGCAAACATCCGTCAGAGTTGGTTACATTCTTCCTAGACTTTGATAGGCTTTTTGACGAAGTCTGTTCTGGCACACTAGGAGCTCTCTGAGTCTTGGAGACAGACTGCCATTACTGACTCTGATGGGTCAGGAATGGATCTGAAGTCTTTCGGTTCCTTTTCTTCCCTTAGGAGCATTGACACTTGATAGTTCAGCTCCTGTGTCAGCCTGTGATCCTAGTGGGATGGCCTCCAGGGTTTGGCCACCTTCAGGAGCTTTGGCTGTTGTAGTGGGGCTCGCAAGATCCATCTCGAGCTCAGTGTTGCAGACTTTCAAGGTAGTCATGTCTGTCTTGGGAGGTAACTGTCCTACCCATCCCCAGAGGTTTCCCCAGGGTCTGAAACCAGCTCTTTTTGTCCCATTAGGGTAGCCAGTTTCTGAAAGCTTTGATCCTATTCTCCAGTGAGTTCATATATTGTTTGTGTCCTCCCCTGAACCTCACATAGCAGAGGTCCACCAGAAACATAAGTGTAAGTGGAGGGACTGGGATTCTCCTGAGCAATCTCTGACAGTGGACCCTGATTTCAATGAAGATTCCCCTAGATCCCCCATAGAGTACATCTTGTTTAGAAAGAAAGGGGGTGGTCTTTCCAAGACCCCTCAGAAGAGTTGGTGTTCCTCAAAGCTTTCGGTTCTGGCCCATCTACTTGGGTGCAGAAGAGCTGCTCTGTCCATCCACCTAACAGGTTGCATTTGTTGGACAGTTTAGGAAGCATGCATACACCTTGTCATTGTTGGCGAGTGTGTTGAATTACCTGGCACATGTTAGTCATTTCCAGAGAGCGTGCCAAATCTATCCCAGGTCCTTGTCTACAGCTCAAAGGAAAGGTGTTTATTCAGTTGGCTTCGCTCCATGCTCTTTCCAAAGCCTCTATGCCTCATCTCTAATGTCACAGATGGTGTTTATTGCAGCTGTTACAGGTGTTTCCATTAGGAGGCATGCTTTGAGATTTTGTGGAACTTTTCAGTTAATGTCCCTGTGGTGGATCAACCTTGTTTGGTCATATAGTCAATGTACTATCTCCATAAGCAAGGACAGCTAATCCTGTTCTGCTCTTGGGATCAAATTCTCTATTCCTCTGTGGACCTCCTCAAGAAATCAGAAGGGTGGTAAGTTTTTTTTTCTGAAATTCCAAGAGTTTGGATAGTTTTGGAGAGGGAGCTCCCAGAGGTAAAGGCGAAAGCTCTCATAATGGATGTTGCCTAAGAGGCAGCGATGGTCTGCAAAATCAAGGCTTCGGTGGTCCTTTCTCAACAAAGCCTTTCCAGGGCTCTTGAATGTTTGCTTGACTGTCATACTCTGGAGGCAGTTAGTGGGGCACTTATCTTTGCATCCAATAACCCAGACACTCAAGTCAAGTGGGTGCAGATTATTGTAGCTAGAGTCTGTTATACCTGTTCATACACCCCCATCACCTCGGAGAGTGAAGTAGCCACTTCAGATTGAAGAAACTTATAGGTTCATAGGTTCATACTAGGCTATCTGCCCTAGGGCATTTATAAGCCTAGCCAGAATGTGTTTGGCTTTCGCCACCCATTTTAAATTAATTTTGCTATGCCCTTTTTCGAGGTTAGTATACTGTGCCTCTGTCTGTCAGTGACACAGAAGTGATACCCTGGTTAAACCTACGATCTCCCATCCACTCATCAAGATTCCTCTTGAAGAGAGTCAATGAGGGACTCTGCCTAACCTGGACTGGGATTTTATTCGAGTGAAGGGAGGCTCTGGGTTATGAATCTGTCCCTCCAGCATGTCCTATTTATTTCAGTGCTGAGGTTCAAGTCTCTCGAGTGCGTAGCTCGATGGGATTTGGATTTTCTGAGGTGCAGCATGTCCATTAATTCCGGGTTGGACATAGCTTTATACGTCAGGCACAGATCGCCCCTGAACAGGCGGTATGCCACTGAGTAGAGCTGGAGTTTCTTCAACTGGGCAGCATATGGCATCTGTTTTGAGCCCTTTGATCCTCTTGGTGAGGTACTTTTGGGGTCTTTCCAGTTGCTGCGGATGTCTGGTAAGGTACATCTCAAAAGGGGCATTGTACTCAATTATGGGCCTGATGAGGTATGAGTAAAGAGGCACGATGACTTCCCCTGATCTAGATGTGAATCCCTTCATGATTAGGTGGGCTATATAAAATGTTTTTCTAACCAATTTGGCCACATGGTTGTCAAATGAGAGACTGCTATCAACTTGGGTCCCCAGCTCCCTAATTACTTCTTCTGTACTTGATGGATTACCACCTATGTGGTAATTTGTGGGCACTTTGTTTTTGCCAAAGGGGATGACTATACACTTTTTGGCGTTTAGCTTGAGGCCATGGCTCTGAAAGAAACTGAGTCATCCAAGTGGTCCTGCCAGACCAGAAAGAATCTGGAATTTACTCGAAATTCTTTTAAGAGCCAAGGAAAAACTGGTACCAAAGGCCAATGTTGGACCTAAGCCAATTAAACAAATTTGTAAAACAAAATTCCTGATGGTCATAGTTCAGTCCATTCTTCCCTTGCTTAGGAATGATGATTGGATGTACTCAATAGATCTTCAGGATGCATACTGAAAAATTATATGGAGCTTCTTCTTTGCTGCTTGCTGTGGGATTTGAAATCTTCTTAAGACCCTCAGTGTTGCTGGCTGGAATCAGTCTGGTTATAGTTGCATTCAGAGTCTGTTGCATACAGAAACTTGCAGAATATACACTGATGAGAGAATATATTTTGCAGCATCAACTTTAGAGCAATAACAAATAACTTTTTATAATAAACCAAACGGACTAACGTTGCAGCTTAAAGTACTGTTCCACTTTACTTCTCATATAGTACAGATGATGTGAGAGATATAACATTTACCTCAGGACAACAAATGTGTCCCTACCATACCCCTAACATAACTGGATTTAATACAGACTTTATATATATTTTAGTTAAACACACACCCTCTTGGTTTTGGAAAGATACTGCCTTGATGACGCAAATGCTGACACATCTGTTTCTGTGCAAATGCTGATAAGTAAACTGTCTTCAAGGAAACGCCTTGTGGATTAACTTTCTTAGAAAAGCATATTTTTAAACTTTCTTAGAAAAACATGTCCTGTTGTCAGTTCTTTAAAGAAAGCAAATTACATTCTTGTCATGTCTGTAAGAAGTCAGCTTTCTTGATGTGTGTGTGTGTAATACACATTAGTAAGTACTTTATTTTTTTTAAGCCACAGTTATTTAGTACAGATGCTAATCACATATTACTAAACTCTGATGTCCTTCAAGGATGCATCTGCAGTCCTTACATATGGGTTGTCCTGCCTCAGGCAGCCCTTCGGTCGGCCGGATTCCAAAGTCTGGGTCCGGCGTCGGCTGATGTCGCCCGCTCCCCGACGTCAGAGTGCCTGGGGTATAAAAGCGTCAGCCGACGCCATCTTCCTCAATCTTTCTTGCCGCGTGGTGCCCGAAGCAGAAGCAGTTTGCAAGTGCCGGTCGGCCAGCTCCTGTAACTTCAGCTACCGAAGACTTCAAAAGCTAAGTACCCCGTTGGGGACTCTTTCTTGCTTCAGCCGATGTCAGATCAAACGCTTAAAGTTAATAATTGCTTAACTTGTGGGAAACAAATACCTCATAAGGATTTCCATTCTTACTGCCTCCCCTGCCTAGGCCCAGACCACGACGTCTCGGCCTGTACAGCCTGTGCCTCCTTCAACCGATGCACTCTTAGGCATCGGGCAGAGTTTGCAGTGGAATGTTTTGGGGCTAGTTACTGTTACAATATGCAGTCGGAGATTCCGACTTCTCATTTAACCAAAAAACGGAAGGACAAGGACCGACACACGCGGACCGTGGTTTCGGCTGAAACCACGCCTAGGCCTACCGCGAGTGTCTCTGTCTCGGCTGAAACAGAGTCCTTGGTACTTCCGACAGTCGAAACCGCACAGCTGACAACCTCGGCCCCGGAGGCCTCTTCTGAGTCGGTTATAGAATTTCCCTCATAAACCGATGTTCCGGAAACATCCGACACCATTTCCCTAGACAAAGCTACGCCAGCACGTGGAGCAGCCAGGCCTCCTGCATCCATGTCCATAATGGCATTCACAAGGGCCAAAGCTGCTAAACAGCCAAAATCTCTGCCTCCCAAGGCTATTCCTCAGGGATCCACTACAGGTTCACAGATTTTAAGTTTAGCTGAGGACCTTATTTCCTTAATTAGGGGCTCTCAGCCACATCCGGACAGGGGCTCTCAACCTCCTCTAGACAAAAGGCCCAGGGTTGAGCCCACTGATCCCCAGTCCTCTGATAAGGCCTCAGATGGCTCTGCTCTTTCAGACTACCAGGAGGAGGCCTTTACGGCCTACGAGGCTTCTGATGCAGAGGAATCTATTCCCTCTGCCTCCCCTCCTGAAGAGCTGTCCTTTGGGGAGACCCTTCACTCCGTGAGAGAGCATTTCAAATGGCAGGGCCAGGAATTCTGTGATTCCAGGAAGAGGTTAAGGACTTTTTTGCGTTTACCTCAGCACAGACCTTTGGCTATTCCTCCTGTTTTGAATGTCATTGATGATGTGTACTCTGAGTCTAGCATTACCCCTGACTCCCTTCCTCCGGCTCCTGTCAAACCCGATAGGTACTGCAGGGTCCCGGACTCGCATCATTTCCTTTACAAGGCCCACTCTGCTGACCCTGAAACTATTTCCCAGGGCCCTAAAGGGGTTGCATCTGCCACTACTAAAAATCCACTCCCCTCTGAAAGGGAGTCCAGGGCTTTAGAGAGATGGGGTAAAAAAGTGTATACTACTTCCACTCTATCTATGAGGGCATTAAATTGTCAATTCCATATGATACAGTACCAAGAGTATTTGTTAGATGAATTGCATAAAAAACTGTCTTCACCTGAACCCCTAGATCGCAAGTCACTTCAGGATCTGGTACATAACTCCCAACAGGTTAGCAACCATTTCTTGCAGTGTGGTTATGATGCATTGGAAGCTTCATGTAGGTCAGCAATGACAGGTGCAGTCATACGTAGGCATGCTTGGCTGAAGGAACAAACTCTGCCAGATCATGTTAAAGCAAAGCTTCTGGATGCGCCACTGGAAAAGCAAAAGTTATTTGGCTCCACTGCTCAGGAGGTCTTAAAGAAATTTGAGGAAAAGGCTAAATCTGTACAAACAGTCAAAGATTTTCTCCAGGTCCAACCACCAAGATCCAGCAGAAATTGGCTCTCTAAGAATTGGTCCTTTCCAGACACACAGAGATTTCAAAGAGGCAAGAACAGGCGTGCCAGAGGTAGAGGGCAAGCTAGAGGCTCCTACAGAGGCCGTCAATGGCAGCCTCCTAACCAGAGAGGTAGTGCAGGATCTACAACTGCTGCACAAGGACAGACTCAATGACTTTACCTTGACCCCGCCAACTAGGGCTCAATTGGAAGCACCTTTGGGCGGAAAGCTATCTTTATTCTCAAAAAATTGGCACAGTATTACAAGGGACAAATGGACACTGCAAATAATAGACAAAGGATACAGCTTCCATTTTCATACATTACCAAAAAGAAAAGGCATGCCAAACCTGCCACCGAATCAAAGGGCAGAGGCTTTAAAACAAATTTCCAACCTATTGCAAATGAAAGCTATAGAAAAGGTTCTTCACAGAACAAGGCCAAGGATTTTATTCCAGACTATTCCTTGTCCCAAGAAAAGAAAATCAATGGAGGCCTATTCTCGACTTGTCCGCACTGAATACTTATCTCATTGTGCCAAAATTCAAAATGCTGAACCTACAGAAACTCCTTCCCATGCTAGGCAAGGGGTCTTGGCTGGTAACTCTAGACCTCAAGGAGGCATACCTGCATGTCCCTATCAGACAAAGTTGCAGAAGACACCTCAGATTTCTTGCAGGTTCAGAGCATTATCAATTCTCAGCATTGCCCTTTGGCTTATCTACTGTGCCCAGAGTATTCACGAAATGCCTGGCATCAGTAATTGCACACTGCAGACTTCAGGGGATTCAAATATACCCATATCTGGACGACTGCCTTATGCAAGCGGACAGCCAACAAACTTTGGTAAAACACTTGAATTACGCCATCTGCCTACTTCAGGCTTTGGGATATACAGTCAGCATTCACAAATCAAGACTTGTTCCATCCCAAAGGATAATTTTTCTGGGTGCGAAACTAGATACAACCACCCAAATGGCTTTTATCACGGAAGAAAAACAGACAACTACCGGATTATTATTACAAACTCAGCTGACTGCAAGGAAATTCCTGCAGGCCCTGGGTTACATGGCATCTTGCATTCTTCTAATCCCACAAGCAAGGCTACATATGAGGAAACTACAGTGGTACCTAAGGAGTTTATGGTGCCAGCACAGTCACAGCCTAGAAGCTTTGATACCACTCATTCCACGCCTTCAAAAGGAATTTCTGTGGTGGGCTCAAGCAAGCCAGTCAAACAGGGGTCTGCCCTTCAGCAAACCAATAATCAGTCAAACCATTACAACGGACGCTTCAGACCATGGATGGGGAGCACACATGGAGGGCAGATGCATTCAAGGACTATGGTCACAGAAGGAATTGCGCATGCACATAAACCAAAAGGAAATGCTGGCGGCAGTACATGCAATCGAGGCCTTCAAACATTTTCTGCATCAAGGACACCTGCTAATAAGGACAGACAATACCACAGTTATGTGGTACATAAACAAGCAAGGAGGTACCCATTCCTACCCTCTTTGCAGGCTGGCAATGAATCTTTGGGAACTTTCCCTAAAAATCAATATAGAGCTGCAATCCCAGTTTGTGCCAGGAAAAGACAATATACTGGCGGACAGCCTAAGCAGAAATATCATGGATCCACACGAATGGATGCTGCACCCAGACATCTTCCTTCAGATAACACAATCATGGGGAGGCGGACATAGATCTTTTGCCTCCCACCACAACCATCAGCTGAAGAAATTCTGCTCAAGGACATACCACCCACAAGCATGGAAAGTGGACGCCCTCTCTTTCAGCTGGAATACTCTATAACAGTGTATGCATTCCCACCTCTTCCATTAATGACCAAGGTCTTACTGAAGATCAGGACAGAGCAGCCCAAAGTGGTTCTGATAGCTCCGGACTGGCCCAGACAGCACTGGTACCCACTGTTAAGGAGCATGTCACGCACGAAACCGTGGCCTCTATCACAATGGCCACTTCTGACACCACACAATTACAAAACTCTGCACTCCAGCCTGAAAACCTTGCAGCTGACATTCTGGAGAATACCTTGACTCCTCACCAGGATAAGCTATCCAAGACAGTGAAGGACATCATCATGGAAGCTCGCCGGCCTTCCACAAGAAAGGCATATTCAGGAAAATGGAAAAGATTTCGCACTTGGAGCACCACAAAGGGCCTAGATGCGACAGTGATGAACTTGGCACATACCCTGGAATACTTGGCAGAAATGCTCCACAATGGCCTTTCTTACTCTTCCATAAAAATTCATGCTTCAGCAATTTCAGCAGAATACAATACTGATCCACCTGTCTTCTCTCATCCTCTCCTAAGGCAGTTTCTAAGGGGAATTAAAAACATCAATCCTCCAAGGAAACCACCAGTGCCTACATGGGACCTTAACTTCATGTTGGAAAAATTAACTCTACCTCCCTTTGAACCAGCAGCATCTTCAGAACTACAGATCTGAAGTAGGAGATTCATTTGTCAGCAACCTGTGGGTGTGGATCCGATATCGGATCCGAACCGGCATGATTTATCCAGCTATGGATCCGAGCTCCTAGCTCCTCCCCTCACCCATAATGCCCTGCTCTCCCTACATGACCTCAGATCTAGTTTGCCGCATTCATGGTGACAGCTTGATCTTTGAGCTCCTACAGCTAAGTGGAAATTTGTTATTTTCTAAGGGTTTTTTCGATCTTTAAATAGTATATTTGTGTGAAAGTTTTAGGTTTCCCATACTTTTAAACTGTTTTTGGTTAATTTACTAAAATGTTTGTGTAATTCCCTCCCCTTGCTGGTAGCGTAGTTGTGTGTGCGTGGTCTTTGGGACCTGTAGTGGGTCTGAGTAGTTAACTTTGGTTAACTTAGTTTATATTTTTTTCTGTAAAAAAAAAAAAAAAAAAAAAAAAGATGTCAGAAGCCCCAAAGGCGATTTTCTCGAAATGCTCAGAGTGTGGCCATAAGCTGTCCCCTGCTGATGGCCACACTCGGTGCGTTCGATGCCTTGGGGTTGAACACCTCACTTCTGGATGTTCAATCTGTGCAGGGTTCAACCCCAGGGCATTGAAGGAGCGGAGGTCGAAGCTGGTCTTGGTGGGACTTTTGCCCCCGGACTCGGCTTCGGCCTCCGCCCCGTTGGTAGTTACCGCTCCTGCGGTACCTGCTCTACCTGCTCCCGCTCCTCCTCCCGGGACTCAACCTCCCTCTACGGGTTCGGAGGACAGGGAAGCTAGGAAGAAGGACCAGAGAGAGAAGCACCACAAGCGGCGGGCCGAGACCTCCGTCTCGGCCCCGCCGGCTAAGCGGGCTTCTCCTCCGGCCTCTCTAGCTACTGGTTCTCCTACTCCTTGGCTCCGGTCCCCGACCTTTTCACCGGGACCTGAGGAGGAGGAGACCCGACCTCCTTCGAGGCTATCGAGGCGGTACTCAAGGCCTACCTCGGTAGCCTCTTCGAGGTCTACTTATAGTCTTTCAGATGCCGATCTGGACCGGATGATGCAAAGGTTCATCATCCAGGCCCAGATGCAGATGGGAGTGCTCCTGCCCCCCCCCCCCAGGTGGGAGCTCGACCCCCTTTTTCAAGCCCATAGCTCCTTCTCCGACCCGCTACCCGGGTTGGGAGCATTCGGAGCCGGGCAGCTTTGGAGCCGAGGGTGGGTCGGCTCTGATAGTACTGGCTACTTCGGATCCGACCCTGCCCTCGAGTGTGTCGGATCCGACCTCTCGGAGCCTTGGCCCGAGTTTCGGATCCGAGGGACTCAGTGTGCCTTCGGCGCAGTCAGTGTCTGCTCCGATCCAATCCTCTGATCCGAGGGGGAGTCGACTGTCGGATCCTTTGGTCGAGGCCGGCTCCCCTTCGGCTTTTGATGTAGTGGAGAGGGCTCTGTTGAGGGCATCCGGACCCCCGGCACTTGCTTCGGCTCCGTCCTGCACTCCATCTGCTCTGGGTCAGGCTTCCATCACCCGGCCACTGGGACAGCCTGTTTCAGTGCCCCAAGCAGTTCCTGCGGAACTAGACACTGCTTGCGAGGGCTCCTCGGACAGCCCCCCGAGGAGGCACCTCGCAATCACACGTGTAAAAGGAGGCACATAGACTCCCCCGAGTCTTTAACTGAAGACACGGACTTGGAGGAAGGGGAAGGCTCCCCAAGATCACCCCCCGAGGATGTCTCCTTTGGAGACATCGTGGAAATGCTTCGTATAAGGGGTGGGTGGTCTGCCCCAAAGTCTTCGGACGAGTCCGTGTTCTTGGAGGCATTTGAAGCGGGCCCGTCTACCTCTTGGGTGTCCCCTCCTGCCGACCCCCTGGTGGACCTTATTACCACCAGGGTGTGGAAGGAACCTGACACCGTGGAGCCAATCCCCAAAAGGCCAGACAGGATTCTCAGCCCCCCTGCTGACCGTGCCCACTGGAGTAAGGGTCCTCCGGTAGATGCCATGCTGACGGCAGCAGCCACCAAGAGGGAACTCGCCCAGGAGAGTCCCTCAGTCCATCCTCCGAGCAAGGAGTCTCGGATGATGGACCGCTTGGGGAAGTGAATGTTTAGTTCAGCGACCTTCTTAGTGAGGGCGCTCAACTATCTGGCACATGTTATTAGGATGCAGCGCAATCTTATCAACGAATACGCTACATCCCCCCCAGAGTCCATGTCGGAGGACAAACTTTTGCACTCCACCCGTATGGCCACTCTTCGGTCAGTGACAAATACCTCTATGCGGTTGCTTTCCCATGCTACTGAGGGAGCCGCTAGAGCTGCAGGAGTAGGCCTAATCACGAGACGCCAGGCCTGGCTCCGCCATTGCTATTTCACAGAGCCCTTCAAGGCATCTTTCGCGAATGCCCCCTTTGATGGTTCTGCCCTTTTTGGCAAGACGGTTCGTGACACCTTGGTCCAGAGCGAGAAGGACGGGAAGACGCTGTCTGCCATCGGAGTCCGCTTCTCTGTGCCCCAGAGGTCCTATTCTAGGAACCAAAAGGGCCAGAAGAAGATGTGGTTCCGGAAGTCGCAGCAATCCCAACCCGCTCCGGACAACCAGTCCTTCCGTGGCAGAGGAGGACAGGGCGGATGCCGCCCTAGGGGCAGAGGGGCTCCCAGGAATTTCGGGTCCAGAGAACCTTTCTCTGAGCGGCCCGCGCAGCAACCCTGAGGGGTTGCCCGACTGCTCCACTCTGGAGGCAGTCAGGGGACGTTTTTTGGAGCACCTAGCGGCATGGGAGTCCATAACAACAGACCACTGGGTCCTCCGTATTATATCCAGAGGATACAAAATTCCCCTTCTCCACGTCCCAAAACCAGAATCCCTCCCCGACGTTCCACCCGATCAGAGGGAGGCCGCTTCAGCAGAAATTGGCTATCTGCTGAGGAAAAGAGCCATCCAGCCCGCCCCCCAGACCAGATCGGATCGGATCAGGGTTCTACTCCCCGTTCTTTTTAGTGCCAAAAAAGACTGGGGACCTAAGACCCATTCTAGATCTGTCCCTATTAAACCTGGCAGTTCCCAAAGAGAAGTTCCGGATGGTCACTTTACAGTCTATCCTCCCCCTTCTGGGAGAGAATCACTGGATGTGCTCGATAGACCTCAAGGATGCGTACTACCACATACTAATGGACAGACGGTCCAGGAGGTTTCTTCGCTTCCGGCTAGGAGCCAGTCACTACCAGTTCAGGGTCCTTCCCTTTGGTCTCACCACAGCCCCCAGGGTGTTCACCAAAGTATTAGCAGTGGTTGTGGCCCACCTGAGGCTTCAGGGGGTGCAGGTCTTTCCGAACCTGGACGACTAGCTTCTCACCGCCCCAACAAGGCATCTACTATCCCTGGCAAGAGATTCTCTTCTTCAGCTAGCCCCCTGGCTAGGTATCACGATAAACGTAGGAAAGTCCAACCTGGCCCCTACTCAATTGATAGATTTCATAGGTGCCAGGTTAGACACAAGGAAGTTAAGAGCCTTCCTCACAACCGACAGAATTCGGAATCTACGACTCCAGGTGCGGGCCATCCTCCACTCAAGCTCAGTTCCGGCGGAATTGGTCCTGAAGGCACTAGGATCCATGGCGGCAGCGATTTCTCTTCTCCCGCTCGCCAGGTTGAACATGCGAGTACTTCAGTGGATGCTTCAAGTACAATGGTCTTATCTTTCTCTCCCCCTGCATCACCCCATTGCAATCAGCAAGGCTTGCAAGCGGTCTCTTTTGTGGTGGCTCCATTCAGAGGACCTCCAAGGAGGCTGCCCCTTTTGTGCATCTCCCCCCCCCTTGCCACAGTGACCACGGACGCATCTCGCCACGGGTGGGGGGGGCATTTTGCGGGACGGACAGTCCAAGGCACGTGGAACGACTCAGAGACCTCCCTGCATATCAATGTTCTGGAGATGAGGGCCGTGCTCTTGGCGTTGCATGCACTTCAGGCCTTTCTTCCCCTAGGAACAATTGCTATTCAGTCAGACAACATATCGGTGGTCTGGTACATCAACAAACGGGGGGGGGGGGGACCCGGTCTTACCCTTTATGTCGGGAAGCCATGAGAGTGTGGGAATGGGCGATCTCTACCAACCGCTTTCTCATCGCAACGCACATTCCGGGTCGGTCCAACATCCTTGCGGACAAGCTCATTCGCACCATTCTCTCCCCGTGCGAGTGGTCTCTCAATGCTCAAGTAGTGAAACGTATCTTCGCACGGTGGGGAACTCCTTGTTGCGATCTCTTTGCTTCTCCCTCAAACACCAAGTGCGACAGTTTTTTCGCTCTAATCCCTCCATCAGGGGATTCCCCGGGAGACGCTCTGGTGCATGCTTGGCCTCCCGGTCTTCTTTACGCATACCCCCCTTTGCCTCTGTTGCTCCAGGTTCTTCAGAAAGCCTCTCGGTTGGGGTGCAGAATGATCCTCATAGCCCCATTCTGGCCTCGGCAGATCTGGTTCCCTTACCTAAGGTCTCACTCAGTGAATCCACCTTGGATTCTAGATCCCATTCCGGATCTGATAGCACACCCATCGAACCTACCATCTCCGAACCTGGACAACCTCAAGCCGACTGCTTGGCTGCTCCAGTTCAACTCCTAATTAGGACTCCCGGTATCTCGTCGCCCATTAGGGCCATTCTGGTAGCGGCGCATAAACCCTCTACCAGAAAAACTTACCGCAGTAAATGGAAGCGATTCTCCGTTTGGGCGGAGCGGCAAGGTCTAGATCCCTTCACGGTACCTCTTCCCCTGGTTCTAGACTTCCTTACCACTCTTTAATGATGGTGCCAGTAGTTCCACGGTCAAAGTTCAGCTAGCGGCCATTTCTCATTATCATGTTGGTCATGACTCTGGGCCTCTTATGTCTGCCAAGTTATGTAAAATCTTCCTAAAAGGCACCTTTCTGCTTAGACCCCCTGTCAAGCAGGCGGTTCCACCATGGGATCTTTCCTTGATTCTTCAGGCCTTGACCACTCCCCCCTTCGAGCCTGCGGCCACAGTAGATCTAAAATTCTTATCTCTTAAGACTGCATTTTTAGTAGCCATTACTTCAGCCAAAAGAGTTTTGGGACTTCAAGCCCTTTCCATGAAGCCGCCTTACTTGATCTTCCATCCGGACCGTGTACCTCAGGATCAATCCCTCTTTTCTTCCTAAGGTAGCTTCGGAAGCAAACATTAATCAGTCCATCAACCTCCCCGTTTTCTTTCCTAATTATCAGAACAAAGGCGAGTACAAGCTGCATTCATTGGATGTTCACAGGCAGCTTCGTTTTTACCTTAACAGGACAGCTGGTCACAGGCAATCCGACCAGTTGTTCATTTCCTTTGCCAAATTCAATCTGGGTAAACCAATTTCCAAAGTCTCCTTGTCACGTTGGATTTCCCAGTGTATTCTTTTAGCTTACCAAGCTTCTGGGAGGCCCGCACCAGACGAGTCCATGCTCATTCAACCCGGTCTGTTTCTACCTCAGCAGCCTTTAAGGCTAGGATTCCTCTGGATGACATTTGTTCAGCGGCCACTTGGGCTTCATCTCATACTTTTATTTCTCATTACAAGCTGGATATCACGTCTAGAGGTAGAGCATCCTTTGGCTCTGCGGTGCTCCGGAATATCCTTCCATGACGGCCGCCCACGATTCAGGTAGCTGGGGACTCTGTCCCACAGGTTGCTGACAAATGAATCTCCTACTTCAGATTTAGAAGTTATGTACTTACCATAACGTTCCATCTGAGTAGGTGTATTCATTTGTCTGCAACCATCCCGCCCTCCTATCCCCCTGTCAGTTTCCTGCATAGAATGTGTTACCCTTTGATTAGGGTATTTTAATATAGGGCAAACTCGATCTTAGGTCATGTAGGGAGAGCAGGGCATTATGGGTGAGGGGAGGAGCTAGGAGCTCGGATCCATAGCTGGATAAACCATGCCGGTTCGGATCCGATATCGGATCCATACCCACAGGTTGCAGACGAATACACCTACTCAGATGGAACATTATGGTAAGTGCATAACTTCTAATTCCTGTCTTGGAAGACTGCCTTCCTTCTGGCCATAACCTCAGCAAGAAGAGTATCTGAGTTGCAGGCCCTCATGGCAGTACAACCATTTCTTATTATTCATCAGGACAGAGTCTCACTGAGAACCAATCCTTCATTCATGCCAAAGGTGGTATCCAGGGTCTCACTGAACAAAGCTATTTACCT
Organism: Protopterus annectens; assembly: GCF_019279795.1. Taxonomy (NCBI): domain Eukaryota; kingdom Metazoa; phylum Chordata; order Ceratodontiformes; family Protopteridae; genus Protopterus; species Protopterus annectens. The sequence continues at coordinate 1,122,855,480 of NC_056733.1, forward strand.
GCCTACCTTCTTTCCAAATCCACAAAACAAAGGGGAGAAACTTCTGCATACCCTGGACATTCACAGACAGTTGCGCTACTACTTGGACAGAACTAAAACTTACAGAAAAACTGACCAGCTATTTGTAGCATATGCTGCTGGTGTACAAGGAAAAGCAATTTCCAAACAGACAATTTCAAAATGGATAGGGAATTGCATTCGATTCTGTTACTCTTTTCATGGCAAAAATGTGCCAGCTAACATTAGACCTCATTCCACCAGAGCCACAGCCACCTCCACAGCCTTCTTAAGAGGGGTGGCTACCAAGGACATTTTAGAAGCTGCTACATGGAGCTCCGTGCATACATTTTCCAAGCATTACAACTTACCCTTATATTCCAGATCCAGAGCAGGCTTTGCTACGGCAGTCCTGCAGGGCATTTTAGCTACACCATCCCTTTCTTAGATCCTACCACCCCCAGCTTGGCTATGGTATTCTACCCATATGTAAGGACTGCAGATGCATCCTTGAAGGACATAGTACAGTTTTGTACCTACCATAAATGTAGATGTCCGATAGGTATGCATCTGCAGTCAGGTTTACCCTCCCTCCTTCCCCTCTGTGGTATTTCCTGGGTACTTATCCCTCTTATAGCTAGCTGGGGTTATCTATTATGGTGTACTTGTTTTATATTACTGTGCATGTTTGGAATTTTTTGCATCTCTCCAAATTTAGCCTTCCTTAGAAGGCACCTGGCATCTGGGGCAAGAAAAACTGAGGAAGATGGCGTCTGCTGACGCTTTTATACCCCAGGCGCTCTGACGTCAGGGAGAGGGCGACATCAGCCGACGCCGGACCCAGACTTTGGAATCCGGCCGACCGAAGGGCTGCCTGAGGCAGGACAACCCATATGTAAGGACTGCAGATCCATACCTATCGGACATCTACATTTATGGTAGGTACAAAACTGTACTTTTCTGCCTTTAAGCAAGCTTTTTCTTTCAGCATATTTACAACAGAATTAATTTCAGCCTTATATTCATAATATCTAACGCATACTACCACATAAAGATGGACAGGCACTACAGGAAGTATCTTCACTTCTGGATGGAGGCCAGTTATTTCCAATTCAGAACTCTGGCCTTTGGACTTACCACAGCCCCTGGGTGTTTGCAAAGTTCCTGGCAGTGGTAACAGCTCATATACAACTGCACCGTTTAAGTATTCCTATAACTAGATGACTGGCTCATCACCACCCCTATCAGGAATCGACTAATTCAGGCCAGGGACTCCTTGCTCCAACTCTGCACGGACTTGGGAATTGCAGTGAATTTAAAAAAGTCAAGGTTACAGCCATTTCAGTCTCTGGAGTTCAGAGCAATTTTGGACATAACAGCTCAAATAGTGAAGCTTCCCCTTCAGGAATCTCATCTCTTCAACAAGCCCTAGAACTTCTATCCTACCAGAAGCCACCTATGAGACTAGTCCTTCATCTTCTAGGTTCCATGGCTATTTCAGTCATATTAGTACCCCTGGTCGGATTCTACAGATGTGCTCTTCAGTGGACCCTGGCAGTTCATTGTTCATTCAAAAACCACCTGTATCCTTCCTAGTGAGTCAAACATTTGCCGAGTCTGCACATGCTCCACTAAGGCATCCATTCATCCTGCCCTTTTCCCAAGACACAGTGACTACGGAGGCTCCCTAGGTGGGGGAAGAGGGCATTATCTGGGAAAGGCAGTCCAGGGCATATGGTTTCAGACAGAGGCCAGACTTTACATCAGTATATTTGAGATACTGGTCCTAGTGTTGCTGGCCTTTCAGGATTCTCTCCCTTTGGGTATGATTTCCATCCAGGCAGACAACATGGCAGTTGTCTGGTACATCAACAGTCAGGGAGGAACCAGATCGTAATGTATCGAGAGGCCATGAGAATGTGACAGTGGGTAACATAATCTCTCCGCTTTTTAATTGCAGTGCATATCCTGGGGAAATCCAACATACTGGCCGGAGAGTTGAGCAGATCCCTGTATCTCCCTTACAAGTGGTCACTCATCCCATCAGTAATGGAACAGATTTTCAGATGGGGCCATCCTTGTGATCTCTCTCTCTTTCCCCACAACACCAAATGCAGCAAGTTCTTCACTCTAATTCCCCACTTGGTGGAATCTTTGTGGAGATCCTACAATACATCCTTGGCCCCCAGGTCTCCTTTACACCTTTTCCCCCGATGCCAGTGATGCCAAAGTTCTTATAGAAACATCAGTGGTTAAGGCCATGGTAATCCTCATAGCTTCTTATTGACCTTGGCAAGTGTTTTTCCTTTCTCTGGCTTCCTCTAATTCACCCACTTTGGGTACTGGGCTTTGATCCAGGTTTACTTTCTCACCCATCTCAGATTCCTCACCTGAACATTCAGTCCCTTAAGCTTATGGCATGGTTTCTCCAGTTCCAGTGATGGTTTGACAGTCCAGGTTGGCATCCCCAGTGGTCCACAAATTGTCTTGCTGTCCGAAACCTTCCATTGGTTTGTAGAAGTAAATGGAAAATTTTTTCTATTTGGGCTATGGAGAAAAAAAATAATCCCTTTTCAGACCCCACTCTGGACCTTCTGCTTATCCACAAAGCAAACAGTACCATTATTACCCATTATAAAGACTTAAACCTTGCCTGTGATGCAAGTGGGACCTGCTGGAGAGAGAGGTATGGAGACTGCCCTCTCTTTGGAGCAGGCTCCCCATCCATGTGAAGCAGAGTTCCTCCCTAATCCAAGTGCAACTTGGACAGGAAACCGGAAGATGTTCATCATGTGATACTGCTGCAGTCATTACACTTGGGTTATCCTGCCGTCAGGTGGTTCCCCAGTCGGCCTGAGTTCCAGTGTCTTGGTCCGGCGTCGGTTGCTGTCGCTTTTTCCCTGACGTTAGTGTGCCAGGGTGATATAAGATGCAGCCGACGCCATTTTCTTCGGTCTTTCTTGCCACGCGGTCCCCGAAGCAGAAGCAGTTCGCCAGTGCCGGTTGGCCGACTCCTGAGATTTTCAATTCAAATCCAGAACCGAAGTCCTCTAAAACAAAACCTAAGTACCCCATTGGGGAAACTTTTACTTGCCTCAGACCGATGTCAGTAAAAGTTAATAATTGTATTTCTTGTGGGAAGCAAATACCTCATAAGGATTTCCACTCCTACTGTATTCCATGCCTAGGCCCAGACCACAACGTCACATGGTTGTCTGTTTTGTGCTAGGTTTAACAGGCGCACTATTAAACGTCTGTTTGATTTTGCCCGACATTATTTTGGCAGAAAATTTTATTGCGCCATGCTGTCGGAACTTCCGACGACTGGAATTCATAAAAAGTGCAAGGACAGGTATCCGAGGCCCAAGACTGACGACGAGGCCTCTTCTTGGCCTGTCGCCGGTTCTCCGGTTTTCAGCGAGGCACCTTCGCAACCCCTGACGACTGCTTCAATAGAACCACAGACGACCTCAGACTCCCGCGTGGAGCTGGCTGGGCCTTCGGACGCTCTTGGTATTCAGATTACCGAACTTAATCCTACAGAGGGAACCGAAGTAGCTGAACAATCCACAGCTTCAGAGGGTGTTTTCAGACCTACCCAGTTAACCATTAAAACTTCTGTTAAGTCTAAGCCTCCCTTAAAATCAAAGAAACAGACACAGCAATCCCCAGGGCAGGCTTCCATGCCTAAGAAACAAATCCTAAAAATGGCCGAAGACCTAATCACCCTGATCAGAGGGTCCCAACCCCCTCCAGACAAGATGTAAACTATGAATCTTCAGACCAGGTGTCCATTTCCTCTGACTCATCCTCAGACCTAGGGTATTCCTTAACCCCTTATGAGGATTCTGATGCTGAGGAATCTATTCCATCAGCCTCTCCGCCTGAGGACTACTCCTTTGGGGAGACCTTACATACCATGATGGAGCATTTCCACTGGGAAGGCCAGGATTACTCAGAATCCAAGAAAAGGCCCAGAGACTTCCTTTTATTGCCCCAACTCAGACCCCTTGCTATTCCACCAGTGTTAGATATTGTGGATGATGTATACACTGAATCCAGCTTAAACCCTGACTCCTTACCACCAGCCCCAGTTAAGCCAGATAGATATTAGAGTCCCTGATTCTCACAAATTTCTATACAAAGGCCCTGTTGCTGACCCTGAAACTATTTCTCAGGGACTCAGAGGGATTAAGGCCTCATCAGCTAAAAACCCAGTTCCCTCTGACAGAGATTCCAGATCTTTAGACAGATGGGGCAAGAAAGTTTATACATCTGCAACTTTAGCCATGAGAGCCTTGAATTGCCAGTTTCACATGCTAAAATATCAGCAATTTTTAATGTCTCAGTTGAAACAAAAGATGCTTCCAGATTCAGATCCTCCTAATTTGAAAGAAATGCAGGATTTATTGCATGCAGCTGAACAAGTGGGAAAACATACTTTGCAATGTGGTTTTGATTTCTTAGATGTCTCCTGTAGAGCAGCAAGTTGCAGGCTCTGTCATTAGAAGGCATGCTTGGTTAAAAGAACATACGCTACCAGATTATGTTAAGGCCAAATTACTGGATGCACCTTTGCAGCGGGATGTGTTTGGAGTTGAGGCAGAGGAGGTATTAAAAAAAGATGGAAAATAAGGCAAAATCTATGCAAACGGTCAAAGATTTCTTACAGGTTCAAACTCCTCGTTTTAGCAGAAGTTGGCCAACAAAAAACTGGTCCTTTCTAGTCACAGACAGATCTCAAAGGGGCAGATATAGACGTCCAAGAGGTAGAGGTCAAATACAAGGCCCTTACAGACCTCGACAATGGGGGTACACCAGGCCAGAAAGAGGGGGAAGACAGACCTCAACCTTATCAAAAACAGTCGCAATGACTTCACACTACAGCTGCCAAACAGCTCTCTCTTGGCTGCCCCCTTAGGAGGAAAACTGGCTCTTTTCTGTCACAATTGGCATTGCATCACCAAAGACAAATGGGTTCTCAACATCATATCTCAAGGTTACAGGTTCCACTTCCACACTCTTCCAAGGTCAAAAGGAATGCCAAATCTACCACCAAATCAATGGGCAGAGGCTCGAAAACAAATTACAACACTCATGGACATGAGAGCTATTCAAAAGGTACCACCACAAGAGCAAGGACAAGGATTTTACTCAAGACTCTTCCTGGTTCCCAGAAAGGACAAAGCCTATTGACCCATTCTGGACCTTTCTTCTCTGAACACTTACCTGAATATTCCGAAATTCAAAATGTTGACACTACAGCAGCTTCTTCCCATGCTGGGCAAGAAAGCTTGGCTCGTGACTTTGGACCTCAAAGAGGCATACCTGCATGTCCCTATCAGACACAACTGCAGAAGATACCTCAGATTTCTAGCAGGTTCAATGCACTATCAATTCTCTGCACTGCCCTTTGGCTTATCTACTGCACCCAGGGTCTTCACAAAGTGTCTGGCACCAGTAATTGCGTTTTGCAGGTAAAAAGGAATTCAGATTTACCTATACCTGGACGACTGCCTAATCCAAGCAGAGAGCAAGGACATTCTTCTAAAACATCTGGCGTACGTAAAAAAGTTAAGTTGCCTGGGGTACACAGTAAACGAAAAGAAATCAAAACTAGTGCCCTCACAACAGATAATATTCCTGGGTGCCAGCTTAAACGCAACGGCCCAGATGGCTTATCTCACGCCAGACAAGCAAGGACAACTTACTCCGTATTTTCATTTAATGGCAACAAAGACCCAACTCCCTGCAAGAAAAATTCTGCAGGCCTTGGACTACATGGCATCTTGCATACTACTAATTCCATATGCCAGACTGCATGTGAGGAAACTACAATGGTACCTAAAGACTGTATGGTCTCAACACTGTCAAAATTTGGAAACAGTTATACCACCAATTCCTTGCCTACAACAGGAGATTCAGTGGTGGGCTCAAGCTTGTCACCTCAACAAGGGACAGCCTTTTACTCAACCCACAGCCAGGCAGACACTGACAGATGCATCGGATTATGTCTGGGGAGCACACATGGCAGGAAAATGTATTCAGGGCGAGTGGCCCGCAGAACAAAGACATCTCCATATCAATCAAAAAGAGATGCTAGCTGTACAAAATGCAATTACATCTTTCAAGGACCTGCTACATCCAGGACAACTACTACTAAAGACAGACAACACCACAGTTATATGGTACATAAACAAGCAAGGGGGAACACACTCCTACCCCTTCTGCAGACAAGCCATGAACTTGTGGAACACAGCTTTAAAATACCAAGTTCATCTGCAGGCACAATTCCTGCCAGGCGAGAAAAACACACTGGCAGACGACCTAAGCAGAAACATCATGGATCCTCACGAATGGCAATTGAGTCCACAAATATTCAGAATGATAGCACAAAAATGGGGGAAACCAGGCATAGATCTGTTTGCATCCCCAATAAACTGCCAATTACAGAAATTCTGCACAAGGAGCTACCATCCACAAGCATGGAAAGTGGATGCCCTCTCATTCAGCTGGAAAAAACTACAAGTATACGCTTTCCCTCCTTTACCTCTCCTTCCAAAGGTACTCATAAAAGCCAGGCAGGAAGAGCCAAAAATGATCCTGATTGCACCAGACTGGCCACGCCAGCACTGGTACCCAATCTTAAGGAACTTAGCACAAGAACCACCCTGGATTTTGCTTCAAATCCCACAGCTGTTGACACAACACAACAATCAGATACTTCACAACCAGCTAAAGACCTTAAATCTTTCTGCATGGAAAATCACTTAACCAAGCAAGAATTTCCTCTCCCCAAAGCTGTTATGGATGTCATTCTGGAGGCCGGAAGGCCTAGCACCAGGAAAGCCTACTCGGATAAATGGAAGAGATGTCCTTCAAGGATGCATCTGCAGTCATAACATATGGGTTGTCCTGCCTCAGGCAGCCCTTCGGTCGGCCGGATTCCAAAGTCTGGGTCTGGCCTCGGCTGATGTCGCACTTTCCCCGATGTCAGAGCGTCTGGGGTATAAAAGCATCAGCTGATGCCGTTTTCCCCAGTCTTTCTTGCCGCACGGTGCCCGAAGCAGAAGCAGTTCACAAGTGCCGGTCGGTCAGCTCCTGTGATTCAGCTACCGAAGACTTCGAAAAAGCTAAGTACCCCGTTGGGGACTCTTTCTTGCCTCAGCCGATGTCAGATAAAGTAAATAATTGTTTAACTTGTGGGAAACAAATACCTCATAAGGATTTCCACTCTTACTGCCTCCCTTGCTTAGGCCCAGACCACGACGTCTCGGCCTGTTCAGCCTGTGCTTCCTTCAACCGACGAACTCTTAGACGTCGGTCGGAGTTTGCAGAGGAATTCTTTGGGGCTAATTTTGCATATAAGATGCCGTCTGAGACTCCGACATCGCATTTGATGAAAAAACGGAAGGACAAGGACCGACACTCGCGGCCCGCGGTTTCGGCTGAAACCACGGTTAGGCCTACTGCTAGTGTCTCGGTTTCGGCCGAAACCGAGTCCTCGGTACTTCCTTTAACCAAATCCACTCAACCGACCACCGCGGCCCTGGAGGCCCCGGCTGAGTCGGCTACTAAGCTACCTACTGAAACCAGTGTCCAGGAAATGTCCGACACCATTCCTTTCAACAAGTCTACTGCACGTGGTGCAGCCAGACCCACTGCTTCCATGTCCATTAAGGCTTTTTCCAGGGCTAAAGCTGCTAAACTTGCTAAAGCTTTGCCTCCCAAGACTACCTCTGAGACCTTCTTCTAGTTCTCAGATCCTCAGCCTTGCAGAGGATCTTATCTCTTTAATTAGAGGTTCTCAGCCTCACCCGGACAGGGGCTCTCAACCACCACCAGACAAAAGGCCCAGGACTGAGCCCTCTGACCAACACTCTTCAGATGAGTCTACGGATGGATCTGTGTTGTCAGATCACCAGGAGGAGGCTTATTCGGCCTACGAGGATTCTGATGCTGAAGAATCTATCCCTTGCCTCCCTCCTGAAGAGTTTTCCTTTGGTGAGACACTACACTCTGAGAGAACATTTTCAATGGCAGGGTCAGGAATTTTCTGATTCTAGAAAGAGATTAAGGACCTTTTTACATTTACCTCAGCATAGGCCCTTAGCTATACCTCCTGTTTTGAATGTTATTGACGATGTGTACAATTATGTTAGTACAGCCCCTGATTCTCTCCCTCCGGCACCTGCCAAACCTGATAGATACTACAGGGTCCCAGATTCTCATCTACATCTGTACAAGGCCCATTCTGCAGACCCAGATACTATTTCTCAGGGCCCAAAAGGGGTTGCAGCTGCCACTGCCGAAAATCCTCTACCTTCTGAAAGGGAGTCTAGAGCTTTAGAGAGATGGGGAAAGAAGGTATATACTTTTGCAACTCTTTCCATGAGGGCATTAAATTGTCAATTTCATATGATACAGTACCAAGAGTATTTGTTAGATGAATTGCATAAGAAGCTTTCCTCTTCTGAACCCCTTGACCGTAAATCCCTTCAGGATCTGGTACATAACTCACAGCAGGTTAGTAATCATTTTTTGCAGTGTGGTTATGATGCACTGGAAGCTTCATGTAGGTCAGCTATGACTGGGGCAGTTATTCGTAGGCATGCCTGGCTCAAAGAACAATCTTTACCAGACCATGTTAAAGCTAAACTCCTGGATGCTCCAATGGAAAAACAAACATTATTTGGTTCCTCGTCTCAGGAGGTCTTAAGTTTGAAGAAAAGGCAAAATCTGTGCAAACAGTTAAGGACTTTCTGCAAGTACAACCACCGAGTTTCAGCAGAAACTGGCCTACTAAGAATTGTCCTTTCCAGACTCGGACAGATCCCAGAGGGGCAGGAACAGGCGTCCCAGAGGTAGAGGGCAAGCTAGAGGCTCCTACAGAGGCCGTCAGTGGCAGCCTACCAAACAGAGAGGTAGTGCAGGAACAGCAACAACTACTACTACACCTGGACAGACTCAATGACTTTCCTTTGATTCCGCCGACCAGGGCTCAATTGGAAGCACCATTGGGTGGAAAGCTTTCTTTATTCTCAAAAAACTGGCATTACATTAACATGGACACTGCAAATAATAGACAAAGGATACAGGTTCCACTTCCACACTTTGCCAAGAAGAAACGGAATGCCAAACCTGCCACCAAATCAGAGGGCAGAGGCTTTAAAGCAGATCAACAACTTAATACAAATGAAAGCCATAGAAAAGGTACCTCTTTCAGAACAAGGCCAAGGATTTTACTCCAGATTATTCCTTGTTCCAAGAAAAGAAAATCAATGGAGGCCTATTCTCGACCTGTCTGCACTGAATACTTACCTCATTGTGCCAAAATTCAAGATGCTGACCCTACAGCAACTTCTTCCCATGCTGGGCAAGGAGTCTTGGCTGGTGACTCTAGATCTCAAGGAGGCATACCTGCATGTCCCTATTCGGCAAAGTTGCAGAAGACGCCTCAGATTTCTTGCAGGATCAGAGCATTATCAATTCTCAGCATTGCCCTTTGGCTTATCTACTGCGCCCAGAGTATTCACGAAATGCCTGGCATCAGTAATTGCACACTGCAGACTTCAGGGGATTCAAATCTACCCATATCTGGACGACTGCCTTATACAAGCGGACAACAAGAAAAATTTGATAAAGGACTTGGACTATGCCATCCACCTATTACAGGCCTTGGGATACACAGTCAACATCCAAAAATCAAGACTTGTTCCATCCCAAAGGATAACCTTTTTGGGTGCAGATCTAGACACAACCACCCAAATGGCCTTTCTCACAGAAGAAAAACAAAAACAACTTCTGGATTACTTCATGAATCTGACAAGACAAACTCTGCTAACTGCAAGGAAAATCCTGCAGGCCCTGGGTTACATGGCATCCTGCATAATTCTGATTCCACAAGCAGCCTTCATATGAGAAAATTACAATGGTACCGAAGGAGTGTATGGTCTCAGCACAGTCACGGTTTGGAAACTTTGATACCAATCATTCCTTGCCTTCAAAAGGAATTCCTGTGGTGGGCTCAAGCCTGCCAGTCCAACAGAGGGTTGCCTTTCAACAAACCAAAAACAAAACAAACCATCACCACGGACGCTTCAGACCGAGGATGGGGAGCACACATGGAGAGCAAATGTATCCAAGGCCTATGGTCTCGAGGGCAGCTGCGCATGCACATAAACCAAAAGGAAATGCTGGCAGTGATGCACGCAATCGAGGCCTTCACACCTTTCCTCCATCAAGGCCACCTGTTAATAAGGACAGACAACACCACAGTCATGTGGTACATAAATAAGCAAGGAGGCACGCATTCCTACCCTCTATGCAGGCTGGCCATGAATCTATGGGAACTATGCTTGAAACTCAATATCCAACTACAGTCCCAGTTCGTGCCAGGGAAAGAAAATGCACTGGCAGACAGCTTAAGCAGAACTACCATGGATGCATACGAATGGATGCTGCACCCAGACATCTTTCTACTCATAATGCAAGCATGGGGAAAGCCGGAGATAGATCTGTTTGCCTCGCCCCACAATCAACTGAAGACATTCTGCTCAAGGACATACCACCCACAAGCTTGGAGGGTGGACTCTCTTTCAGCTGGAAAGCTCTAAAAGTCTATGCCTTCCCACCTCTCCCATTAATGTCCAAGGTTTTACTGAAGATCAGGGCAGAACAGCCAAGAGTGATTCTGATAGCTCCAGACTGGCCAAGGCAGCACTGGTACCCACTATTGAGGAGCATGTCACAGACGAAACCATGGCCTCTCCCCCTATGGCCACTTCTTGTGACGCAGAACAATTTCAAGATCATGCATCCCAACTTGAAAACATTGCAGCTAACTGCCTGGAAAATTCCATAAACCCCCCTCAAAATAACTTATCGCAGAGAGTAAAGGACATTATTATGGAAGCTCGCCGGCCTTCCACAAGGAAGAGATACTCAGCAAAATGGAAAAGATTTCTCATTTGGAACACAACAAAAGGCTTAGATATAACAGTGGCGAGCATAGCACATATTCTGGAATACTTAGCAGAATTGTTCCACAATGGCCTGTCCTATTCTTCCATTAAGATTCATGCCTCAGCAATTTCAGCAGAATACAATGTTGATCCACCTATCTTCTCGCATCCTCTCCTCAGGCAATTTCTGAGAGGAATCAAAAACATCAATCCTCCAAGGAAACCCCCTTTACCTACTTGGGATCTCAACTTTGTGCTGGAGAAACTAACACTTCCTCCCTTTGAACCAGCAGCATCGACGGATCTACAGTTTCTGTCTTGGAAAACTGCATTCCTTCTGGCCATAACTTCAGCAAGAAGAGTATCTGAGTTACAAGCTTTAATGGCAGTACAGCCATTTCTTATCTTCCATCAGGACAGAGTTTCATTGAGAACCAATCCTACTTTTATGCCAAAGGTGGTATCTAGGGTATCCTTGAACCAAGCTATTCACTTGCCTACATTCTTCCCAAATCCACAAAATAAAGGGGAAAAACTTCTACACACTCTGGATATACACAGACAACTACGCTACTACTTGGACAGAA
>NC_056733.1:1122869527-1123026293 GCF_019279795.1 Protopterus annectens
CAAACAGGTAACCTGTAAATGGTTCATCTTCCAGGCCCATGCTTACACTTATCAGGGGTATCAGAACTTCAGAGATTTGCGATGCATGGCTATGCTTAAAAAGGCCTTTTGTGGTTGGTAACCTAGTAAACACCTATGAACCTACGACCCTCTTCCTTCTGTCTTGGACTTCCTTGCACATCTTTTTCAAGGTGGTGGTAGCTATTCCACTTATGTAAAGTTCACTTAGCTGCAATTTCCTCCTTCTATGTAGGGGAAAATCACATACCCATAGCTTCTTTCAAGGTACTTTGGCATCCACCTTAGAGATCCCATTCCATCATGGGTTATTACCATTGTTTTGCAGGCTCTGTCCCTCTCTTTGAACCTGCTGCAAAAGTTTGATCTGAACTTTTTGCCCTGGAAGACCTTATTTCTGATTGCCATCACTTCTGCCAAGAGAATTTCTGAGCTACATGCCTTATCCTTAAAACCTTCATGCCTAATTTTTCATAAGCACAGTGCATCTCTGAGAACCAGTCCCCCTTTTCTCAACAATGTGGCCTCATAATCCTCCATTAATCAATCCATAAATCTTCCAGTTTTCTTCACACATTTCTCAAACTAGAATGAATATACTGTGCCTTTATTGGATGTTTATAGTTACGTTATGTACATCAAATCCCTTGAGAAAATCTGATCCATTATTTATCTTCTTTCACTGTTAAATTAGGAAAGTCTGTGTCCAAAATCACACACTCATGGTTAACTGTGTGCCTTTCCTTTGTTTACCAAACATAGGGAATTCCTCTCCAAAACTTAATTCTACCATATTGTGGCTTCATCTACAGCCTATCTCCAGTGTTCCAGTTGATGATGTGCTGCAGGTACCTGGTCCAAGGGTCATACCTTCATCTCGCATTGCAAAATGGACATTTAGTCCAGATCTAGAGCCTCCTTTGGTTCAGCTGTGCTCAGTAATATCCTCCTTTGAGCCTACCCAAGTGAAAATGTAGCTGGGGACTCTGTCCCATCCATTGAGGAACAAACAGTAAAGACAACTATGAACCTAAAAAAGAAATCTATGAACATCAGCTACAAAAGTTACGTACTCAATGTAATGATAGATCTGTCTTGTCTGTTTCCATCCTTTTCTCCTCCCCCATCCTTACTTTGATTTGTCTAGGTATTGTTTGCTTACACTATATTTTTATTCTGAGACCGATCTAGCTGACCTGGCTCTGGTTCTGGCTTATGAAGGTCCTGTCTTTTTTTCTGCCTCACTTTCTTTATGCAGGTTAGCAGTGTTCTTAGTTTGCTCTAAACTGTATTTTATAATTTACAGTGCATTTTTTTTAGGCAGGCAAACTCAATCTCAGGTAGCTCACTAGGTTCACAGGAATTATGGGTAGGGGGAAGAGCCTAATCACTGGATCCAAAGCTTGGAAGTGAACATAGCTGGATCTAAGATCCATCTGAAAAAAGAACGGAAACAGACAATGAAGAGCTGTCATTTTGGTGAGTACTTAATTGTTGATCTGCTGTTGTCTTGTCCATCTGGCTGCAGGTTTATGGATCAGACACCGGCCAGATCCAGTAGGCTTCAACTAGCCGGACTCTCCCTCCCCTACCCACAGTCCTCCGCTCCTTAGCTGATGCCCAGAGTTTGCTCTCATTCCAGTCAGCAGCTTGTTCTGTGGCTCCAGTACAGTATATCCTTTTTTTTTTTTCTGGTGTCCTTTCTACCCCCTATTCTTTAGAATGTAGATTAAGATAGCTGATAGTTTAGGGAGGTGCATAGGTATTGGGTCGTTAGGAATTAAAGCTTTTTGGAGTGTGTGTGTGTGTGTGTGTAAGAGCTGGTCTTTTCTTGCCTTTGAGAATTTCATATTGTCATGTTGACTGGTCTTTTTCAGTGTAGCGTATTTTTTTATTAGAGTGCTAGTGTAGTGTTTTCTGTTTTAGTGTAGTGTATTTTTCTACATATTGTTTCTTAGCTATGGATAAGGGTTTTAAGAAATGTCACTTGTGGGCACAAGCTTCATTTGCAAGATGTGCCTGACAAATGGCTATATTGTTAAGGGACTGCCTACCTCTTCCTCTTGTTTAAATTTTGAGAGGTGTGACACCTGTGCCCTGGCCCAGTAATCAAGGAGCCTCAGTCCTCACCACTAACACTCATATAGGAGAAAAGGATAACCAATACACACAGGAAAGTGCAATTTCCCTTAGGAGCACACAGAGATCACAGTCAGTCTGGGGCTTAGTAGCTCCCTTGCTCTCCCGATCCCCAATAAGACTCTCACTGGCACAGCTATAGGTCCAGATCTCAGCCTAGCTGGCAAGCTAACCTCCAGTACCCTCTGTCCAACCGGTGCTTTGTGTCCCTGCCCATGTAGCTGACACACACACACACACACACACACACACACACACACACACACACACACACACACACACACACACACACACACACACACTGAGATAAGTATTTATACAACTTCACAGACACTCCTGGGAAAGGCTGACACTGATTCTCCAGCTTGCCCCTATACCCAGACTATATGGTAGTAATTACTGCCACCACCAGCTAATATTTATCAGCTACTAAAAGGCCCTTAAAAGGGTGTCCAGTTATTACTGTGCAATATTATTATCCAATAGTAGAGTAACTAAGCAATCAAGGCTTATTGGAAGGACTTAGTCCAGGATCACTTATAAGCATGCAATGTACTCTAGAGCTTAATTTATCTGTACATAAACCAGCCACAGTTGAAAAGGGTTTTAAATTTTTTAATAATAAATACTAAAAACAACACCACAGTGCTTTTCAAGAGTTCAGAGATCACACAGAAACTTAAAATAATACAGTAAGAAAGGTCTGATATGAATACAGAAAAACGCTTAGTCTAAACCTTCTAATTCCTAACTATTCCTAAGAGAAAACACAGTGCTAAAAGCATAAGACAGTGCTGAGTTAGATGTCCAAGATCAAAATGCTTAATAATCTCTTGTTCTCACTGTTTAAATTGAAACTGCAGTTCTACTAAACATTACATAATCTTTTTACACCTTCCTTGTTCCCAGGCCACACAAACTGCATTTACATTATTTTATGCATAGAGCAATAAAGGATATTCCACATGTAAATTCTGGTCATTAACTTTAGCCTTAAAACAATAGGCAGGAAGCCTTCATCTAGCTGGACTGGAGCCGACTTGTAAAACATCAAAGGCAGTGATGAAATAATTTTAATGTCAAAGGACCAGCAAGAAATGCTTGACTTAGCTTTCTTTATAGCAGATGGCAATGTTGCCACATTGTTTTAAGTTCAACATTCACAGTATTTACAAATAATAGAATTATGTACCAAATTCTATTTGACTAGGCTGGCGGCCTTCACCCATCTCTACCAGTCTTCATAAGGGGTTTCAGTCCGGGGAAGTCAATGAGAGGGCAAAGTTGATATTGAAAGGTTTTGCCCCACTGGTTCTTGTTTGGCTGCAAAGGATGGTCACAATAATCGTCCTAGGGACTCCCAAGGCTCCTAGAGAGGACTGTAAGCAGTCTTCCTCTATCACCATGCCTGGACCCCTAGAGCCAGTCATCCTCTGTGCTGACTATGAGTAAGGCTCCATCACTGGCCCTAAGTGCGCCATGTCTCTTTTTGGTAAAATGAGCTCGGTCAGGTAGCTTCCCTTTCTTCCCCTCCACTGTGCCGGAGATTGCGCTAGAGTCCTCCTTTTCCCCGCACTGGGTCTGACTGCCCCTGCTTGGATCTGATGAATGGGTCCTCTGCTGTTAAAGCAGTCCTACAAGCCCTCATCTTTGGCTTCATCCACTCTGTCATTGATGTTGCTGGGCAGTATCAAAGCTTCAGATTTGGAGCAGTTTAAGAGATCCTTCTTGCAGGCATAGATGTAGTTAGGCCTTATTCCTTTGGGTCCAGGATCCCTCTCTGGAACTGTGGCTCAGTCACCTTGGTTTCCTTCCTCGGCCCTTTTAGATCCATGGTCCTCCAGTCCAACTGTGTTTCCACCTTTGTGGTCGGATCAGATGGCTTGACTGTGTTCATTTCAGACTCCTACTTTGGTCTCATTGGCTCCAGCTGCATCGGGACAGAGTGGACCTTGGAGCCGTGGAATTGAGACTGGTGGTGTGTTGGGTTTGATTTCTGATTCAGGTTTGTTCCTCCCGTTTAGAGCATTGACCCAAGACAGCTCAGCTGCTGTCTCAACATCAGAACGAGGTGTTGCTTCTTTGGTTTTGGATACATCTGATTTCTTTAGATCCTGGGACTGTCTGATCCGGGCGGCCAGCTTCCACCTCTGCCTTCATCATGGAGGGGGATGCTCTATACCCAAGAGATGGGTCAGTCTTCTTCAGCTGGTATTCCTTCCCCTTTTCCTCTATGCCTGTGGCTAGTCATCAGCCTGCTCTTGGACTGCCCATGCTGGTTTTCCTTTAAACTGTCCCCTTGCTAGGTTCTTGCCTCTTCCCTTTTCCTCAATCTTCTCTGAAGTGTGAGGTCTCAGGAGGCGAGAGGCAGTGCAAGAGGAAGCACCTGGACTCCCTAAGGAGTCCATCCTGGAGGATACTGACCTGGAGGAAGGAAAACCATCTAAGTCACTAAGCGATGACACCTGCTTTGACTGTCTTTTAGATGATCTTTGCCAGCGCAGGGGCTAGACCACCGAAACCCGTTCTCTGGAGAAGTCAGTATTTTTGGATCTTTTGACAAGGGCCCATCCGCTCCCTGGGTGGTTCCCTTCCAGGCATGCTTATAGATGTAGTGTCTTGGAGACCGTGCAAGATGGAACAAAAGGGTAACGAAAGAAAGTCATATGGAACAAAGAATCATTTGTTAGTCATAATAGGGAATTATAAAAAGAAGAATCTAAGTATGGTATGGATAAATTACAAAAAGCATTTGACATCATCCCACATTCATGGAATAAAGGAGTGCTTTACAGATGCATAAGATGCGCACCCTACATTGATCAATTACATAACCGTGACCATGAAACCAAAGCAAACCATTTTGCAGTTAAGCCATGATAAAGGACAAATTTAGTCCCATCATGTCTATACATTATTATTGCTTCCGACCTATACAATACAACATGCATAGGGTATCTTTCAAATAAATACATTCCACTCTCCTCTGAATCCCTGTTTCTATCAAATGTTCCAAATTCATATCCAAATTCTTTAAACTTCTCTTACACATCCATAATCAACTAAAACTCTCTTGGGGTATACACCCAAACCCTGGCCCTCATTCACAGCTGCACCCCATTAACCACACCACTCTTCCACCTAGTACTTGGACATTAACTGCTCCCACCAATTCTAACCTCCTGCTCCTTAACATGAGTATCAGGCAATGGCCAGTAAAATACATTAACTCCATGGTAGCCTATCACTTTACTCGGCAGATATTCTAGTTCTAACAGACACTTGGTTGAAACCTTTAATTACCAATGACGAAATACTTCCTCCAGGATTTATTTACATAGGACAGAAAAAACAAGTGTGGAGGGGGAATAAACATACATTCAAAGTATAAAGGTACAACATATTCAACCAAGCATGCCTAATTTCAATAATATAGAAGTAGTTTTCACAAAACTTGAAGTAAACCACAGTAAACAGCTAAATATAATTGACATTTACAGTCCGCCTGGCAATAACCCTAACATAATAGAGGATTTTTTTGTATTGGGTTTCCATAACTTTCCCACAAGAAACTATTATAATGAGTGACTTTAATCCTGACTGGTATTCCTACAATACTGATAACCCCATTAACTATATCAACCTGCATGTCTTCACTCAAGTCTTACAATCCACAGGCAGAATAGACAAAAGCATCCAAAAGACGCTGTATCCTATACTTGATTCTAGCAAACCTGACCTAGCCCATCAATCTGGCTTGTCCACCAGACAGCATTAGTGATCACCTACCAACATGCTTAGACACCATCTCCATAGAAATACTGTCAACAAATTCTCAAAAAAAAAAAAAAAAGCTTCAGTGCAACTCCATATTACAGAAATGTGAGTGGAACCCACTCAAAACACTTCCCCTAGAGACAGCTGCAGAATATTTCACCACTGACTTCCTTGACATACTAAAATAGCCCCACATAGAACTATTTGAGTAAAATCTAACTTCACCCTATAGCTTTCTAAAGATACAAAAAATGTACTCAACTAACAGATAAAGCTTGGATGTTGTGGCTCACCAATAAGTCAACCTAATCATGACCACTGTGAACATCTTGGAAATAAAGCCAAATCCTAGGTTAAACTAGACAAAAACATCATACTACACAACTACACAGAAAAAGCACCACAACAATCCTAAAAAATTCTAGATCACCATAAATAAACTGGCCTGGTTGAAGAAATCTTCTACTCCTACCCCATCAACCTCTAATAATGACCCACAACAGTGCACCTCTAGCTATCCCAGCTTTACCCAAGAACAAACCTGGCTCCTTCTCATTCAAACCTGTCCAAACCTCAACCATAAAAAACTACTTTCTGAATTAAAGCCCTCAACACTTGCAGCGAATAACCTGCCCTATGATTTCTTAAAACTAGCTGAAGAAACCATCTCCTATCCAAATTCTGTCCTCATCAATTGCTCAGTAGCTAAGCAACATGTTCCTCATATCTTGAAAACATCCTATGTAATCCCTGTGCACAAAGGTAGCACCTCTGTAGAATTTTCCAACTATAGACCTACTGTTTTAGCACCCCTTTCCAAAATCTTAGAAAAATGCATTCATATGCAGCTCTTCAATGACCTTCTGTCTAATAGCTTATTTTCTATCACACAGCATGGCTTTCGCCCACATCATAGTACTATAACTGCACTGCTCAGCTTTGCCAGTTCATCAGCCAACCACTTATGTAAGACATACTACGTTGGGTTTATTATGGATGTAGATGGTATTATTATTTTACCTCTGCTATGCCCTATATGGGGATGCTTCCTGCTAAGCCTATTAATTGACTTAATTGTTTATTGTATTGCTTAATTGCTTTAATTGGGTTTCTAATGTATATAAGGATAGGGACTAGCCCTCTATATTGTAACCTGATGAAGCGCACTATTAAAGTGCGTGAAAGCGCTTGTTCTTTTATATAATTAAATTATATTTGTTTGATTTTATATCGTGGTGGTTCCAGTGATTTTTCAGCTAATACCAGTTCATCAGCCAACATAGAAATGACGGGAGTCTATCATTCATCTTCTTGAACCTATCCAAAGCATTTGATACTGTTTCCTCATCAAAAGATACTTAATGAAACCTCCCTACTAAAACTCTGCCATTCTTCACTCCCGTGGTTCCTTAGTTACTTAGCTAACCATCAACAATCTTTCAAATGGCAAAATGACCTCTCAACCCTTTGTCCAGTTACCATAGGTGTTCCCAGGGATCAATTTTAGGACCTCTTTTAACTATCTTTACCAGTAGACATCACACAGTCACTTCTATAGCCTCCATTGTCTAATATGCTAATGGACTCCACTGTCGTCTGCACTGCACCAACCATAAAAGAACTTGAAGCTAAAAGACAACAGTCCTTCCAAGCAGTAGAAACCTGGCTAACAGAAGCTTATCTAATTCTAAATCCATCCGCAACCAAATTCGTGCTCTTTCACCCCAGTAAAGCACACAAACTAACAACTATATTCCAACTAGTGTCTTCCTAACAATATCATATTATCTACAGCAGACCAAACAAGTTTACTAGGTGTAATAGTAGACAGCAGACTGAAATTTGATGATGCACACAGTTAGGGGTTCACTCTAGACTCAAGCTCTTCCTCACTGCTAACACAAGACAAGCAGTCGCCAGAACTCGCCTCCTCCTTTATTTACACCTCCCCTGTCTTAACCTAAAGAAAACTGAACTAACCAAACTAGAGGCTTGCTACAATAAAATCGCTAAATTTGCTACCAGTTTCCCCTACAGGTTCCACCACTGCTCTGCCTTACAACAGCTAAATTGGCTAGAGCTACCCCATTACCTAACCTACACTCGACTCCTCGGTCCCCACAGGCTGGCTTATTATTCAGAAGAAAACTGTTGCTCTTAAGCAATTAGTCCAAATCTGTGCAAACACTCAAGTACTCCAGTCTTCAAAAAAGTCCCTATTACAAGTATCCAAAACCAGTAATGCTGCCGATGACACACTATGCTCTAGCTATATATCTAGTGTCTGCAATAGCATAACCCAACCAATCATGAACTCTGACGACACAACTCAGTTTAAAAATCTACTCAAGAACTTCCTCAAAAATAAATGACTTTGCCCTTGCACTACTCCCGACTAAATCCTCCTCCTAGGCTCAGTTTACACTACCCAACTACCCTACTTAATACCATAATATTCCTTCTCACATATCAAGGCATGCACTCTCCCTCTTCTACTTTTCTACACCTTCCCCCTTTTTCTCCTAAACTAATTTACATAACTTTACTTCACAACTCCTCTCCTCGCTCTCATTAGCCTTGTCACTATCTACTCTAACTCCTCCTACTGACCATTTTCCTACCTAAGTTTATTCCTACTTTCTGTCCTTTTCCACCTGCATACTGCACTGTCACTTATAGCACAGTTCCACTGTCAAACACTAGACTCTACTGGTGTCTGTAATCTATGAACACATCAACTTATCACTGAAATTATATATGTTAATGCATTAATGTTAATCTGCTTGGTAAACAAATGTTAAAAGAAATTATCCGCAGGGATAAAAATTCAAAGGGGGGTATTCCAGGGTGACTCTTGTCACCACTACTGTTTTGTCTTGCCCTTAAACCCATTAAGCCGTTTACTTAACAAATTGTCATGGTTACAGTTTGGCTTCCAGACCACAACAAAGTGTAAAGACTTACCTTTTTATGAATGATTTAAAACTGTGTATTTCATCAGATGAGGAGTTGAAAGCAAAACTGGAAGTGGTCAAAACTTTTTCAGATATAAAAATGTTTTGTCTAAATGAATGTGCAAAAGTGACATTTAAAGCAGGAAAGCTGTAGCACCAAAGGGTGTGTCTGGGACAGGAATGTGATATAAGGGAATGTGAGCAGGAGGATTGTATAAATATTTGAGAATTGATGGATAGACAAAATATGAACAAATGCAAACAAAATTCTGAAATTTTGGCTCCAGAGAGCACCCCAGCACTACCAGGCTATACCTCATATCATGCTTTTCGGCCCCAAAACCCGGACCGAACCAGAAAAGGAGGGGGAGTTTCCATATTTATCAAGGATATCCACACCTCCAGGTTAGTGGCATTGCACGAAGTATCAGAGACCATCCATGTGCAACTAACAATGGGCAAGACTGCTTTTCAGTTTATAGCATCCTACAGACCACCCTCTCAAAGTCAGGAATCCCACTCTCCTGAAAACATTGGAGAACATGAAGATCTCTCCGAACACCATTATATTGGGCGACTTCAACTACCCAAACATTGACTAGGAGCACTACTCAAGCCCCAGCACCTTAGCCCAAAGGTTCCTGGAAATTATAAACTTAAATGCTATGGAACAACTAGTCACCACTCCCACAAGAGGGGACAATATACTAGACCTGATCATTACCAACATGGGGACTCTATGCTCTACACCAGAAGTATATCCCTCATTGGTAAGATCAGACCATAAATTAATTTCACTGGATGTCCACATCATGACCCCACCCCCAGCCCAGAAAACCACAGTGAAAAACTTCTCACTTCTCAAAACTGAAGTGGAATCCTTCAAGGCCCCAGGGCCAGTGGAAACTGCGGCCCAAACTGCAAAATCCTATATAAACGCATTCTATGGACATCTCCAGGAATGCATGGATCATGCTATCCCAAACAAAACCAAGACCCAATCATCCAAAGGCAGGCGTCCAGTCTGGTGGACCCTTGCCATAAATAAACTGTACAACAGAAGGAGGAAGCTACTACATGATAGAGCAAAATCCCTAATAGGGAAGGCATCTCTGATCAGTACTAGCAAAAAATTACGATCCCTCATAAAATCCTCCAAGGCCAGTTTCTAGAGAAAAATTGCACAGGACACCAAAGACAATCATAAGGCTTTCTTCAGTTATGTTAGGAACCTAGGATGCAAATCCCAGACTTGTTCTGAGTTGATTCTAAACGTCAAAAAATACACTGAACCCACAGACATCGCCAGTATCCTGGCAGACAGGTTCATTGCAAACACCCCCCCCCAAAAGAGCAAGTATCTATCCCGGCAGAGGGCTGCCTCCCAAACATCTCTGATGCTCAGGTGAAGGCTGCCCTCTCCAAAGCAAAAAACACTGCTTCCATGGGAGCAGATGGCGTCCCAGGTTGCGTCCTACATGAACTCCAAGAGGAACTAATCCCTCAAATAAAACAGCTATACAATCTCAGCCTCACTACAGGATATGTGCCCACAGAATGGCGTACAACAACAGTGGTCCCACTCCACAAAGGTGGAGCCTCTACGGACCCTGGAAACTATCGCCCCATAAGCCTGACTAGCTTAGTCTGCAAGGCTATGGAGAAGATCATCATGGAGCTCATAAACAAAGACATTGGGGACCTACAGACACTAGATCCTACCCAGTTCGGCTTTGTCAAGGGCATATCCTGCCTTTTGAACCTGGTTGACTTCTTCGAAACAGTCACCAAAGCCATAGATGAAGGGAAGGTAGTCCACACAGCCTATCTGGACCTTGCAAAGGCATTTGACACAATACCCCACTCGGGCATCATAGATAAGCTATCCAGCTTAAATATAAACCCCTATGTCACAAGATGGGTCGCAAACTGGCTCAGACAGAACCCACAGATTGAGAGTTGCTGGAGCCATGTCAGACTCGAAACTGGTCACAAGTGGCGTCCCACAGGGTTCTGTCCTGGGACCACTCTTGTTCGGTATATACTTTTCCGAGGTACAGGCAAACGTGGGAGGACTATGGCTCACCAAGTTCGCAGACAACTGCAAACTGGGTGCCATAATCGACTTTCCAGCTGACACAAACATCCTTCATAAAGGTCTCAGAGACAGATAACTGGTTCCAGCACCATGGTTTAAAGCTAAATACCAAAAAATGTATAGTCATACCCTTTGGCAAAAACAATGTGCCCACAAATTACCACATAGACAGAAACCCATTAAGTACAGAGAAAGTTATTAGGGACCTGGGGACCCAAGTTGATAGCAATCTCTCCTTTGAAAACCACATTGCCAAAGTGGTTAGAAAGACCTTCTACATAGCCCACCTCATCACAAAGGGTTTCACATCTAGATCAAGAGAAGTAATCGTGCCCCTTTATTCATCCCTCATCAGGCCCATCATAGAATACAATGCCCCTTTTGGGATGTACCTTACCCGACACCTGCAGCAATTAGACCCCAAAAGTATCTCACCAAGAGGATCAAGGGTCCCAAATAGATGCCATATGCTGCACAGTTAAAAAAACTCCAGCTCTACTCAGTTGCATACCGCCTACTTCGAGGCGATCTATACCTGACATACAAAGCTATGTCAAATCCAGAATTAATGGACATGCTCCACCTCAGTAAATCTAAATCCCTTAGAGCCACACGCTCGAGGGACCTGAACCTCGGCACAGAAATATAGAACTTGCTGGAGGGACAGGTTCATAACCCAGAGGCTCCCTTCGCTTTGGAATAGAATTCCCGTTCATGTGAGGCAGAGCACCTCACTGAATCTCTTCAAGAAGAATCTCGATAGGTGGATGGGGGATCGTAGGTTTGTCCCAGGGATTACTCCCGTGTCACTATTATACAGAGGCACAGTAAACTAAACCTTAAAAAGGGCACAGTATACTCAAATCAAGGGGTGGCGTAAGCCATACAGAATCGGGTTAGGCTTATAATTGCCCCAGGGCAGATAGCCTAGTATGAACCTATGAAGATGGCCCTGACTTCTAGTAACAAAGTCCAAGCTTTAAACCAATTTGCATTTCTTGTTCTTTGTTTTGGGGTAATTGACTGGCCCCAAAAGATACTGGATCAGTTAGATAGAAAAACAAGAAAAATGCTTCACGCTTATCAAAAGATATAAAAAAAAAAATTGTGTACCAAGATTATATGCTCCTCATTCTGATGGAGGTATGGGCCTCCTTTAAATTGATTTTATATACTTTGGTCTATGTACATTTTTTGTTTACAAACTTGTGGGAACATAAGACAAATGCAGGTTCTGTATAACAGAACTGGAAACAGTATTGCATCTTATTGCTGGGTGTGAAAACACTAATGGCAGAGAGGGCCTGTATACTGAAAGGCATAATAGTGTGGCAAGACTGTTGCATTGGGGATTGTGCAGACAGTGCAGTATTGAAGTATCTGAGAAACATAGCAAATGATGTTTATATCGCATGTAATTGCCCATTACCAACAGCTCAAAAATAGATGGGGGAACCAGATATAGTAGTCTATGAAGAGTATACAAAAGTAGCATTGAAATTGCTACACCCAGTGATTAATATTGTCTTACGGAGAGAGTCCTAAAATACCATGGTTTGCATCCAGAAACGTGGGCAATGTGGAAGGAGGATACCCAGATATTTCCATTAGTAGTAGGAGAAATGTGTTTCATAGTCTGTACAGTCTTTAGATATGTTATCAATACATGTAACTCAATATGAGTTGCAGGAGGAGTCGTTCTGGGCACATTGCAGGTGGTACTAAGAGCACTTTTGGCTAACGGAGATTGGAACAATACTAATTTCACAGGCTTTAATAATACTTAATTGGGAACAGGGTCCATTCATGTCATGGTATTACAAACCAGAAGACTTTTGAAAACTTAAATTGCTACAAAGTAGAGTAAGAATCTTAAATAAAAAGTGATTTATTAATGACACTGTTTACCATCTGCTGCTTCTGACAACAGTTTTATTTTGATTTCTTGAGTTGCAGAGCTTTATTTCTGGTATCTTACTGAATTTCACAGTACTCTATTAAGTACCCATCTTCTGTAAGTTTCATGAAAAGAAACTGGAGAGAGCATATTTATTTTGGCTTCAAATGGGCATCAAAGTTTGAATTTTGGATCTATTTAAATTGATCCCGCATTCTTGGTTATGAACTGATAGATGTCCTATTTTCATGTTGCAATATTCCAAACTCTTGTTATCCTCTGCTTGCTTACCTGAATGTTCGGCCAGTGTACAAATGCTTGTAGTCACTGCTAGGTACGTGGTATGTCTGATGTTGGCTTAAGGAGTGTGAGCCATAAAAGTGCCATCTTCATGTACCTTTCCTCAGGACTTCTCTGCCGCCAGTCGAACGTCACTGATTCATACTGTCTTCACTGTTGATCTTCAGTTTCTAAGATAAGTACCCCATTGGGGCTGTTTCTGATTCCTTTTTGTCACTGCATGTCTGTTTAGGTTACATGTCATCCAGAAAGGGCAAGTGCAGGTGCTCTCATCAGATCGCCCATAAGAACACCCACAAACTCTAACTTTTCTGTCTAGGGCCTACCCATGACCATCTTACTTACGTGATCAGTCAGGCCTTCCTCCCTAAGACACTCTGCAGTCATCTGCATACTTTGAGCATTTACTTAGAGGATCGGCATCTTAAATGCTTAACACTAGGGATGGAAGGGATGTTCATCGTGTTTCACTGTTGCAGTCATCACTGTAGGGTTCTTCCTGCCGGCAGGCAGGCCTCGGTCGGCCAGGATCCCAAAGTCTGGGTCCGGCGTCAGCTTTTCAGTCATGCTCCCTGATGTCAGAGCGCCAGGAGTACAAAGCTGCCAGCCGACGCCATGTTCTCCAGACTTTCTTGCCGTGCGGTGGAAGCAGTTCGCAAGTGCCGGTCGGCTGACTTCTGATATTTTCCGTGCTTCATTCGAAGACTGACTGACTTCTCAAAGCTAAGTACCCCATTGGGGAAACTTTTTTCTTGCTCCAGTCCGATGTCAGAAAAAGTTAATAATTGTATTTCTTGTGGGAAGCAAATACCTCATAAGGATTTCCACTCTTACTGTATTCCTTGTTTAGGCCCTGACTACGACGTAGCTAGTTGGTTTTGTGCTAGATTTAACCAACGTACTATTAAGAGGAGATACTACTTTGCTTTTCACTACTTTGGCAGGCGATTTAATTACAATATGTCTGACTCTCTTCCGACTACCGGAGTTCACAAACAATGCAAGGATAAGGACAGGCCTCCGAGGTCCAAATCCGACTGTTTACAAGTAGAGCCAGCTACAGGTTCGGCCGTCATCAGTGAGGTGCTTTCACAGCCCCTGTCGGCCATTACAGAACCGATTGCCGAAACTGACTCCCACAAGGAGCCAACTAGGCCTTTGAGTACTACAGCTGCAGGACTATCGGACAATGCACCCTCGGATGGGTCCGGAGCCGCTGTGCAGGTACCGGCTTCCGAGGGGGTTTTCAGGCCTACACAGCTTCAAATAAAGGCAAAGACAAAGGCGAAGACTCCTTCTAAATCAAAGACTCAAGCCCAGGTCTCCTCTGATCCGGGACCCAAGTCTCAGAAACAAATGCTTAAAATGGCGGAGGACTTACTAACTATGATTAGGGGTTCACATCCCCCTCCAGACAAAAGGCCAAGGCAAGAATTGTATTATGAATCCTCTGATCAGGCATCTATTTCTTCAGTGTGTTCCTCTGAACAGGAATGTACTTTCCCTCCTTATGAGGATTCTGATGCTGAGGAATCCATTCCTTCATCTTCTCCCCCTGAGGATTTTTCTTTTGGGGAAACTTTACATGACATGAGGGAACATTTTCATTGGGAAGGACAGGAGTACTTTGTATCTAAGAGAAGGCTTAGGGATTTCCTCCTTCCCCAACACAGACCCCTGGCTATTCCTCCTATTTTGGATATTGTGGATGATGTTTTTTCTGAGGCTAATTTAACTCCTGACTCCTTTCCTCCAGCTCCTGCAAAGCCTGACAGATCTTACAGGGTCCCTGACTCCCACCAGTTTCTTTATAAAAATCCTGCTGCTGATCCAGAAACCATTTGTCATGGTCCTAATGGTGTTAAGGCCGCCTCTGCTAAAAACTCTATTCTGACAGATAAGGATTCTAGAGCATGTCCTTCATGGATGCATCTGCAGTCATAACAAATGGGTTGTCCTGTCGTCAGGCAGCCCTTCGGTCGGCCGGATTCCAAAGTCTGGGTCCGGCTTCGGCTGATGTCGCACTTCACCCGACGTCATCTCTGCTGGTCTTCGGGTATAAAGGCATCAGCCGACGCCATTTTCCTCAGTCTTTCTTGCCGCGTGGCGCCCGAAGCAGAAGCTGTTCGCAAGTGCCGGTCGGTCAGATCCAGAGATTACTACTACCGAATACTACTTCGAAGACTTCTAAAAGCTAAGTACCCGGTTGGGGACTCTTTCTTGCCTCAGCCGATGTCAGAAAAAGTCAATAACTGTTTAACTTGTGGGAAACAAATACCTCATAAAGATTTCCACTCTTACTGTTTGCCTTGCTTAGGCCCAGACCACGACGTAGCAGCCTGTTCGGCCTGTGCTTCCTTCAACCGACGAACGCTTAGGCGTCGGTCGGAGTTTGCTGAACAGTTTTTCGGCTCAGATTTTGCGTACATTATGCCGTCGGATCCTCCGACTACCCAAATTGTTAAAAAACGCAAAGAAAAAGACAGACACTCACGGTCCGTGGTTTCGGCCGAAACCACGGTTAAGCAAGCCGCGAGTGTCTCGGTTTCGGACGAAACCGAGAAAACTGGTCAATCTTCAGCTGAATCCATGACTACTACTGAGGCTTCTGCTACCTTACCTGAATCAGCCTCAGAAATTTTGCCTACAACTGTGGTTCCTAGTGATTTATCAGACACCATCCCTTTGGATGTCTCTACCCCAGCACGTGGTGCTGCTAGGCCTCCTGCAGCCATGTCTATTAAGGCCTTTGCCAGGGCTAAAGCAGCCAAATCTGCTAAATCAGTGCCTGTTAAACCCCCCTCACTCAGGCCCACTTCTAGTTCACAAATGCTTACTCTGGCAGAAGATTTAATATCCTTAATTAGGGGATCCCAATCTCACCCAGACAGGGCCTCTCAGCCCCCAGAAAAGAGACCTAGAGCAGAGCCCCCCGAGCCTGTGTCCTCTGATGATTCTGCGGATGACTCAGACATTACAGACCAGCCAGAGGCTCCTTTTTCCAATTATGAAGATTCCGATGCTGAAGAATCCATTCCAGCTGCCTCTCCACCAGAGGAATTCTCTTTTGGGGAAACCTTACATGCCATGAGAGAACAATTCCAATGGCAGGGACAAGATTTCTCAGATTCAAGAAAAAGGCTTAGGACTTTTCTGCGTTTACCACAACATAGGATTTAGCTATAACTCCTGTTCTGCCTGTTGTGGACGATGCATTTAATGATGTCTGCACTGCACCTGATTCTTTACCTCCAGCCCCTGCCAAACCAGATAGATTTTACAGGGTGCCAGACACTCATCACCACCTATACAAGGCCCCACTTGCAGACCCCGAAACTATATCCCAGGGGCCTAAGGCAGTAGCCTCAACCACAGCAAAAACCCTATTCCTCTGAAAGGGAATCCAGGTCCTTAGAGAGATGGGGAAAAAGTCTACACCTCTGCTACTCTCTCAGCTAGAGCTTTAAACTGTCAGTTTCACATGATCCAATACCAAGAGTTTATGCCTGATCAGTTAATTAAAAAGCTGTCCTCTGATGAATCTTTAGATAAGAAATGTGTATTAGAAATGGTGAATAACATCCAACAGGTTAGTAACCATTCCTTAAAATGTGGCTATGATGCACTGGAGGCTTCATTTAGATCAGCCATGACTGGCACAGTGATAAGAAGGCATGCATGGTTGAAAGAACAGGTCTTACCGGATCATGTTAAAGCAAAGCTATTAGATGCTCCTATGGATAAGGCCAGTCTATTTGGGGAACCTGCCCAGCAGGTAATGAAGAAAATGGAAGAAAAGGCAAAATCTGTACAAACAGTTAAAGATTTCTTACAGGTTCAGCCCCCAAGGTTTAGCAGGAACTGGCCTGCCAAAAACTGGTCCTTTCCTGACTCCACAAGATCCCAAAGGGGCAGGAATAGACGCTGTAGGGGCAGAAATCAATCCAGAGGAGGTGCCTACAGAGGGCGACAGTGGCAAGGCAATAACGAGGCACAGACACAACCACTGCCACTGCAACAGGACAATCACAGTGACTTGGCTCTGACTCCGCCTACCAGGGAGCAAATAGCAGCACCATTAGGCGGAAAGTTAGCCTTATTCTCGAAAAATTGGCACTATATCACAAAAGACAAGTGGATTTTGCAAACCATAGACCAAGGCTACCGGTTCCACTTCCACACCTTACCAGTAAAGAGGAATGCCAAACCTGCCTCCAAATCAAAAAATAGAAGCTCTGCAGCAGATAGCGGAGTTAACAAAGATGAGAGCTGTGGAAAGAGTACCAATAACAGAACAGGGCAAAGGATTCTACTCCAGACTCTTCCTAGTGCCAAGAAAAGAGAAAAACTGGAGACCTATTCTCGACCTGTCCACCTTAAACACATACATCATTGTCCCAAAATTCAAAATGCTGACCCTACAGCAACTTCTTCCCATGCTGGGCAAGGAGTGTTGGCTGGTAACTCTAGATCTCAAGGAGGCATACCTGCACGTCCCCATTCGACCAAATTGCAGAAGATACCTCAGATTTCTTGCAGGATCAGAGCATTATCAATTCTCAGCATTGCCCTTTGGCTTATCTACTGCGCCCAGAGTATTCACAAAATGCCTGGCATCAGTAATCGCTCACTGCAGAGTACAGGAATCCAAATTTATCCATACCTGGACGACTGCCTGTTACAAGCGGACAACAAAAGCAAGCTGACAATAGATTTACAAAGGGTCATTTACTTGCTACAAGCCCTGGGATACACAGTCAATTTACAAAAGTCAAGGCTGATACCATCCCAAACAAGAACTTTCTTGGGCGGAATTGGACACAGTAAAACAAATGGCATTCCTAACTGCAGAAAAACAAAAAGAGCTCCCTCTTTACTTCTTGGCATTAACAAAGCAGAACAAACTAACAGCAAGAAAAGTTCTGCAGGCCTTGGGCTTCATGGCATCATGCATAATCTTGGTCCCACATGCCAGACTGCATATGAGAAAGTTACAGTGGTACCTAAAGAATTTATGGTCTCAACACAGGCACAGCTTAGAAACAGAAATACCACTAATCCCATGCCTAAAACAGGAGTTCCTATGGTGGGCTCAAGCATGCCAGTCAAACCCAGGCTTACCCTTCCACAACTTTCGAGCAAGCCAAACCATCACAACGGACGCCTCAGACCTAGGATGGGGGGCGCACATGCTGGACAAATGCGTACAAGGACTGTGGACTCAGGACCAGCTGCACCTGCACATAAACCAAAAAGAAATGCTGGCAGTAAAACTGGCAATCCAAAAATTCAGACCATTCCTCAAAGAAGGCCATTTGATAAGGACAGACAACACCACAGTCATGTGGTACATCAACAAACAGGGAGGCACTCATTCGTACCCCCTATGCAGAATGACTTTGGACCTTTGGAATCTGGCTCTCAGCTACAACATCCAGTTACAGGCAATATTTGTACCGGGAAAAGAGAACACCCTAGCAGACATTTTAAGCAGAACCACCTCGGATGCTCACGAATGGATGCTACACCCGGACATCTTCAAGGCCATCACAAAGAAATGGGGAATGCCACAAATAGATCTATTCGCTTCCCCACTCAATCACCAGCTCAAAAAATTCTGCACAAGGACATTCCACCCACTTGCATGGAAGGTGGACTCTCTATCCTTCAGCTGGAAAGGCCTGACAGCATATGCATTTCCACCTCTTCCCTTGATGCACAAGGTACTACTGAAAATCAGAGGAACATCCAAGGATAATTCTGATAGCTCCGAACTGGCCAAGACAACACTGGTACCCATTGCTGAGGAGCATGTCTCGGGAGAAAATGTGGTCAATCCCCCTGATGCCTCTGATGTTAACTCAGAACAACTACAACATCATACATCCAAACCTAAAAACCTTGCAACTGACTGCCTGGAACATCACATAGCAGCAACTAACCCAGACCTTTCCCAAAGGGTTAAAGACATTATCCTTGAAGCCCGCAGACCTTCAACAAGAAGGAACTATGCAGGAAAATGGAAAAGGTTCGTCACTTGGAGTACTGAAAGAGGAAAAGATGTGTCAACATAGATATTGCTAACATTCTGGAGTACTTGGCAGAGCTTCTACATACAGGCCTGTCCTATTCCTCCATCAAGATACATGCATCAGCTATTTCAGCAGAATACAGCTTTGATCCTCCTGTCTTTTCACATCCTCTACTCAGGCAGTTCCTCAGAGGGATCAAGAATGTAAAACCTCCTAGGAAACCACCATTACCAGCATGGGACTTGAACTTTGTACTAGAAAAGTTGACACTCCCTCCGTTTGAACCAGCAGCAACAGCAGATCTACAACACCTGTCATGGAAAACTGCTTTCCTACTGGCTATTACTTCAGCAAGGAGGGTTTCGGAACTACAGTCTTTAATGGCAGTGCAACCCTTCCTAATCTTCCATCAAGATTGGGTGTCCATGAGAACTAATCCTACATTTATGCCTAAGGTGGTATCCAGAGTGTCTTTAAACCAGGCAATCCACCTACCTACCTTCTTTCCCAATCCACAAAACAGAGGTGAAAGAATGCTGCATACCTTGGATGTACATAGACAGTTACGCTACTACCTGGACAGAACCAAAAGTAACAGAAAAACTGACCAGCTTTTTGTAGCCTATGCAACAGGAAGGGAAGGAAAAGCAATTTCCAAACAGACAATCTCCAAATGGATAGGAAATTGCATAAGATTCTGTTACTCCTACCATGGAAAACCAATTCCACAGAACATAAGACCTCATTCTACAAGGGCTACAGCCACTACCACAGTTTTCTTACGAGGAGTGGCAACCAAGGACATTATTGAGGCGGCTACTTGGACCTCCGTGCATACATTTGCCAAGCATTATAATTTACCTCTATATTCTAGATCCCGAGCAGGGTTTGCCACTGCTGTACTGCAAGGGATCCTAACTACACCATAATTTTTATTCCTCCTCCCCTAGTTTGGCTATGGTATTCTACCCATTTGTTATGACTGCAGATGCATCCATGAAGGACATAGTACAGTTTTGTACCTACCATAAATGTAGATGTCCGAACTGGATAGCATCTGCAGTCAGGATTACCTCCCTCCTTCCCTCTGTGGTACTCCTAGGGTATTTACCCTCCTAATAGCTAGCTGGGGAGTCTCTTATGGTGTATTTGTTTGTATATATGTACATACATGCTTATTTTTGTGTTTGCCTTCTACTATTTTGGAAACATTGGCATTTATCCAAAATTTAGCTTTCCAAGAGGGCAATTGGCATCTGGGGCAAGAAACACTGAGGAAAATGGCGTCGGCTGATGCCTTTATACCCGAAGACCAGCAGAGATGACGTCGGGTGAAGTGCGACATCAGCCGAAGCCGGACCCAGACTTTGGAATCCGGCCGACCGAAGGGCTGCCTGACGACAGGACAACCCATTTGTTATGACTGCAGATGTTATCCAGTTCGGACATCTACATTTATGGTAGGTACAAAACTGTACTTTTGGAGAGATGGGGCAAAAAAGTGTACACTTCTGCTACTTTATCCATTAGGGCTTTAAATTGTCAATTTCATATGCTAAAATATCAGCAATTTCTGCTGTCTGTTATGAAACAAAAGCTGGGTACCATTTCTGCTTGTGCAGATAAGGAATTGCACTATTTGCTACATGCTATTGAGCAGGTGGGGAAACGTGGCTTGCACTGTGGTTTTTGATGCCTTGGAGGCTTCTTACAGGGCGGCTGCCACTGGCACAGTCATTAGAAGACATGCTTGGTTAAAGGAACAAAACTTGCCAGATCAAGTGAAAGCAAAGTTACTGGATGCTCCTGTTCAGCATAATGTTTTGTTTGGCTCTAAGGCTGAAGAGGTGATAAAGAAAATGGAGGATAAGGCAAAATCCATGCAAACAGTTAAGGATTTCTTACAAGCTCAGCCCCCAAGATGTGGCAGTAATTGGCCAGCTACAAATTGGTCCTTTCCCAGCTCGGACAGGCCTCAGAGAGGTAGATATAGGCACTCCAGAGGGAGGGCCCAAGCACAGACCTCTTACAGACCTAGACAGTGGAGTGCTTCCACCCCCAGGGGTGGAGAGGACAGGCCTCAGTCTTACAGAAAACAGGCTCAATGACTCCCCCTGCATGGCTCCAGGAGCCTCTCTCCTGGAAGCCCCTCTAGGAGGAAAACTCTTTCACCAAAATTGGGCTTGCATAACCCAAGACAAGTGGGTTCTGGATGTAGTTTCAAGAGGTTACAAATTCCATTTTCATACCTTGCCAAGTCCAAACGGATGGCCAGACCTACCAAAACACCAATGTGCAGAGGCATTAAACCAGGTGGGATCCCTCATGGCTATGAGGGCCATAGAACTGGTTCCACAGTCAGAGACCAGGACAAGGCTTTTACTCAAGGCTCTTTCTAGTTCCCAGAAAAAAATCATGGAGACCCATTCTGGATCTGTCAGTATTAAATACTTTCCTGGAGATACCAAAGTTCAAGATTCTTACTCTACAGCAGCTCCTGCCAATGCTGAGCAAAAATGCATGGATGATGACATTGGATTTAAAGGAGGCTTACCTACACATCCCCATCAGACAAGAGTGCAGAAAATACCTCAGGTTCAAGGCTGGCTCGAAACATTACCAATTCTCTGCGCTGCCCTTTGGCTTGCCTACTGTGCCCAGGGTCTTCACCAAGTGCTTGGCACCAGTAGTAACTTACTGCAGACTCAAGGGAATTCAAATTTACCCTTATCTGGACGACTGCCTTATTCAAGCAGACAGCAAGGATGTCCTACTCCAGCACCTGGAATTTGTTCAAAATCTACTCAAGTACCTGGGATTCACTGTGAACATAGTCAAATTTGACACCTACACAACAGATAACTTTTCTGGGTGCTCTTCTAAACACAGCAACCCAGATGGCATTCCTGACATCCGAAAAACAACTTCAACTGGCTTCAACTTTCAAAACCCTGGCGTTAATGTCTCCGCTAACTGCAAGGAAATTCCTGCAGGCTTTGGGTTACATGGCCTCCTGCATCCTTCTCATACCATATGCAAGACTGCATATGAGAAAAATACAATGGTACCTAAAAAGTGTATGGTCCCAGCATTGCCACAGTCTAGGCACACAGATTGCTGTCTTGGCTTGCCTACAAAAGGAATTCCATTGGTGGGCCATGGCATGTCTTCAAAACAAAGGGAAAGCCTTCAGTCTACCTCCAGCCAACCAAGTGTTAACCACGGACGCCTCAGATTACGCATGGGGAGCCCACTTAGAGGATCAGAAGCACCTACATATCAATTTAAAAGAGATGTTAGCTGTACGGAATGCCCTCTTGGCTTTCAGGGATCTTCTACAGCCGGGACAACTGCTGATATGGACAGACAGCACCACAGTTATGTGGTACATAAACGAGCAAGGGAGTTCACACTCCTACCCCCTTTGCAGACTAGCCATGACTCTATGGAACACAGCTCTAGCTTGCAAAGTGGACCTACAAGCTCAGTTCCTGCCAGGGAAACAAAATATTCTGGCAGACAGCCTGAGCAGGAACCTGTTAGACCCACACGAGTGGATGCTAGACACCCAAATATTCAAGATGATTACAGAAGCCTGGGGCTGCTCGGACATAGACCTGTTTGCATCCCCCCTCAACTACCAGTTACAGATTTTTTGCACAAGGACATATCACAAACTAGCATGGAAAGTGGGTGCTCTCTCATTCAATTGGAGGAACCTCTCGGGGTATGCCTTTCCTCCTCTACCTCTTCTTCCACGGGTGTTGTTAAAGATAAAGCAGGACAAACCCAAGATGATTTTACTGGCCCCAAATTGGCCTCGTCAATTTTGGTACTCAACACTGATGAATCTATCCCAGGAGCCTCCTTGGATTCTACCTCAGATTCCAGATCTTTTGTCCCAACACCAGGGCCAGGTTCTGCACTCTCATATCAAAACTCTCAGCCTGGCGTATTCAGGGTCTATGATTAATCCTAACCTTCCCAAACAGGTCATGGATGTCATCTTAGAAGCCAGACGGCCTAGCACTGGAAAATCTTATGAAGGTAAATGTAAGAGATTTTGCACCTGGATACATGCTCAGAATTCGGATCCTCTCATTCCTAATATTTCATTGATTTTACATTACCTGACAGACATGTTACATAAGGGTTTATCCTTTTCCTCCATAAAAATACATTCTTCAGCTATCTCTGCACATTACAATACAGATCCTCCAATCTTTTTGCATCCACTACTGAAACAATATCTCAGAGGAGCAAAGAATTTAAGGCCCCCTAGGACACCACCCATACCTGCCTGGGACCTCAACTATGTTCTGGAAAAACTTACTCTGCCTCCTTTTGAGCCTGCTGCCACATCTGATATTAAGTATTTATCATGGAAGACAGCTATCCTACTGGCTTTGACTTCAGCCAGGAGAGTCTCGGAGTTACAAGCTCTCATGGCTGTGGAACCTTGTATTTTTCATCAAGACAGGGTCTCTTTAAGGACTAATCCTACTTTCATGCCTAAAGTAGTTTCTAAAGTGGCTTTAAATCAAACTATTCACCTGCCAACCTTTTTCACACTAATCCACAAAATAAGGGGGAAAGGATCTTGCATTCCTTGGATGTGCACAGGCAGCTTCGTTTTTACCTGGACAGAACCAAGGATATCAGGAAAACAGAGCAATTGTTTGTTTCTTATGCAGCAAATTCCCAAGGCAAAGCTATTTCAAAACAGACCATTTCTAAATGGATTGTTCATGGAATCAGATTTTGTTACTCTCATCATGGAAAGCAAATCCCAGGAAAAATTAGGACTCACTCTACCAGAGCTGCTGCTACTTCAGCTGCCTTTCTCAGGGGAGTACCTACCAAAGATATTTTGGAAGCTGCAACTTGGAGTTCAGTGCATACTTTCTCTAAGCACTGTAATCTCCCTCTTTATTCCAAGTCTAGGGCAGGCTTTGCTTCTGCAGTCTTGCAGGGCCTTCTAGCCGCCCCTTCTACTCTATAACCACCACCCTTTATCTCAGCTTTGGGATTCAACCCTACAGTGATGACTGCAACAGTGAAACACGATGAACATAGTACAGTTGTATACACTTACCATAAATGTAGATGTTCGAGTGTCTTCACGGTTGCAGTCTGGATTACCCACCCTCCTGTCCCCTCATACTTTTATTACTGTGGTTTCCTACTTCAACCTTCTTCTGAGGTGCATTTGCTACAGGGTATGGGGTTTGTTGTATGTTACATTTTTGTCTTACTATTAGCCTTCACTATTGGGCACCTGACATCTGGGGCAAGAAAAACTGGAGAACATGGCGTCAGCTGGCAGCTTTGTACTCCTGGTGCTCTGACTTCAGGGAGCATGACTGAACAGCCGACGCCGGACCCAGACTTTGGGATTCTGGCTGACCGAGGGTTGCTTGCCGGCAGGAAGAACCCTACAGTGATGACTGTGACAGTGGAGACACTCTAACATCTACATTTATGGTAAGTGTACACAACTGTACTTTGTCCGGTCAGCCCATAGAACCTCCTAAAAAGAAGGCCAAGGTTTCCAGGCCTGAACTTGCTACTGCCCCTCTTCCACCAGGCATCCCTCCTGTGGCTGACATACACCTGGAGGAACATTGAGTCTGCCATTATAGAAATAGCAGCTACTCTTCAGGAGGGAGCAGAACCTATGGCAGTAGGCACATCTGGGGAGGGCTTGCAGTGGTCACTGCTGACGAGGGGGAACCTCAGTTTCTTACGGCTGGCCAGACAGACCCTTCCACTGCTTCCCAGATAACAGACTCTAGGCCTCTCTCCAAGACTAGGCCTTCCCTAGGGCCTACGCCTTCACTTGAAACACAAAGCAAAACATCTCTCCCCTCCTACTGAAAGCCAACCTGATTGGCAGGCTTTTTCACAGAGCCTATTTGATGCCTTTATGACCCTAAGGCCTGCCATGCCTGTTTCTCCACAGGCTGGTCCTCCTATCAGTCCCAGGCCTCAGGCTGAGAAAATTATCCAACCTGAAGCTGAGGACCCCTCAGACTCCTCTTTGGAGGATTCTGTCTCCTATGTTTCTCAGATGCCTTCTTTTCTTGGTTATGCTTCTCAAGAGGACAAATTTGCTGAAGCGGACTCCCCAGGAGCGGACCTAACCTATGGAGAGAATTTCTAAAATGAGAACTTTTTCAGTGGGACTCTTCTGCACTGTCAGAGGTACAAAAAAAATAGGAGCTTCTACAGATGGAAGGCCCTGCTCCTTCTGCAATTCCTCCAGTGTTGCTGGCTTTCTTGGATGCTTTTAATGCTGCCTGTCATAATCCTGATTCACAACCACCTGCCTCTAGAAGGTCTGACAGGTTTTACAAAGTTCCTGAAGGGGAAAATTTGATAAAATGCCCTGTTGCTGACACTAACACCGTCTCAGTTGCAGCAGACAAGCCATCCAGGCTACTTCCTCCACATATGTCCTTCCTACAGACAAGGACAGTAAAGCAGTTGAATACCTTGGCAAGATGGTATATACCTCTGCTCCTTTGGCCTTTAAGGCAGTGAATTACCAGACGCGTATGTCAAAATATGCCGTGGCTGTTTTGACCCAGGCCATCAAGCTTTTAGCTGATCTTTCTACCTCACTCGTATTCCAAGGGTCAAATGTGTAGTGTAATTTCATTGTCTTCTCAAGTTACTAGACATTCAGTTAGATGCAGCTGTGATGGTGCAGAAGCTTCTGCCAAGTCTGCAGCCTCAGCTTTAGTCCTTGGACGATATTCATGGTTAAGTTTACAACCCTTACCCGATGATTAGTGCCAAATTGCTGGATGCACCCCCGGATAACTCTGCCCTTTTTTGATATAAAGTGGCGGAGCTATTAAGGCCCTTCAAAAAGGGAAGGAACTGCAGGATTTAAAATGCCTGTAAATCTCTCCTATACCCACATTTCACATGATCTATCCTTCAAAGACCCAGTTCATGAGGAGACATTCTGCCCCAGCTCTCCATGCCAGGACAAGAAAGGGCACTAGGAAACAGCAGACCCCTTCTAAGTCTGCTCAAACTCCTGCCCAGAAACCTCCCTTTCAGGACAGAGCAGGTAGCCTGTAGCTACCTGCCTTCAGTGCCACCTCCTCCTCCCTCCCCAAGACTCCATACCCCTGTATCTAAGGCTGTCTCACTGTCTTCCAGTTTGGCAAAACATCATCTGAGACAGATGGGGCCTTTCCATCATAGAAAACTGTTGCTTTATGACCTAGATCATTTTCCTCTTTTCCCATGGGGATTCCCCAGCCGCCCAAAGATCAACTTCCACTTTTTCAGCTAGCCATACACAGCCTCCTTTCACAAGAAAACATATATAAGGTTCCTCTGGCAGAAAAAGGAAAGAGATTCTATTCCAGCCTCTTCCTAGTTCCCAGGAAGGATGGATCTTGGAGACCTGACCTGGATCTCTCCCACCTCAATATTTTCTTATAGGTACCCATCTTTTGTATGCTTACCCCTCAGACCCTTTTTCCTTTAGTGATACGTCAGGGATTTCTAGCCACCTTGGACATAAAGGATGCCTACCTCCATGTTCCTATAAGGTCCAACTACATGAAATATTTACGCTTTGCTGTTTACATTTTCAGTTCTCAGCCTTGCCCTTTGGACTCTCTGCAGCTCCAAGGGTCTTCACCCTGTGACTGGCTCCAGTCGTTGCTTATTGCAGGGTCCAAGGGATTCAAATTTTCTTATACATGGACAAGTTGATTCAGGCAGAATGCTCCAGATCCCTACAGACCCAACTCCACCAAGTCATCTCATTCCCACAGGCACGGGGGTTCAACGTAAACTTCCCCAAGTCCTACCAGAGTTCTTCTCAGGACCAAGATTTCCTAGGCTGCAGGATAAGGATAGATGTCATGAGGGCATTCCTTCACCCCAAAAAGTGGAAGCCCTGAGGCAGTATATAACCTCTTCTCAACGCCACTGCTTTGGCAGTCGGACAATATTTGACTACTGGGTCATATGGCTTCCACTATACCCATGCTGCCTCTGGCAAGACTCCACATGAGGAAATTACAATGGTACCTGTAGTTCACATAGACCCAACACTCACCCCTTGGACTTCAGCATCCCCTTCCTTCCTTGCCTAAGGAAAGAGATTCTGTGGTGGTGAAACAAGTCACACTCAACCCAGAACTTCCATTACAACCGCTTGCACCAGTTCAGAAAATGTACACAGATGCCTCAGATCTGGGCTGGGGGGCTACTTTGGGCAGCCTGAAAGTGCAGGGTACCTGGTCACACACCTTCAGGTGGGAACACAACATCAGGGAAATTAAAGCTATCCTGTTTGCCCTGACGGCCTTCCCTTCATGCTCTAAAGCAAGGTCTCCTGAAACTGCTCACAGACAACACTACAGTTCTATGGTATGTGAACAAACAGGGAGGAACCAAATCTTATTTGCTTTGCAGACTTGGTCTCCAAGCCTGGGATCTGGCAGCGCAACACGGAGTCTCCCTGCAGGTAGTTTATATCCCTTCAGCTCAGAACATTCAGGCAGACACCTTGAGCAGGTCCATGTCACAATCCCACAAATGGATGCTTCACATGGGGCGTGTTTCTGGACATCGTCCACAGGTGGGGTACACCATAAATAGATCTGCTTGCCTCCCCTGTGAACATATCGTTAACACTGTTTTGCACTATGCTTCCCAGTCTATTAGCAAGGGCAACAGATGCCTTTTCAGTCTCATGGAAGGGGATGTTTCTGTATGCATTCCCCCTTCCCATTATTTCAAAACGTCATGCTGAAGATACAGCAGGACAAACCAAATATCTTGCTGGTGACTCCATTTTGGCCAAGACTGCATTGGTTCCCCCTCCTTCTGCATTTAACTAGAGCACTCATCACAAGTTATCTCACAAAGTGGACCTTCTCACACAGGACAGGGGATCCCTAATCCTTCCCATCTGGAATCTCTGAATCTAACCCTGTGGGTGATAGAATTTTGATCCCTTCTAGACACCTTTACACTGAGGTCATGCTAACAGTCCTGCAGGGGGCAAGGAAACCTAACACTAGGAGATCTTATTTGTCTAAATGGAAGAGATTCTCCATGTGGTGTATACAAAGGCAGCTAGACCCATTTCAAAGCAAAGATCCCTTTAGTGCTGTCCTGTCTGTGTGAACTCTTGCAAGCAGGGTTGCCATATTCCTCTGTTAAAGCACACCTTGCTGCTATTTTGGCCTGTTTGCCTCTTGATCCCCCTTTACCTTCCAGTCTCCCTCCAAAGATGTCCTTCTATTCTCATTTTGCAGTATTCTGAATGTGTTTACTCTTGTCTTGTGTATTTACAGCCAGTATGCAAAAGTTTTCAGTCCGTCTGAGGTGCGTGTGATGCCTGAAGTGGCGGAGGGAACATGGGCCATAAAAGTGACGGCACACACCATCCCACAGAACTTCTCAGCTGCCAGTTATACGTCAGGTGCTACAGCTACCGCTGACTTCAGATTCATAAATCAGGTAAGTACTCTGTTGGGGACCTTTTCAGTCCTTCCTTTAAAGTTGTATTGCCTGTTCATGTCATCCAGAAAGGTAAGTGTTAGTGTGGCCTCCAGATCCCACTCAAGGACGCCCACGATAAGTGCCTTTTCTGTTTGGGACGGTCGCATGACCACAACGCCTGCCCTGTCTGCCAGGTGTTTGTACCCAAGACCCTTCGTAGCTGCTTGCACGCTGTAAACCTTGGAAAACCAACGGCTTAAGCAGATCACTTTAGGGATTGAGGGCTCCTCAGATGTTTCTTCGGAACTGCCAAAAAAGAAGGTCAAGACCCTACAGCCTTCATCTACTGCTGAGCCTCTTCCATTGTATCCTCAGCCTGTGGCCGACTTCTTCCTGGTAGAAGGAGCCAGATCTGCCACAGTGGATAGAGCGGCTACCTTCACAGATGCCGCACAATCCCTAGGTCCACTGAGACTATACCAGTGTCTGTTTCTGACACGGGGGGGGGGGGGCTCTCCGAAGGCTGGTCTGATCCCTCCGATCCTTTAATGTCTGCAGATTTTAGGCCTCGACAGACGCCATCTAGGCCTTTCTCTTTTCCTTAAAAAAAAAAAAAAAAAAAAAAAAGCATAGTTCTCCCTCTCCTGAAAGCATGCCGGATTGGCAGTCTTTTAGTCAGTCTTTTTAGTGCTTTCATGACCTTGAGGCCTTACCTCTACAGTTGGTGCTCCCACATCCACTCCACTCCTGAGCCCTAGACCTCAAACCGTAACGCTTGGGAAGGGGAGGATTTCTGTGATTCCTCAGAGGAATCGCGTCTTATACTTCACAGATTTCTTCACCTTTGGGGTATCATTCCCCAGAGGAAGAATCAGTTGATCCTGACTCCCCATCAGAAGACTTAACATTTGGAGAAACTATCTCCATGATGAAGGAACACTTCAAATGGGAATCCTCTGAAATGACTGAGGTCCAAAAAAGATATGACCTCATTCAGATGGATTCCCCAAGCCCCATCTGCTGTTCCACCCATCCTTCTTGCATTTTTAGATGCCGCCTTCTCCACATTTCTTAAACCAGACTCCCAACCTCCTGCTCCCCATAGACCAGACTGACTTTACAAGGTGCCTGACACACTAAGCATCTGCTCAAGTGTCCACCAGCTGATCCAGCCACTATCTCTATCTGCAGACAAGGCCTCTAAGCTCCTGCCCACTACCACCATTTTCCTGGCTGGCAAAGACAGCAAGACAATGGAACATCTGGGTAAAAAGATTTATGCTACTTCTACCTTGTCCTTCAGAGCAACAAACTACCAAACTCACATGGGCAAGTATGCCGTAACCCTCTTGGAATCTGCCTCCAAACTCCTGGTGGGTATTCCAGACTGCTCTGCCAAAGCATCACTGTCCTCTTTCCTGGCTGTTTCTTCTCAGGTTACCAGACACTCCATAAAGTACAGATGTTCTTTGTGTTTCACTGTTGCAGTCATTACATTTGGGGTAATCTGCTGGCAGGTTGCCCTCAGTCGGCCTGAATTCCAAAGTCTTGGGTCCTGCGTCGGTTGCTTTCTTCTCTTCCATGACGTCAGGTTGTCAGGGGTATAAAGCATGCAGCCGACACCATTTTCTTTAGTCTTTCTTGCCGCGCAGTGCCCGAAGCAGAAGCATTTTGCAAATGCCAGTCGGCAGACTACTGAAATATTCGAGTTTGAATTTTAGAACCAAAATCTTCACTGAAGCTAAGTACCCCGTTGGGGAAACTGTTTTTTCTTGCTTTTTACCGAGGTCAGAAAAAGTTAATAATTGTATTACATGTGGGAAGCAAATACCTCATAAGGATTTCCATTTATACTGTGTTCCTTGCCTTAGGCCCTGATCACAACGTGCCTGGCTGTTGGCTTTGTGCTAGATTTAACCAATGCACTATTAAGCTTCTGTATATTTTTGCATCAAAATATTTTGGAAACGGATTTAACTACCCAGAAATGTCGTTGGATAGCAGTCCGACTACCGGAGTACATAAAAAATGCAAAGAAAAGGACAGAGAAAGACAGTAGATACCCAAAACCGACAAAGCTTCTCGTAAGCCAGGCGCCGGTTCCCGGTACTCAGTGAGATGCTTTCGCAGCCCCTGATACCCACTACCTTCGAGTCGCAGGCCTCTATCGACACCCATGTGGAGTCCGGCATGCCGCAGTAAACTCAAGGTATTGGACCAACGGATGTATCTCCCTCGGATGGGTCCGAAGCCGCTGAGCAGGCACCAGCTTCTGAGGGTGTATTCAGACCTCAACATTTGTATATCAAACCAATGACAGCTGCAAAATCAAAGACAAAAGCAACTTCTAAAACTAAAAAACCGACACCTGAGCCATGTGCACAGGCCTCTATGCCTAAAAAATAGATGATCAAAATGGCTGAAGACCTTATTACCTTGATCAGAGGTACCCATCCTCCTCCAGATAAGAGGCCTAGACAAGACACAGATTATGAATCTTCAGATCAGGTTTCTATTTCTTCGTATTCCTCTTCTGATCAGGAATTATCTTTACCTCCCTATGAGGATTCTGATGCTGAGGAGTCTATTCCATCTGCATCTCCTCCTGAGGATTGTTCATTTGGAGAAACCTTGCATACTTTGAGGGAGCATTTTCACTGGGAGAGTCAAGACTTCACTGAATCAAAAAATAGGCTCGGGTTTCCTTTTCTTCCTCAGCACAAGCCTTTAGCCATTCCCCCTGTTTTAGACATTGTGGATGATGTGTTTTCTGAGTCCAGCTTGACCCCTGACTCCTTACCTCCGGCTCCCAGTAAGCCTGACTGATATTACAGGGTCCCTGACTCGCATAATTTTTTATTTAGAAACCCTGCTGCTGATCCTGAAACTATTTCACAGGGTCCAAAGGGAGTTAAGGCCTCAACAGCAAAAAAATCCCACCCCGCTCTGACAGAGATTCAAGGGCACTGGACAGATGGGGAAAAAAGGTTTATACATCTGCATCCCTGGCAGTCAAGGCCTTAAACTGTCAATTTTATATGCTTAAGTACCAACAACATGTTATGGGATTGCTGAAACAGAAAATGATGATTTCAGAATGTGCAGAAAACAAAGAATTGCAGGAATTATTGCATACAGCTGAACAAGTTGAAAAGCATACTTTGCAATGTGGTTTTGATTCTTTAGAGGCCTCCTGCAGGGCCGCAGTTACTGGATCTGTGATTAGGAGGCATGCCTGGTTAAAGGAACAAAATTTGCCTGATCATGTTAAAGCTAAATTGCTAGATGCACCTTTACAGCATGATTCTCTGTTTGGTATTAAGGCAGAAGAGGTTTTAAAGAAAATGGAAGACAAAGCTAAGTCTATGCAAACTGTTAGACTTCTTACAAGTGCAGCCACCAAGATTCAGTAGACACTGGCCTACAAAAAATTGGTCCTTTCCTGTGTCAGACAGAGCTCAAAAGGGGCAAATCCAGGCGCCCTAAGGGTTCCAGATACCATGCGCAAGACTCATACAGGTCAAAGCAATGGGGAGCATCCACCTCCAGATCTGGAGGAGATAAAGCGCAAACCTACAGAAAGCAATCCCAATGACTTCCCTCTGCCTACACCAAGTACTTATCTTTTGGCAGCACCCACAGGGGAAAAATTAGCACTTTTTGCTCAAAATTTGCAGTTAATAACCCAGGACAAGTGGGTACTAAACATCATATCACAGGGATACAGATTCCATTTCCACACTCTGCCAATGGCAAATGGTTGGCCAGATCTGCCAAAAAAATCAGTGGGCAAAGGCACAGAAACAGGTACATCCCTCATGGAAATGGGGGCCATTCAGACAGTACCAGAACAGGAAAAAGGACAAGGTTTTTACTCGACTGTTCTTGGTACCCAGAAAGGACAAGGCCTGGCGGCCAATACTGGATTTATCGATTTTGAACACATACTTGGACATTCCAAAATTCAAGATGCTGACTTTGCAGCAGCTTCTGCCCATGCTGAGCAAGAAAGCTTGGCTGGTGACTTTAGACCTAAAAGAGGCATATCTGCATGTCCCAATAAGACAGTCGTGCAGAAGATACCTCAGATACAAGGCTGGCTTAATGCATTACCAATTCTCTGCACTGCCCTTTGGCTTATCTACTGCACCCAGGGTCTTTACAAAGTGCTTGGCACCAGTAATTGCATTTTGCAGACAAAAGTATACAAATATATCCTTACATGGACAACTGTCTCATTCATGCAGAGAACAAGAACACTCTTCTGCGACACCTGGCATTTGTGAAAAGACTTCTAACATGCCTAGGGTACACAGTAAACGAAAAGAAATTGCAACCGGTACCCTCTCAAAAGATAACATTCCTGGGTGCAAGCTTGAATACAACTGCCCAGATGGCTTATCTCACGCCAGACAAAGACAACTGACTACTTCAAACTGATG
This sequence comes from Protopterus annectens, assembly GCF_019279795.1. Classification (NCBI taxonomy): domain Eukaryota; kingdom Metazoa; phylum Chordata; order Ceratodontiformes; family Protopteridae; genus Protopterus; species Protopterus annectens. The sequence goes on from NC_056733.1 coordinate 1,122,902,665, forward strand.
GCAACAAAAACCCAGTCTTCTGCAAGACAAATTCTGCAGGCTCTGGGCTTCATGGCATCCTGCTAATTCCATATGCAAGACTGCATATGAGGAAACTTCAATGGTAACTAAAAAGTTTATGGAGTCAACATTCACACAGTCTGGAAACAATAATTCCTCATTCCCTGCCTGCAACAGGAGTTTCAGTGGTGGGCAAAGGTCTGTCACCAAAACATGCGATGGCCCTTCACTCTACCCCCTGCCAGCCAAACCTTAACAGACGCATCAGATTATGCCTGGGGGGCCCACATGGCAGGAAGATGCATTCAGGGCATATAGGCACCAAAACAAATGCATCTACATATCAACCAGAAAGAGATGCTAGCTGCTCAAAATGCCCTAACAGCCTTCGTGGACTTCATCCCGGACAACTACTGATAAAGATGGACAACACCACAGTTATGTGGAATGTAAACAAGCAAGGGGGCACACACTTGTACCCCATTTTCAGATTAGCCATGGCACTGTGGGACATAGCTTTGACCTACCAAATACATCTTCAAGCTCAATTCCTGCCAGGAAAACAAAACACTCTGGCAGACGATTTAAGCAGAAACCTTATGGATCCTCACGAGTGGAAACTAAATACACAAGTCTTCAGCACGATAACGGAGAAATGGGGGAGCCCAGACAAGATCTATTTGCCTCTCCTCAAAATTATCAATTGAAAAGATTCTGCACAGGGACTTATCACAGACAAGCATGGAAAGTGGGCGCCCTATCCTTCAGTTAGAAAAACCTATCAATTTACACCTTTCCTCCTCTGCCTCTTCTACCCAAGGTCCTCCTAAAAGTCAGACAAGAGAAGCCAAAGATGATATTAATTGCCCTGGACTGGCCCCGCCAATACTGGTACCCAGTCCTAAGGAACTTGTCTCAAAACCCAGCTTGGACCTTGCCTCAAAGACCACAACTACTGTCCCAACAAAACAATCAGATCCTGCACAATCAGCTACAGAGACTGAACCTGGCAGCATGGCTAATCATGTAATCATACAAACAACACCTTTCAGTAAAGCTGTGATGGATGTCATTTTGGAAGCCAGAAGGCCTAGTACTAGAAAGTCTTATGCTGACAAATGGAAGAGATTCTGTGCTTGGAATCCAGCACAAGGAGCTGATTCAGCAGAACCACATATTCCTCAGATATTACAATACTTAACTGAGATGCTTGACAAAGGCCTGTGTTTCTCATCAATCAAAATCCATGCCTCTGCCATTTCGGCTCATTACAATAGAGAGCCACCAATCTTTTCTCATGCTTTACTAAAGCAGTATCTTAGAGGAACTAAACATGTAAGGCCTCCAAGAAGATCACCACTACCTGCATGGGACCTCAATTATGTGTTGGAAAAGCTCACCCTGCCTCCATTTGAACCAGCTGCTACCACTGATATAAAGTTCTTATCATGGAAGACAGTTCTACTACTAGCAATTATTTCAGCAAGACGAGATTCAGAGCTACAGGCCCTCATGGCTGTAGAGCCTTTTATCATATTTTACCCAGACAGGGTGTCTCTGAGGACAAATCCTACTTTTATGCCTAAGGTGGTTTCCAGTGTGGCTCTTAACCAAACAATTCATCTGCCAACTTTTTATCCAAATCCGCAGAACAAAGGGGAGAGAATTATGCATTCCTTGGATGTACACAGACAGCTAAGATTCTACTTGAACAGGACTAAAGCTTTAAGAAAAACTGAGCAATTACTAGTGTCATATGCTGCAGGATCAGAAGGAAAGGCTATTTCAAGTGGATAAACCACTGCATCCGTTTCTGCTACTTATACCATGGTAAACATGTGCCCAAGGGCATTAGGTCTCATTTCACCAGAGCTGCAGCTGCTTCAGCAGCCTTTCTCAGAGGAGTACCAACCAAAGACATTCTAAAGGATGTTACTTGGAGTTCTGTTCACACCTTTACAAAGCATTACAATTTGCCTCTCTACTCTAAGTCCAGGGCAGGGTTTGCCACTGCAGTGCTGCAGGGCCTTATAGCCGCACCTAATGCTGTTTAGCTCCAGCCTCCCAACCATAACTTTGGGATTCTACCCAAATGTAATGACTGCAACAGTGAAACACGAAGAACATAGTACAGTTGTGTACACTTACCATAAATGTAGATGTTCAAGTGTATTCATTGTTGCAGTCCAGGTTACCCTCCCGCCACCCCCCTGTCATTCTAAAGTTTATCTTTCCTTCTCCATCCCCTACAAGCTATGTGGTGTATTTGCTTGTATATGAAGATATATATATATATGTGTATATATATATATATATATATATATATATATATGTGTGTGTGTGTATATATATATATATATATATATATATATATATATGTGTGTGTGTGTATATATATATATATATATATATATATGTGTATATATATATATATATATATATATATGTGTGTGTGTGTGTGTATATATATATATATATATATATATATATATGTGTGTGTGTGCGTATATATATATATATATATATATATATATATATATGTGTGTGTGTGTGTATATATATATATATATATATATATATATATATATATATATATATATATATATATATATATATATATATATAGGCTGACAATAGTGAATACACTTGAACATCTACATTTATGGTAAGTGTACACAACTGTACTTTTTCTGATGCTGCTGAATCTTCAGCCAGGTCATCAGCATCTGCCTTACACAGATACTCTTGGCTTAGTCTTCAACCCCTGCCTGATGATTTTAGGGCAAAGCTTATTGTTGCTCCCTTGGACAATTCTGCATTGTTTGGCTCCTAATGTAGCAGACCTTTTCATGTTCCTTAAGCAAAAAGGTAAAGAAATGCAGGACCTGAAACATTTGCTGGTTTCTCCCATTCCTAAGTTCCAACGAAATTAGCCAGCTGAAACTCTGTTCATTAGGAAACACTCCTTTCCTGCTGCTGCTCCTTCAAGGCCTAGATTGTCACTTTACCTTTCTAAACATACTGGAAAATATTAAGATAGAACCAAACACCCTAATACTGGGTGATTTTTAACTACCCTGCCATTAACTGGGAAAACTACTCGTGTACCAGCACCTTTGCCCAACGGTTCTTGGAATTCATAAATTTCAATGCCCTGGATCAACTAATCCATAGTCCCACCAGAGGCTCCAATATCCTAGACCTGGTCATTACCAAGGTGGGAAATCGATGCTCCACACCTATGGTCACCCCCTCGTTAGTCAGGTCTGACCATAAGCTAATCACCCATAACATCCACATCCCACCCACACCCCCAGTAAGGAAACCTCCATAAAAAAAATTCTCCAAAGCCACCTTCATGATACTCAAGTCAGAAGTGACCAACTTCATGACACCCATGCAGACAGGAACTGGAAGTTCAACTGCTGAATCCTACACTAAGGCGCACTGTACGAGCACATCCACTCATGCATGAATTGTGCCATACCAAATAGAACCAAGATATGCTCTCCTCCAAAAAAAGGAAGCCAATCTGGTGGTCCCCTGCCATAAACAAACTTTACAACAAAAGGAAGAAACTGTTGCAGAAAAGAGGAAAATCCCAGGATGCACAAAACTCCCTTACCAACCTCAGTAAGAAACTGAGAATCCCTCATAAAATCCTCCAAAGCTAGTTACGAAAGTAAAATTGCCAAAGATTCCAAAGACAACCACAAGGCATTCTATAACTATGTCAAGAATCTAAATGGCAATGCTCAGATCTGCTCTGAGCTAAAACAGAATGGCATTAAATATACTGATCCCATGGATATTGCCAATATCCTGGCAGATCGCTTCAGTGCCACCTTCACCCCCCTCTCACCCCCTAAACGGCCCATCTCAATACCGGAAGATTGCCAAATTCCGGTAATAATGGCCAGACGGGTAAAAAACACACTCTCCAAAGCTAAGGATGCAGCATCCATGGGACCAGATGACGTCCCGGGCTGTGTACTACATGAACTACAATATGAACTGGCACCTCACCTAAGTGTCATGTTTAGTCATAGCCTCACCTCAGGTTTCTTGCCCACTGAGTGGCGCAGAGCTACAGTTATCCCACTCCACAAGGGGGGATCCACCTTGGATCCCGGAAACTACCGTCCCATCAGTCTGACGAGTTTTATCTGCAAGGCCATGGAGCGTATTATCATGGAACTTTTATAAACAAAGACATTGGCAACCTTCAAACACTGGACCCCACCCAGTTTGGGTTTGTGAAGGGCCGATCGTGTCTCCTGAACCTGATTGACTTCTTCGAATCAGTCTCCAGAGCCATGGACAAGGGTAAGGTGGTCCACACAGCCTATCTAGACCTCCCCAAGGCCTTTGATACCATCCCCCACTCTGGAATCATAGAGAAACTTACTAAGCTGGGCATTAATCCTTACGTCACCCAATGAGTTGCCAACTGGCTTACTGACAGAACCCACACTGTAAAAGTAGCCGAATCCAATTCCAGACAAGTGGAGTATCTCAGGGTTCAGTCTTGGAACCGCTGTTGTGTGGCATCTACTTCTCTGAAGTGTACAGGCCAACACTAAGGGACTCTGGCTAACAAAGTTTGCAGATGACTGCAAACTGGGAGCCATTATTGAATCCCCAAATGATGTGGATACTGTACAAAAGGGCCTTACAGAAACAGATGCTTGGTGCCAGAGCCATGGGCTCAAACTCAATGCCAAGAAATGTATAGTTATCCCCTTTGGGAAAAAACATGTACCCGTGAATTACCACATAGGTGGCAGTACACTAAACACCGAAAGTGTGATAAGAGACTTAGGGACACAGGTGGACAGTGGTCTCATCTTCGATAACCACATCGTCACAACAGTCAGGAAATCCTTCTATGTGGCACACCTCATCACTAAGGGCTTTTCATCCAGGAAAAAGGAGGTCATTGTCCCACAGTACTCATCCCTCATTAGACCCATTATAGAATACAACGCCCCATTTGGTATGTACCTCTCAAGACATCTGCAGCAACTGGAAAGGCCGCAGAAATACCTCACTAGAAGAATCACAGGCCTAAAGCAGATGCCCTACACTGACCGCCTTAAAAAACTCCAGCTATACTCTGTCGCATATCTACTCAGAGGCGATCTCTGCTTAACATACAAGGCCATGTCAAACCCAGAGCTGTTGGACATGCTACACTTAAAGAAATCCATGTCCCTCAGGGCCACACCCTCCAGGGATCTAAACCTTGTCATCACAATAAACAAAACATGCTGGAGGGATAGGTTCCTGACCCGAAGACTCCCCAGACTCAGGAATAGACTGCCCATACATGTCAAGCAGAGTGCCTCTTTGGCCCTCTTCAAAAGGAACTTTGACGATTGGATGGGAGAAAGGAATTTCACCCCAGGGGTCAGTTGCCCTGCTAGACAGGAGTCCAGAGAAGTAAATAGTGTGGGAAGAAATAGCCAGGGAATCGTTATGGCTAGGCTTGTATAGGCCCTAGGGCTGATAGCCTAGTACCAGCCTATGAACCTAGGAAGACTACTAGAAAACAACCTCCTCCAGCTAGTGCACCTTCCTTCTCTAGCCAGAGACTGCCCTTTCAGGGCAGGTAGAATCTGCCTAACTGCCATCCTTGCTTCCTCCTCCCCCTCCTTCTGTACCACTGTCAGCCCAACTCTCTCACTGCCTCCCCATGTGGACCAGCCTCACCTTAGACAAGTGGGTCCTGTCCATACTACAGAATGGTTACTTCATGTCTTGGATCTCTCCTCCCAAAAGGAGAGGCATCCCTCAGCCACCTACACAACAGTTGTACCTCATGCAACCGATACTGCAGACGTTAATAGTTCAGGGCACCATCAAAGCAGTCCCCCCCCCCCCCAGCTGCAAAAGGAAGACTATTTTACTCCAGGATCTTCCTGGTCCCCAGGAAAGACTGACCCTGGAGACCTATATTAGACCTCTCCCATCTCAACCTTTTCCTAAAGGTCCCTACCTTCAGAATGTTGACCCTACCCAGCCCTCTTCCTCCTCATGATCACCCAAGGGTTCATGGCAACATTAGATGTCAAAGGTACTTGTCTCCACATCCCAATAAAACTATCTTATCGGAAATACTTGAGGTTCTTGGTGAGTTTTTCTCACAATTATCTGCCTTGCCTTTTGGACTTTCCACTGCACCCAGAGTCTTCACAAAATGCTTGGCCCCAGTTATTTATTGCAGGACAAAGGGAATACAAATATTCCCTTACCTAGATGACATGTTGATCCAGGCTGCCAGCCAAGAGACCCTCCAGCTGCATGTCCACATTGTAGTGACCTTCTACAGTCACCTGGGATTTCAGCTAAACTTCCCCAAATCACATCTACAGCCACTCCAAGATATTGTCCTCCTTGGGTGCAGAATACGCTCAGACCTCATGGAAGCATACCTACCTTCCCTCATAGTGAACTCCTTAATGGAACATCATGTTCAGGTCCTTCATGCCACACAGTTGACTGCAAGGCAGTACCTCGGATTGTTGGGCTGCATGGCAGCCACCATCCTCATGCTACCTGGATGGATATGAGAAAGTTACAGTGGTATCTTTGGTCAGTCTGGACACAGTACTCCCATCCTCTGGAGCACAGGGTGCCACTTCTCCCTTGCCTGAAAAAGGAAAGACAGTGGTGGTTGGCAGAGGTGAACCACAACCGAGGTTTCCCTCTAAAACCACCTCAGCCCACACAAGTCATGCACACAGACGCCTCAGACTTGGGCTGGGAGCAACTCTGGTCCATCGAAGGGTGCAGGGCGTGTGGCCAAAACCCCACAAGTTAGAACACATCAGTGCTTGAGAGATGAGAGCAATTCTTCTAGCCCTCCAGGCATTTCTACCTTTACTTGAGCAGGGACTTCTGAAGATATACAGAAACAACACTACTGCACTGTGGTATCTCAATTGGGACGGACCAGGTCTTGCCTGCTCTGCAGACTAGCCCTTTTGGTATGGGAATGCCACCTCACAGGGAGTCACCCTACAGGCAGCCTACATTCCCTCTCTCCACAACTTGAGCAGAACCATCACAGGCAACCACGAATGGATGCTTCACAGAGATGTCTTCTTGGATCTGTCCACAGGTGGGATACACCTTAAATAGACCTGTTTGCCTCCCCAATCAATGGGCAACTTCTTGGCTTTTGCAGCGGGACACCAGAACCCCAGCCACTGGCAACAGATTACTTCTCAATCTCCTGGAAGATTAAATATCTATATGCCTTTCCCCACTTCCCGCTCATTCAGAGTGTCCTACTGAAAATACAGCAGGACACTCCAGAAATCTTGTTGGTAACTCCTTACTGGCCCAGACAACACTGGTTCTCCTTACTTGTATAGTTGTCCAAGGGCAATCACCACAAGTTTACCCCCACCCCAGAGAGGACCTTCTCGAACAGCGCAAGGAGTCACTGATTCACCCACAGTGGCAGCTTCTAAACCTCACCCTGTGGCTGATAGGATTCTGATCCCCTTCCAACGCCTTTACAACAAGGACATGCTCATTGTACTGCAGGAAGCCAAGAAACCATATGCAAGAAAGTCCTACCATTCGAAGTGGAAAAGATTCACTTTCTGTTGTCACGAGAGAGCTGGACCCACTTTCTAGCTAACCATCTATAGCCCTGTCTTACCTGTGTGAGCTACTGCAGACTGGCTTGGCTTACTCATCTGTCTGCAATTTCTACAGGCCTTCTTCTAGACCCCCCTCCTTAGCATCTAGACCCCCTCCTTAGCATCTAGGCTTCTTTCTAAGCTTTTCCTTAAAGGAGTGATCTACCTCAGACCTCCCAGGAAACCTTGCCCTCCTCCTTGGGATCTTAACTACGTGCTGGAAAAGCTTACGCTCCATCCCTTTGAGCCAGCAGATAAAGCTTCTCTAAAGCATTGCACATGGAAAACTACTGCTAGTAGCCCTGACCTCAGCCAGAAGAGTATCAGAACTACAAGCCCTTATGGCTATTTCTCCTTTTCTATTTTTCCACAAGGATAGGGTTACCCTTAGAACTAACCCATCCTTTATGCCCAAGGTGGTGAATGACCTATCCCTTAACCAGGCCATACACTTGCCTGTCCTCTTTCCCAACCCACAGGTGGACAGTGAGAGAGGGTACTGCACTCCCTAGATGTGCATCGACAAATCAGTTTTACTTGCATAAAACAAAGTCCATCGGACGGGCGGATCAACCCTTTGTATCCTTCCAACCTAGAGCCTTGGGTAAGGCATTATCCAAGCAGACCGTATTTACTTGAATACAAGAAAGTCCAAACAAACCTGCAAGCAGCTATAGGTATTCCATGAAAAAAGGAGCAACACAAAGACAGTATCACGAACGTACCACCACAGACAGCAGATATCCTTTAGTGAGATAAATCCTTGGTAAAAAAGATAAAATCTTTCCAAATGTCTTTCAAGGGAGTGAAGGCAAGCAAAATTCACTTAAAGGTGCAGCATTCAGGATAAGTGCTTTTGGGATTTGTGAATTTTGCTTGTCTTCATTCCCTTGAAAGATTTTTATTTGGAAGGTTTTTATCTTTTTTACCGAGGATTTATCGCAAAGGATTTTAAGCTACCTGTGCTGTAAATGTTGGTACGGTTACTGTCTTTGTATATCTACTTGGATCTCCAAGGCCATCACTTTCTGCTACCAATTCCATGGTAAATCCCTGCAAAGTGCAGTTAAAGCACATTCCACCAGAGCCGTGGCTTCTTCAGGAGCTTTCCTTAAGGGCCTGGATACCTGCACTATTCTGGAGGCAACTACTTGGTCTTCTCTTCACACCTTCACAAAACGCTACAAACTTGATTACATCTCTGGAAACAGGGCCAGGTTTGCCGGGGCTATTCTTCACAGATTCCTAGACCCCCCCCCACAATCACAATGAGCTTTGGCACTCACCCATATGCAGAATACTGCAACATGAGTAGAAACGTTATGTAAAATCTTACCATAACCATAGATGTCCTTCTCTTCCATGTTGAAGTATTACTTCCCACCGACCTTCCCCTCCTGTTGGGTTACATTTCTCTATATGGGTGAGACTGGACTGGCATTGCCCTTATTAGGACTGGCTCCGACTGGGGCTTTCAGTTCTGAGGGCTTGTGCATGCTGATGTCACTTTCATGACCCAAGTTCCCTCAGCCATGTCCGACATCGCACACACCTCAGAGGGACTGAAAACTTTTGTATACTGGCCGTATGTATGTGAGACTAGTAGTAAACTCGTTTGCAGAATACTGCAACATGGAAGAGAAGGACATCTATGGTTATGGTAAGATTTTACACAACTTTCCTTTATTCCTTAAGGGAGTACTACACCTCAGGCACCCCCAAGAGGCCGATTCCACCTACATGGGATCTAAATTATGTTTTAGAGAACAAACTAACCCATCCAAAAGCAAGGTAAAGAAACTAAAATGAAGGCAATACTGGTAAATTATGTACCCACACACGAATTGGTTCAGTAATATCCATATTTATGGAGACATGATAAAATGAAATATTTAGGAGTATGGATTAAAAATTATGCCGGCGTGGCAGGTAATGTATGGGAAGAAAAGAAACAAAGATGATACAAAAACTGAGAAAATGGAACCTCTGTTGTATGGATATCAGTAGTAAGATACAAGCAGCTAAAATGTTTAGTCTCTTTAATCTTGTACACAAATCAGGCATATATATATATATATATATATATATATATATATATATATATATATTTTTTTTTTGAGAAACTCACTGTTGCCCTCTTTGAACCAGGTTCTAAAACATCCATGAAACAATGTACCTGGGGAAACTACTCCTTATGGCCTTCACATCAGTCAGAGTGTCAGAGCTCCAGCCCCTCATGGTGGCAACCTCCTCCCTTCCTCATCTTCCACAAGGATAAAGTGACTCTTAGGACTCGCCACACCTTTAATGGCCAAGGTGGTCAGTGAGCTATCTTTAAATCAGGATATCCACCTACCCACCTTTTTTTCTTGCCCACAAAATGAGTGTGTCTTACATTTCCCTTAATGTTCACAGACAACTGAGATTTTACCTTGACAAGACTAATGCCACTAGGAAATCAGAGCAACTGTTTGTCTCCTTTCACCCCAGAGCTCTGGGAAAGGTGGTGATAAGACATTTCTGTTTGGATTTCCAAGGCTAGTTCATTCTGCTACACATTCCATGGGAAACTACTCGGGTCAGAAATTAAGGCCCACTCCACTAGAGCCATGGCTTCATCAGGGCCCTTCTTCAAAGGACTGGACACTGCATCCATTCTGGAGGCCGCTACATGGACATCTGTCCATACCTTCACCAAACAATAAAAGTTGGATCACATCAGAAGATCCATAGCGGGGTTTGCTAGGGCAATCCTTCATGGCTTCGTGGAGAACAGTTCCATACCACCATCCCCTTTTTCCCTGAGAGATTTGGCACTCAAGAATTTGGAATGCTGCAACATGAGAATAGAAGGACATAGAATAGTTGTGTAACATATTACCATAGCCATAGATGTCCTTCTCTTCCATGTTGCAGTATTCATTCCCTCCCTCCCTCCTTCCCCCTTTTTCCATGTAAGCTGTTCATTCTTGGATGGCACAGGACTTGTACAGCTATCCTGGGACTGAGATCCAACTGGGGTGTTCAGTTCTGAGAAAGATATATGCAGATGTCACTTTTATGGCCCATGCTCCCTAGGTCAATGTCAGATGTCCTACGTACCTAGCAGCGACTACAAGCTTTTGTATACTGACTGGAAGTTCGGGTACCAAGCAGAGGATAATCTAAGAGTCTGGAGTACTTAAACATGGAAGAGAAGGACATCTGTGGTTGCAGTAAGATTTTACACAACTATTCGTTTTTCCTACGCAGATTTTTTTTTCTCCGTGAGAAACTGTTCTGCATCTGTCCATGTAAACAACTTTTATCTTAAGATCCATTTTGTCTTGAGTTATTTTACGATGATTCTGTTTTTGTATCCATTGATATTTAGAATGACTTGGGTGCAGTTTCCAACAGGCATTTGACTGGGACCTCCCCATGTAGATGACCTGTGTTTTAATATACAAGGACAGTCCTTTAATTTTCCCTTCATGTCATTCCCCATTGTCGCCGGTCAGAACGCAGGAGAACAGAGCAAGAAAATGTGGCATGCTTTGTTTAGTCTTCAGACATGCTCCACTCCATCTCCCTGGTTCACGCTAAAAAAGGAAATTTGCAAAGTACTCGAGTCTTTGGTATTTAAGCTTTTGCTGGTTGCAGTAAAAACAAGGCATATTGCCTACATGCCAGTGTTTTTTATTTTTTTTTAATTTAGTTCATCGTAAATGGGAAACCTATGCCTCTTCCATCTCTTCCCAAGAATGATATATGACATAGTTTGGTGTTTCAATCTTCCCATTCCAAACCAAGTCACCGGTGGTGATTTGTTGCAACTTGCATTTGACATTGATTGAATACCAGGCAAGTGTTCTTAACAAAACTCTGCCCCTTCTGTGCCTTTATTAGTCATTAGTTTGTGTTGACTTTTCTTTCTCCATATCCTGCCCTTTTTATGAATGCCTGATGTTAACTCTGTCTGAAGCAAGTTGCTCCATGTATTTGATCCAGTCCCCTCTCGACTGTCAGAACATTTGTGGATGCAACTCTTTGCTACCTCAGGGTTGGTATCCACCCTATATGCTGGCTCAGAGGCAGCCAACTCGTGTATGTGATAGTCACAGTGATTTCACTTCCTGCACCAATGGTTTATATTGCTAAGGAGAAACCTCAGGAATCACTGTTGTCACTTAGCTAGAGTAGGGCTATGGGGTCAGCCACCCTCGGCACAATGTGTTGAGCACAATTGGCCACTCCTGATCTCTCTCTTGTGCATACAGCATTTAATGCTAGTATTGCATTAGCAGTAAAATCTGAGTGCTGTAGTGCTGCTGGTTTTGGGGGCCCCTGCATGCAATACTTTTTGCTGTAGCCAGGGATATTTGAGTTGCCCCATTCTCTTTCTCCATTGGAAGGGAGTTTTGAGATTCTTAAGGTTCTTGTTTGTGAGATGGGCGAGTACAATGAGGCTTCTCATTCCTTTAGCTGTCCTCTTGATATTTTTTTTCCTTTAGAAAGTGGCTAATAACTTCTTTCATGGACTGACTTTGTTCCTTGTGCCCTTCTCCCCTTCCAAAATAAAAAAAACAAAAATAATAATTGGAGAAGAATGGTTTAGAATGTATGCTATTTCTGTATATAATTGAATTGGGGTAGAGCAGTGATCCCACTGACTAATTCCAGTGTCAGCCCAGAATGTGAACACATCAAGTAGAAAAAAGTCATACAATGAAAGAGCACACTATTAACAAATCTGTAGTTAATATACAATTAAAAAAAGATTAAGAAGGTAGTCCATAGAAACAAGTATTTTCAGGGTTTGCATTGGAGTCAGTGACATGGTAGGAGTTAAAGAACAAATGCTATAGTGAAAATGATAGGCAGTATGTATGAGTGATTAGGGAGACTAGGTTGTGACCTGAAGCAGAACATTTACACACAGCTTGTGCTGTGAAATGTTTAAGTTGTTCCTGAAAGGAGTAGTTGGAGAGGTCTTTAAGATTTGAGGGAAGATCCCTTTAGACTTGGGTCGAAGGGTACAAAGTGAGTGGTTAGATCACTGAAGTCTGTTTTTTGGGTACTTGCAAGAGAGGCCCGAACAGCTATAAGATCTAATGTTATATAAAACAGTGGTGAAATAAACTAGAGGAAAGAGAAGGGCAGAAGTTTTCTTTTAGGAGCCAGAAGCATTGGAAGCCAAAGAGTAGATTGTTTTGTCGCTGAACTGGCAGCCATTTGACTTTGCCAAGTGTAAGACGGGAGTTCATACTTTGAGGAAAGGATAATGAAGTGGCAGATGGAGTTGAAGATTGGATGGTGGTAGTTTGTTTTTGGGGCAGTTACTACAAGAGGTATGTATTACTCAAGGTGGGCTAGAAGAATCCTTTTGCCAGTATCATTTCTTTTTGGCTGGGAGAAAGAGGAGATTCTGTTGGCACAAACGAGTTAGGGAAATTGTTTTTCTGGGTGTTTTTGAGATGGTGGCAATTGAGGGATGAAGCCTCAAGCCAGACTCCTAGGTCTAAAAGTGTTAACTTTCTCAATGGCATTGTTAAAGTGGTAAAAAGCAAGTGAGTTGGGGTTCTTTTGCCTTTTAGTGGACGTTCCTAAGAGCATAGTTTGTTTTTGAGAAGTTAAGTAATATTTTTTTGTTGACATAGTTAATAAGGGAGTGGAAATTGTTTTGCAGATCATGTTGACTTGAGTTGTTTGTGTGGTTGGAGCAGAAGATAGCCATGTCAGAGTATATTAAGATTGGAAGTTGGGGAAAGTTGAGTGTAAGCTTATAAAAATGGAGAAAAGGAGAGGGCACCAGTGTGGATCCTTGACAGGATTCCTGTAAGTAAGGGGGTGGTGGTTGATGTACTGTTAAAATTTACTGAGGAATTTTTGGCTTGGTAGTCTCAGGGTTAATTCCAATGTCTGAGTTGGTTATATAGGATCGGGTGGTCAACCATGTCAAAGGCTGTGGAAAGGGGTCTATAAATCTGGCTTCAGTAAGGAGGCCTTTGTCCATAGCTAAAAGGGTGTGATCAGTGAAGGTCCAAAGTGCAGTGGAGGTGCTGAGTCTGTAACAGAAACCATGTTACTTGGAAGATAGAAAGCTGTATTGACATGTGTAGTTTTGAGAGTTGTTTATAGACCAGTTTTTCTGAGATTTTCCCAAGTGTTGGGAGGATGGAGATTGAGCAGTAATCACTGGGTAACTTTGTTGGATTTTTGGGGGCGAGAGGTATAATTTTTAGTTTGCCTAACTCAAAACTGGATGTCCAGTATATGGCAAAGGTTGTGGATATGTAGCAGAGGAGTAACAATGTACTCCCTACTTTGGAGTATGAACCGGGGGAGACCGTGTCTATCCCTGTAGGCAAGTCAAGTTTTAGGTTTTCAAGTAGAGGCATAATATCCTTGGTTACAACCAGGCACTGAACAGGTTATTAACACACACACTTCACTTCCTTCACAAACCAAGTGCACAACAGACACAAACCCACATATGCAAAGGTACTTTCTAGTAATATAGCTAAAGAGCAGAGACCTCCCAAACGCAGACTATACACAATACAATTCCAGCAGGATCCACTACACATATAATCACATGCATCAGTCTCTCACCAAACAAGACCCTAAAGCAAAATGCCTCAAAATCTAACGTCTTGGGCATAGGTGACTCCTTTGTGTGAGAGAGAGAGGCGTCCCATTAACCAGGCTGGACAAGAAGGTCATGGTTAGCTGCCTGTTAGTTGCTAGGATCCTTCAGGTGACACACTCACTCAGGTCTCTCAACAGCAAGTAGTGTTATGACTCTGTCATAGTACATGTTGGAGTGAACGACTTGAGACGTACTTCACTAGGTTATATAGAGAGAGACATGACGGAGCTTTCTGTGTCGCAGGCAGGTATGTAACTAGCCTTAACCAGCATTCTACCTTGACCCAGAGTGATGCCACAATACAGACAAAAAAATGATTGACTAACAATTGGCTTAGGTTCTTATGTCAATCCAGGGTGATCCAGTGCCTGTCAGTATAGGATGATATGATTGATATACCATGCTGCTTTGCCAGGGAGGTCTTCACCTGTCACCTCTTGGCTTTTGGTTACTGGCAAAAGTACTTGCCACCCACATAGTGCCTTTTTTTTAGGCAACATCACAAGAACAAAATTCCTTATGTAAAAATGTCCTCTAAAGACAAACTCATGGTTATACTGCTTAATGCCAGGAGTCTAAATCAGAAACTGCAGTCACTGGAAGCACTCCTTACTTTGGAAGATGTAATGTTTGTACAATCACTGAGATTTGGTGCAAGTCTGCAGAAAGTACCCCTGCCATGTAAGGCAACAAAGCCTTCCACACGTTCAGACCGCAAAATGTACATGAAAGAACCAAAGGAGGAGTATCAGTCTTCATCAAAGATAAATGCACATCAAGTCCTGGTTAAACAGAATGACCCCCTCGAGTTACTCCGAGTACAGCTAACTGTCGGAAGGACCCTCCTCCACGTTATTGTTAGCTGTAGGTCCCCCAACATGAATTATGATAACCACTCTGCCTATCTGGACCTACTGAAGTCATGCAAAACACAGCCAAACACATCGGTTATTGGTGACTTTAACTGTCCTTCCATAGTTTGGGAAACATGTACGTGTCCAAACATCCTCGCCCAAAAGTTCCTGGACTTTGACACAAATGCCCTGGAACAGATAATTTGCACCCCCCACAAGGGGCTCAAGGATCCTTGACCTAGTACTGTCAAATATGGGAGATCGATGCAGCAGCCCATGTGTGGTGCCCTCCCTGGTAAAGTCTGACCATAAATCAGTCTTGTTAGAAGCAACAATCACACCTGACCCCCCCCCCAGGAGAAATTGGGTTGAAAAGTTTGACAAAGCAAACTATAGCCTCCTTAACAATGGCATTAATTGCATCAAACTTCCCTGTCCCCACTGACAGCAAGGACTCATGCTGAGGTATAGATTAATGCCCTGTATAAACACCTATACAGATGTATCGATTCAGCCACACTTGAAAGGATCAAAACAAGGGCCTCAAAAAAAGCAAGCCACCTTGGTGGATATCCAGTATAAATAGGTTATACAATGAGAGGATGACAATGATGTCCATCAGCAAGAGGAAATGGTTTTGGCAAAGAAAAAACACCCTCCACAGCTTGAACAGCCAAATTTAGACATCTTGTGAAATCCTCTAAAGTTAACTTTGAAACTAAATTAGCATCCCTAGCTAAAAAATAATTAAGGCATTCCTTATCTTCATCCGAAATCTAAATGGGAAGGCCCAGATTTGCTCAGAGTTAGTAGTGGATGGTACCACCTACATTGAGCCTGCAGAAACAGCTAACCTGCTAGCAGATAACCCCGTCCCAACCAATCATGTTCCATAACTTAGCGATCACCAGCCTTCCACCTAGTATCTCCAAAGAGCAGGTCATAACTGCACTCTCCAAGGCCTGAAACACAGCCTGTATGGGCCCTGATAACATCCCAGGCTGCATAATAAATGGTCTAAAACACAAGTTAGTGGAACCATTGGATACTCTCTTCAGCCACGGCCTAAATACTGGCTTTCTCCCAACTGAATGAAAAATGGCCACCATTATCCCCTTGTACAAAGGGGGTCCATCACCTGACCCTGGGAATCACAGACCTATAAGCCTAACAAGTCTCATCTACAAGGCCTGGAGAGAATCATCATGGACCTTATTAATAAAGATGGAGGAGACCCTCAAACTCTTGGCCTGACCCAGCTTGGTTTCACCAAGGGTATTTTATGCCTGCTAAACTTGGTGGACGACTTTGAGAATGTCACCAAAGACCTGGATGAAGGCATATAGATGTGTACTGCCTATTTTGACATAGCCAAGCCCTTTGACACAATCCCCCACTCAGGCATTATTAACTTACTCTGCTGGGGATCAACCAATGTGTCATTCGGTTGGTAGCCAAATAGATCGCCGACAGATGACACAAGTCAAAGTTTGGGATTCCTCCGCTACCAGCAGACCCATCACCAGTGGTGTTCCTCAGGGATTGGTGCTGGGCCACTTAACTGTTTGGGAATCTGTTTCTCAGAAGTTCAGGCAAAAATAGATGGTCTGTGGCTGACAAAGTTCACTGACCACTCCAAACTGGGAGCAGTCATTGAGTCCCCAAATGATGTAAACATACTACAAAATGGACTTAGGCAGACAAATGATAGATGCCAAAGTCGCGGTCTTAAACTCAACACAAGAAAAATGCATCATCATCCCATTTGGCAAGGAGGATGTCACTGCAAACTACGATAAAAATAACACCGCAAGTATAAACACAGTGGTGAGAGATTTGGGAACACAGGTTGACAGTTACCTTAACTTTGATCAGCTTGTGTCCACAGTGGTGAGGAAGGCCTTCTATGTTGCTCATCTTATAAGTAAAGGCATAGCATCCAGAGCAAAGGAAGTTGCAACGCCCCCTGTACTCGTCCCCCCACATCTGAACAATAATAGAGTACAATGCTCCCTTTTATATGTACCTCAGTAGACATCTGCAGCAACTGGAGATACCTCAGGGGTTTCTCACTAAGGAAATTCAGGGTCTTCAGCACATGTCCTGCATGGACAGACTGAAATCACTGTCAGTGTACTCTGTATCTTATAGACTGATGAGAGGCGACTTGTGCCTGGCCCTTAATAGAAATGCTACACATCCGCAAGTCACATGGGACAAGATTTACTCAATCTAGGGACTTTAACCTAGCTTGTGATGCAAACAGGACTTGCTGGAGAGACAGATACGTCTCCCAGAGGTTACCACTTCTCTGGATTAAGCTACCAGTTCACGTTAAACAAAGCTCCTCTGTGACCCTATTTAAGTGTAACTTGGACGATTGGATGAGAAACTGCAAATTTACCCTGAGGGTTTTACCTGTGTCCCTTATTGATAAGGGCAATTGGTGCTGATCACATGATATGCATACTATATATCTCCTGGTTTGTAATGAAACAAGGGTATAATTAAGCTAGGCTTGTAAGGGCCCTAGGGCCATTAGCCTCGTAACCTCCTATGATCCTATTAGAAGAGGGGAGTATAAGGGGGAGGTGAGGGAGAGGTTGAGTGAGGGAGTGAAGTATACGAGCTGATGGAGAGAAGAGGAGGAAGACTGGGCATTAGGAAGAGTTCTACAACCTGTTAACCGGTTGAAGGAAGCCCTTTTTGCAGCCTAGAAGCATCCGGTTTTCTTTCTGCAGCTCCCTTGCAGAGTATAATAGTATTGTGACAGAGCTGTCCACAACACATTTGATCTGTTTAGGTCAGTTTAGCTCCACAGCGCATATCCAGCTTGCAAGATAAGGAATGCAAAACCTTTGGACAGTGTGGTAAGGTTGAATGTGTGTGTTTCTGTGAGGGCTGTAGGTCCCTTAATTGTCTGTGTAGCTGACTCAGTTGTGCAGTTCTTTGTAAATTTAGTGTTGGGGAAACCTGGCAATACTCCCCGGTTCTGTGATCAAGAAATCTGTGGTAAAGCTATAACTAATGGTTTCCCCATTGAATTTTTAAGTCTGACACTTCTGTTGCTAGGGTATCAGGCACAGGACTGCACTTGTGCTGGATGGTGTGGCCCAGGGACTTCTGTTTTAAGGATTAATAGAAGCATGCCATTCTGGATGCCATCTTCGGGATGACAGCATCTTTACACAAGCTTTCCAAGACTTGGCTGAAAGATGCAGAAGAGGAGAAAGGTGGTTCTTCAGTTGACCCCTGTGAATGTTTTCCCTAACTACCCTTATTTCCGTCTCTGGAAGATCCCGGTTCCCCAAAAAGAAGCTGCTTTGTATGAAGAAGATGGTACTGAAGTATCATGCATATTACACCCCACTTTGAATTTTTCCAGGAGTTGAGTAATCTGTACATCAGTCCTGACTACCCTACCCTTGTACTGCTACTGGGTGGCCAGTTGTTTATTTACTTCAACTTGAAGGAACATAACTAATGACTCGTAGGTTTTGCACATGGTGTCATATGACCATTTCTTGGTGATTCGAGGTACTCCCTAGAAAGAGCTCCATTAAGTCACCATACAGTCTACACAAGCTGTTTGAAGAGGCCAGTACTACTTTTCAGGGGCTGGTATTACTACCTTTCCTTCTCGAAGGGAGACTGAGCTCTGTTCCTTACTCTGAGGTTTCCATTTTGTTTTGGAAATCTGCATTTTCAGCAAATGCATTCCACGCGTCTGTTACTAGTGGCAATGCTTCTGCAGGCCACCTAGATAATGTCAGATAAGGTGGGTTTCTTTTCTGCACATCACTGCTTGGGGTCTGCATGTGCCATAGCTGGGCCTCACTTGAAGTACAGCATTTTAATTGTCCTTTGTTCTACATGAGACTGTGCCACTAAGGTGATGTTCATCGTGTTTCACTGTTGCAGTCATGACTGTGGGGATGTCCTTCATGGATGCATCTGCAGTCATAATAAATGGGTTGTCCTGTCGTCAGACAGCCCTTCGGTCGGCCGGATTCCAAAGTCTGGGTCCGGCTTCGGCTGATGTCGCACTTCACCCGACGTCATCTCTGCTGGTCTTCGGGTATAAAGGCATCAGCCGACGCCATTTTCCTCAGTCTTTCTTGCCGTGGCGCAAGCAGAAGCTGTTCGCAAGTGCCGGTCGGTCAGATCCAGAGATTACTACTACCGAAGACTACTTCAAGACTTCTAAAAGCTAAGTACCCGTTGGGGACTCTTTCTTGCCTCAGCCGATGTCAGAAAGTCAATAACTGTTTAACTTGTGGGAAACAAATACCTCAAAGATTTCCACTCTTACTGTCTGCCTTGCTTAGGCCCAGACCACGACGTAGCAGCCTGTTCGGCCTGTGCTTCCTTCAACCGACGAACGCTTAGGCGTCGGTCGGAGTTTGCAGAACAGTTTTTCGGCTCAGATTTTGCGTACATTATGCCGTCGGATCCTCCGACTACCCAAATTGTTAAAAAACGCAAAGAAAAAGACCGACACTCGCGGTCCGCGGTTTCGGCCGAAACCACGGTTAAGCAAGCCGCGAGTGTCTCGGTTTCGGCCGAAACCGAGAAAACTGGTCAATCTTCAGCCGAATCCATGACTACTACTGAGGCTCCTGCTACCTTACTTGAATCGGCCTCAGAAGTTTTGCCTACAACTGTGGTTCCTAGTGATTTATCAGACACCATCCCTTTGGATGTCTCTACCCCAGCACGTGGTGCTGCTAGGCCTCCTGCAGCCATGTCCATTAAGGCCTTTGCCAGGGCTAAAGCAGCCAAATCTGCTAAATCAGTGCCTGTTAAGCCCCCCTCACACAGGCCCACTTCCAGTTCACAAATGCTTACTCTGGCAGAAGATTTAATATCCTTAATTAGGGGATCCCAATCTCACCCAGACAGGGCCTCTCAGCCCCCAGAAAAGAGACCTAGAGCAGAGCCCCCCGAGCCAGTGCCCTCTGATGATTCTGCGGATGACTCAGACATTACAGACCAGCCAGAGGCTCCTTTTTCTACTTATGAAGATTCCGATGCTGAAGAATCCATTCCAGCTGCCTCTCCACCAGAGGAATTTTCCTTTGGGGAAACCTTACATGCCATGAGAGAACAATTCCAATGGCAGGGACAAGATTTCTCAGATTCAAGGAAAAGGCTTAGGACTTTTCTGCACTTACCACAACATAGGCCCTTAGCTATACCTCCTGTACTGCCTGTTGTGGATGATGCATTTAATGATGTCTGCACTGCTCCTGATTCTTTACCTCCAGCCCCTGCCAAACCAGATAGATTTTATAGGGTGCCAGACACTCATCACCACCTATACAAGGCCCCACTTGCAGACCCCGAAACTATATCCCAGGGGCCTAAGGCAGTAGCCTCGACCACAGCAAAAAACCCTATTCCTTCTGAAATGGAATCCAGGTCCTTAGAGAGATGGGGAAAAAAGTTTACACCTCTGCTACTCTCTCAGCTAGAGCTTTAAACTGTCAGTTTCATATGATCCAATACCAAGAGTTTATGCTTGATCAGTTAACTAAAAACTGTCCTCTGATGAATCTTTAGATAAGAAATATGTATTAGAAATGGTGAATAACATCCAACAGGTTAGTAACCATTCCTTAAAATGTGGCTATGATGCACTGGAGGCTTCATTTAGATCAGCCATGACTGGCACAGTGATAAGAAGGCATGCATGGTTGAAAGAACAGGTCTTACGGATCATGTTAAAGCAAAGCTATTAGATGCTCCTATGGATAAGGCCAGTCTATTTGGTACACCTGCCCAGCAGGTAATGAAGAAAATGGAAGAAAAGGCAAAATCTGTACAAACAGTTAAAGATTTCTTACAGGGTCAGGCCCCAAGGTTTAGCAGGAACTGGCCTGCCAAAAATTGGTCCTTTCCTGACTCCACAAGATCCCAAAGGGGCAGGAATAGACGCTCTAGAGGCAGAAATCAATCCAGAGGAGGTGCCTACAGAGGACGACAGTGGCAAGGCAATAACCGAGGCACAGACACAACCACTGCCACTGCAACAGGACAATCACAGTGACTTGGCTTTGACTCCGCCTACCAGGGAGCAAATAGCAGCACCATTAGGCGGAAAGTTAGCCTTATTTTGAAAAATTGGCACTATATCACAAAAGACAAGTGGATTTTGCAAACCATAGACCAAGGCTACCGGTTCCACTTCCACACCTTACCAGTAAAAAGAGGAATGCCAAACCTGCCTCCAAATCAAAAAATAGAAGCTCTGCAGCAGATAGTGGAATTAACAAAGATGAGAGCTGTGGAAAGAGTACCAATAACAGAACAGGGCAAAGGATTCTACTCCAGACTCTTCCTAGTGCCAAGAAAAGAAAAGTTGGAGACCTATTCTCGACCTGTCCATCTTAAACACATACATCATTGTCCCAAAATTCAAAATGCTGACCCTACAGCATCTTCTTCCCATGCTGGGCAAGGAGTGTTGGCTGGTAACTCTAGATCTCAAGGAGGCATACCTGCCCGTCCCCATTCGACCAAATTGCAGAAGATACCTCAGATTTCTTGCAGGATCAGAGCATTATCAATTCTCAGCATTGCCCTTTGGCTTATCTACTGCCCAGAGTATTCACAAAATGCCTGGCATCAGTAATCGCTCACTGCAGAGTACAGGGAATCCAAATTTATCCATACCTGGACGACTGCCTGTTAAAACCGGACAACAAAAGCAAGCTGACAACAGATTTACAAAGGGTCATTTACTTGCTACAAGCCCTGGGATACACAGTCAATTTACAAAAGTCAAGGCTGATACCATCCCAAACAAGAACATTCTTGGGCGGAATTGGACACAGTAAAACAAATGGCATTCCTAACTGCAGAAAAACAAAAAGAGCTCCCTCTTTACTTCTTGGCATTAACAAAGCAGAACAAACTAACAGCAAGAAAAGTTCTGCAGGCCTTGGGCTTCATGGCATCATGCATAATCTTGGTCCCACATGCCAGACTGCATATGAGAAAGCTACAGTGGTACCTAAAGAATTTATGGTCTCAGCACAGGCACAGCTTAGAAACAGAAATACCACTAATCCCATGCCTAAAACAGGAGTTCCTATGGTGGGCTCAAGCATGCCAGTCAAACCCAGGCTTACCCTTCCACAACTTTTGAGCAAGCCAAACCATCACAACGGACGCCTCAGACCTAGGATGGGGGGTGCACATGCTGGACAAATGCATACAAGGATTGTGGACTCAAGACCAGCTGCACCTGCACATAAACCAGAAAGAAATGCTGGCAGTAAAACTGGCAATCCAAAAATTCAGACCATTCCTCAAAGAAGGCCATTTGATGATAAGGACAGACAACACCACAGTGATGTGGTACATCAACAAACAGGGAGGCACTCATTCATACCCCCTATGCAGAATGACTTTGGACCTTTGGAATCTGGCTCTCAGCTACAACATCCAGTTACAGGCAGTATTTGTGCCGGGAAAAGAGAACACCCTAGCAGACATGTTAAGCAGAACCACCTCGGATGCTCACGAATGGATACTACACCCGGACATCTTCAAGGCCATCACAAAGAAATGGGGAATGCCACAAATAGATCTATTCGCTTCCCCACTCAATCACCAGCTCAAAAAATTCTGCACAAGGACATTCCACCCACTTGCATGGAAGGTGGACTCTATCCTTCAGCTGGAAAGGCCTGACAGCATATGCATTTCCACCTCTTCCCTTGATGCACAAGGTACTACTGAAAATCAAAGAGGAACGTCCAAGGATAATTCTGATAGCTCCGAACTGGCCAAGACAACACTGGTACCCATTGCTGAGGAGCATGTCTCGGGAGAAAATGTGGTCAATACCCCTGATGCCTTTGATGTTAACTCAGAACAACTACAACATCATGCATCCAAACCTAAAAACCTTGCAACTGACTGCCTGGAACATCACATAGCAGCAACTAACCCAGACCTTTCCCAAAGGGTTAAAGACATTATCCTTGAAGCCCGCAGACCTTCAACAAGAAGGAACTATGCAGGAAAATGGAAAAGGTTTGTCATTTGGAGTACTGAAAGAGGAAAAGATGCGTCAAACATAGATATTGCTAACATTCTGGAGTACTTGGCAGAGCTTCTACATACAGACCTGTCCTGTTCCTCCATCAAGATACATGCATCAGCTATTTCAGCAGAATACAGCTTTGATCCACCTGTCTTTTCACATCCTCTACTCAGGCAGTTCCTCAGAGGGATCAAGAATGTAAAACCTCCTAGGAAACCACCATTACCAGCATGGGACCTGAACTTTGTGCTAGAAAAGTTGACACTCCCTCCGTTTGAACCAGCAGCAACAGCAGATCTACAACACCTGTCATGGAATACTGCTTTCCTACTGGCAATTACCTCAGCAAGGAGGGTTTCGGAACTACAGGCCTTAATGGCAGTGCAACCCTTCCTAATCTTCCATCAAGATAGGGTGTCCATGAGAACTAATCCTACATTTATGCCTAAGGTGGTATCCAGAGTGTCTTTAAACCAGGCAATCCACCTACCTACCTTCTTTCCCAATCCACAAAACAGGGGGGAAAGAATGCTGCATACCTTGGATGTACATAGACAGTTACGCTACTACCTGGACAGAACCAAAAGTAACAGAAAAACTGACCAGCTTTTTGTAGCCTATGCAACAGGAAGGGAAGGAAAAGCAATTTCCAAACAGACAATCTCCAAATGGATAGGAAATTGCATAAGATTCTGTTACTCCTACCATGGAAAACCAATTCCACAGAACATAAGACCTCATTCTACAAGGGCTACAGCCACTACCACAGCTTTCTTACGAGGAGTGGCAACCAAGGACATTATTGAGGCGGCTACTTGGACCTCCGTGCATACATTTGCCAAGCATTATAATTTACCTCTATACTCTAGATCCCGAGCAGGGTTTGCCACTGCTGTACTGCAAGGGATCCTAACTACACCATAATTTTTCTTCCTCCTCCCCTAGTTTGGCTATGGTATTCTACCCATTTGTTATGACTGCAGATGCATCCATGAAGGACATAGTACAGTTTTGTACCTACCATAAATGTAGATGTCGAACTGGATAGCATCTGCAGTCAGGATTACCCTCCCTCCTTCCCCTCTGTGGTACTCCTAGGGTATTTACCCTCCTAATAGCTCGCTGGGGGGAGTCTCTTATGGTGTATTTGTTTGTATATATGTACATACATGCTTATTTTTTGTGTTTGCCTTCTACTTTTTTGGAAACATTGGCATTTACCCAAAATTTAGCCTTCCAAGAGGGCAACTGGCATCTGGGGCAAGAAACACTGAGGAAAATGGCGTCGGCTGATGCCTTTATACCCGAAGACCAGCAGAGATGACGTTGGGTGAAGTGCGACGTCAGCCGAAGCCAGACCCAGACTTTGGAATCCGGCCGACCGAAGGGCTGCCTGACGACAGGACAACCCATTTGTTATGACTGCAGATGCTATCCAGTTCGGACATCTACATTTATGGTAGGTACAAAACTGTACTTTTTCCCCTGCCGGCAGGCAGTCCTCGGTCGGCCCGAATCCCAAAGTCTTGGTCCGGTGTCGGCTGTTCAGCCATGCTCCCTGACGTCAGAGCGCCAGGAGTACAAAGCTGACAGCTGACGCCATGTTCTCCAGTCTTTCTTGCCGTGCGGTGATAGCAGTTCGCAAGTGCCGGTCGGCTGACTCCTGACAATTTTTTATAAACGTACTTCAGTCCGAAGACTTTCTTCTCCTATTCAAAGCTAAGTACCCCGTTGGGGAAACTTTTTTCTTGCTCCAGTCCGATGTCAGAAAAAGTTAATAATTGTATTTCATGTGGGAAGCAAATACCTCATTAAGATTTGCATTCTTACTGTATTCCTTGCTTAGGCCCTGACCACGACGTAGCTAGTTGTCGGTTTTGTGCTAGATTCAATCAACGTACGATTAAACGAAGGTACGATTATGCATTTCATTACTTCGGTAGGTGTTTTAATTATAAAATGTCATCTGATACGGTTCTGGCTACCGGAGTTCACAAACGACACAAGGATAAAGACAGGCTTCCGAGGTCCAAATCAGACGATGTTGTACAAGTAGAGCCAGCTTCAGGTTCGGCCGTCGTCAGTGAGGCGCTTTTTCAGCCCCTGTCGTCGGCCATTTCAGAACCAATGGCCGAAACTGACTCCCACGAGGAGCCAACTAGGCCTTTGAATATTTCTGTTGCAGGACCTTCGGACAATGCTCCTTTGGATGGGTCCGGAGCCGCTGTGCAGGTACCGGCTTCCAAAGGGGTTTTCAGGCCTACTCAGCTTCTAGCAAAGGCAAAGACTCCTTCCAAATCAAAGACTGCAGCCCAGGCCTCTTCTGATCCGGTACCCAAGTCTCAGAAACAGTTACTTAAGATGGCGGAGGACTTACTTACTATGATTAGGGGTTCACATCACATCCCCCTCCAGATAAAAGGCCAAGGCAGGAAGTTTGTTATGACTCCTCTGATCAGGCTTCTGTTTCTTCAGTTTTTTCTTCTGACCAGGAATATTCTTTCTCTCCTTATGAGGATTCTGATGCTGAGGAATCCATTCCTTCAGCTTCCCCCCGCTGAGGATTTCTCTTTTGGGGAAACTATGCATGAAATGAGGGAACATTTTCACTGGGAAGGACAGGAGTACTCTGAGTCTAAGAAAAGACTAAGGGATGATTTTCTTCTTCCCCAACATAGGCCCCTGGCTATTCCTCCTATTTTGGATATTGTGGATGATGCTTTTTCAGAGGCTAACTTAACTCCTGACTCTCTTCCTCCAGCTCCTGTTAAGCCAGACAGATATTATAGGGTTCCTGATTCCCACCAGTTTTTATACAAGAATCCTACTGCTGACCCTGAAACCATTTCTCAGGGTCCTAAGGGGGTTAAGGCCGCTTCTGCTAAAACCCCATTCCCACTGAGAAGGATTCCAGATCTTTAGAAAGATGGGGCAAAAAAGCTCACAGAAAACATACTCAATGACTCCCTCTGTTGGGCTGCAGGAACTTCTTGCCTGGAAGTCCCTCTCGGAGGAAAACTTTCTCTCTTTCACCTAAATTGGACTCATATAACCCAAGACCTCTGGGTTCTGGATGTGGTTTCAAGAGGTTACAATTTCGATTTTCATACCCTACCAAGACCAAGCGGATGGCCAGATCTTCCAAAACATCAATGGTTAGAGGCCTTAAACCAGGTGGAAGCTCTCTCTGCTATGAAAGCCATAGAACTAGTTCCACTTTCAGAGATGGGACAAGGTTTTTACTCAAGGCTCTTTCTAGACCCCAGGAAGCAAAATTCATGGAGACCCATTCTGGATCTGTCGGTCTTGAACACTTTTCTCGAGATACCAAAATTCAAGATGCTTACTCTACAGCAGCTACTTCCAATGCTGACCAAAAATGCATGGATGGTAACTTTGGATTTAAAGGAGGCATATTTACACATTCCCATCAGGCAGGAATGCAGAAAATACCTCAGGTTCAAGGCCGGATCGAGGCACTATCAATTCTCTGCGCTGCCCTTTAGATTGTCTACTGCGCCCAGGGTCTTCACCAAATGCCTGGCTCCAGTAGTAGCTTATTGCAGACTCAAGGGAATTCAAATTTACCCTTATCTGGACGACTGTCTTTTTCAGGCAGACAGCAAGGATGTCTTACTCCAGCATCTAGAATTTGTTCAGAATCTTCTCAAGTTCCTGGGATTCACTGTAAACATAAAGTCAAATTTGACACCCTCACAACAGATAATTTTTCTGGGTGCTTCTCTAAACACAACAACCCAGATGGCATTTCTGACATACGAAAAACGATTACAGCTGGCTTCAACTTTCAAAACCTTGGCAACATTAACTCTGCTATCTGCAAGGAAATTCCTGCAGGCTTTGGGTTACATGGCCTCCTGCATCCTTCTCGTACCGTATGCAAGACTACATATGAGGAAAATACAGTGGTACTTAAAAAGTGTATGGTCTCAGCATTGCCATAGTTTAGACATACAGATCACCATCCTGCCTTGTCTTCGAAAGGAATTCCTTTGGTGGTCCAAGGCATGTACTCTAAACAAAGGAAAACTCTTCAGTCTGCCTCCTGCCACTCAGATACTATCCACGGACGCCTCAGATTATGCATGGGGAGCCCATTTTCAGGGCAACTGTCTGCAGGGCCTTTGGACAAAGGATCAGAAGCACCTGCATATCAATTTAAAGGAAATGTTAGCCGTTCAGAAAGCTCTATTGGCTTTCAGGAATCTTCTACAACCAGGACAACTACTGATACAGACAGACAACACCACAGTTATGGGGTACATAAACAAGCAAGGGGGATCTCAGTCCTATCCCCTTTGCAGACTAGCCATGAATCTTTGGAACACAGCTCTAGCTTGCAAACTGGACCTTCAAGCTCAGTTTCTACCAGGGAAGCAAAACTTCCTGGCAGACAGTCTGAGCAGAAACTTGTCAGACCCACACGAATGGATGCTGGACACCGAAATATTCTAGATGATTACAGCAGTCTGGGGATGTCCTCACATAGATCTCTTTGCATCCCACCTCAATCATCAACTACAGATTTTTTGCACCAGGACATTCCACGAACTAGCTTGGAAAGTGGATGCCCTATCATTCAGTTGGAGAAACCTCTCGGGGTATGTCTTTCCGCCTCTTCCTCTTCTTCCACGGGTATTAAAGATCAAACAGGACAAGCCCAAGATGATAATCTTGCTGGCCCCAAATTGGCCTCGACAGTTTTGGTACCCAACACTGAAAAACCTTTGTCTGGAGCCCCCTTGGGTTTTACCACAGATTCCGAACCTTCTGTCCCAACACCAGGGTCAGGTTTTGCACTCCCATGTCAAAACTCTCAGCCTGGTTAATCCTGGGTCTTTGATTCATTCTCTCCTATCCAAGCAGGTTATGGATGTCATTTTAGAAGCCAGACGTCCTAGCACTAGAAAATCTTATGCAGGAAAATGGAAAATATTTTGTTCCTGGATGCAGGCTCAGGGTTCAGATCCTCTTATTCCTAACATTCCTCTGATTTTACTTTACCTGACAGACCTCTTACATAAGGGTCTCTCTTTCTTTTCCATAAAGATACATGCCTCTGCTATTTCTGCTCATTATAATACAGACCCTCCAATCTTTTCCCACCAGCTCATGAGACAGTTTCTCAGAGGAGCTAAGAACTTAAGGCCCCCTAGATCTCCTCCCATTCCTGCTTGGGATCTCAACTATGTTTTGGAAAAACTCACCTTACCTCCTTTTGAGCCTGCTGCCACATCTGACATCAAGTTTTTATCTTGGAAGACAGCCATCCTGTTAACTCTGACCTCTGCCAGGAGAGTTTCGGAGTTGCAAGCTCTCATGGCTGTGGAACCTTATATTATTTTTCATCAAGACAGGGTGTCTTTAAGGACTAATCCTACTTTCATGCCTAAGGTGATTTCCAAAGTGGCTGTAAATCAAACTATTCACTTGCCAACTTTTTTCCTCACTCCTCAAAATAAGGGGGAAAAAGATCTTGCATTCCTTGGATGTACACAGACAACTACGTTTTTACCTGGACAGAACCAAGGACATCAGGAAATCAGAGCAATTGTTTTTTTCTTATGCTTCAAGTTCCCAAGGTAAAGCTATTTCAAAACAGACCATTTCCAAATGGATTGCTCATGGAATCAGATTTTGCTATTCACAACATGAAAAGCAAATCCCAGGGTCTAGAAGGACTCAATCTACCAGAGCTGCTGCCACTTCAGCTGCCTTCCTCAGAGGAGTTCCTGCCAATGACATTTTGGAAGCTGCAACTTGGAGTTCAGTACATACTTTTTCTAAGCACTACACTCTACCTCTTTACTCTAAGTCTAGGGCAGGCTTTGCTTCTGCAGTCTTGCAGGGCCTTTTAGCCGCCCCCTCTACTTTGACCACCTCCCTTTTATTCTGCTTTGGGATTCAACCCTACAGTCATGACTGCAACAGTGAAACACGAACATAGTACAGTTGTGTACACTTACCATAAATGTAGATGTTCGAGTGTCTTCACTGTTGCAGTCTGGGTTTCCCTCCCTCCTGTCCCCTCATTTTTTCTTGTGTGGTTCCTTTTTTCACCCTTCTTCTGAGGTGTATTTGCAAAGGGTATGGGATCTTACTCATTTTGGAACTCCTGACATCTGGGGCAAGAAAAACTGGAGAACATGGCGTCGGCTGTCAGCTTTGTACTCCTGGCGCTCTGACGTCAGGGAGCATGGCTGAACAGCCGATGCCGGACCCAGACTTTGGGATTCTGGCCAACCGAGGACTGCCTGCTGGCAGGGGAGAACCCCACAGTCATGACTGCAACAGTGAAGACACTCGAGCGTCTACATTTATGGTAAGTGTACACAACTGTACTTTCCTTGTAGTGGTGGACGCCCTGAAATAGAAATTTCCCTAACCTGGCTGTCAAGCTCCTGTTGGCCTCCTTTAGTGAATTCTTGGTAATGGCCATTGCTTGGGTTTTTCACTGATTTCATCCCTGTGATTAGCCATAAATTAAAATTACTCTTGTCCATGCACAGACTTCCTTCATAAAAATGGTTTTGAGTGTATACCCTTGAGTATTTGTTCATTCCTGTAGAGTGGGCGGACAAAGTTGTACCCTTGAAAATGTGTGAGGAACAAAGAAAATCTAGTTAGAAAGCAACCTGTTTGTGGAAATAGTCTAACTACCGCTACTGACTGCTGGGATAACTGTGTTGTTCAAAATATTGTTCATATTGTGCTAAACTGACTATTCTAGTTCTGCAGCAGCATACTGTATGTATTACTAAATTGTCACTTTTTTAGAGTATTGTCTGCTACTTGGATTTTAACAAGCTGTAACTAAAAAATAAAAAAGTGAGGTGTGTGTGTGTTGTAGTACACAGAATCACACAGCAGCTTCCCTCCTTGCATGCAGTTAGACTCACAAGGCAGAAGTCCCTTTCCTCTATTCATTACCTACTGTGACCAGAGAAGCTGTCAACCTGTAATTTCTCAGTGAGGCAAGAACTGGATGCTACAGAGCAGTGTAGTATGAACGCTGTGACTCCCTCCTAGGTGGAGCTGTTAGGCGCACACCTCCATCTGCATGTGCAGATCCTTTGTCTGACCGACTCGTCATTGTGCTTTACACTTGGTACACACTGCTTCAAGTCATGCACCTTCCCTGCAGTATGTTAATTTACAGTGCCAGATTGCCCCACCCTAAGATTGACAATCGGGTATTTGCTGCCCGTGCCCTTGCCCAGATCCTCAAATACCCATACCATTGACTAATATTGGTTACTGATGATCTTGTGTGTAGTTAGGCCCTTATCCCTTTACACCATAGGGCCTGGGTTAAAAAGAATGAATTGTAGTGATCCTCCTGGAAGTAGCATGGCGGACAAATGCCACCTTTCCATGGGATCAGCAATTGCTGTATGGCTTTAACCTCCTACTTATTGCTTCTGAAGCCCAGCCAGGTCAAGGCACAACTTATTCTCATAGCTCTAGACTTGCAGAGAGAGCATCATGGCTATTGATGTTTACTACAGATATGCACTGTTTAATTTTTACTTTAAAGACAAAGGGGCTGTTTTAGTAAAAGTGTGTGTGGGGGTTCTTGCAGGTTTAAAATCCCCAACATGGTTGACCTCTTCTTGCTGACATGCTAATTTTATTTAAAGGGGTCCTTGAAAGATTAACGAAGCCAAAAAACCTACCACTAAGAAATGTTGCCTTCCTGAAGTGGCACAGGTTTTCATTGTTTTCAGCACATGCATTTACCCAAGCTCGAACTTTTGAACCATCCCACACAACTTGCACTGTCCTTTAGTCAGGTTTTCTGTAGCTGTCCAGCAGGTTAATGCGAGGGCATTTTAGTGTTTGCCTTAATTTTTACCCCATGGGTTTCCTTGCTGTAGCTGAAACGATTCATTTTGCACTTGACGCCATTAAAAAGAAATACCGCACTGGTCTGGGGTTTCAGTTTTGTCACAGAGAATGACATCCATTTTGAGACTCATTCTGCCAAGTCCTGGTAACAGTAACATACAGGAATTTCAGAATTATTGGCGTTTGTCTTCAGTTCTGCTTGGCTTTGTACAAAAACAGCCTTTCAATAAAAACTAAAGATGTTCTTTGTATTTCACTGTTGGTCATCACATTTGGGTTATCTGCTTGCAGTAGCCCTCACTCTGCCTGATTAACAAAGTCTTGGGGTCCTGCTTCGGTTGCGGCCTCTTCCGTGATGTCAGTCAGGGGTGTAAAACATGGAGCAGACGCCATTACACCAGCCTTTCTTGCTGAGTGGTGCTCGAAGCAGAAGCAGTTTGCAAGTGCCGGTTGGCCGACTTCTGAAATTTTCGTTTTCGAGTTTCAGAACTGAAGTTTTCAACTAAAAGCGAAGTACCCCGTTGGGGTAACTTTTTCTTGCTCTAAACCAATGTCAGTAAAGGTAAATAATTGCATTACTTGTGGAAAGCAAATACCTCAGAACGATTTTCATTCGTACTGTATTCCTTGCCTGGGCCCTGACCACGACGTACCTCGCTGTCGGTTTTGTGCCTTATTTAAACCACAAAATGTTAAGTTGTCAATCTCGCCTTCATTCTTGCTTGATGGGTTCGGAGCCGATCCTCGGCTCCGACTCGGCACTTGCTAAGCTCGAGAGTCACTTTTACCAGCTCGAGGTAGCCCCATATCCCATGATGCAAGGCGGTAAGTACCCAGATCTCGTTTGCCGCTTCGCTGATGAGGTCCTCCTTTTACCAGCTCCTGGTAAGTGTTTATTATTACTAAACTTTTAGCCCCCAACCAGAAAAAATTTCTATTTTCCTTAATATTCTATCGTTTTAGATAATTGTAAGGCTTTTTATGACTAACTTTTTATTTCTTTCTTTACTTTTTTAGTCAGGCCTTAATTCCCTCCCATCCCCTCCCTGTCAGGGTGTGTGTGTGAGAGTTTTTACTTCTCAATTTTTTAACTTTAGTTTGTCTGGTTCGGGACTGTGTGTGTAGTGTTTGTTTGGAAAGCACTATGTCTAAAGAACAGAGGGTCTCAGGCTTCAAGAAGTGTGATTCGTGCTGTCAGAAGATGTCTCTGACAGACGGTCACACTTCTTGTTTATATTGCCTGGGACCTCTCCACCTGCAGGACTCCTGTGCGATTTGTCATTCCTTTAGCCAGAGAGTCCTGCAGGAGAGAAGGAATAAATTGATTTTAAGGGGTCTCCTTAAACCGGAGGGCTCTCCGGCTAAATCGGCTCCAAGCAAGACTTCAAAGTCTTCCAAGGCCCAGGCTACTGTGTCTAAGCCTGCGGCCTCGGTTCCGACTCCTTCGGAGTCGAGATCGGCTCCGGCTGGAGCCGATCATGGTTTGCAAAAACCTTCGGCACCGATGGCTATCGGTGCCGAGATTGTTAGTCACATCGGTGTCGGCTCCGACTGGCTCCGACCACCATGTGGCTCGGGCTTCGGTGTCGGCGCCGACCGGCTCCGACACCGTTACAGTTATGTCTGTATCAGCTCCGGCTGGAGCCGATGCATCGAGGCTTTCTGTCGGTGCCGAAAAGTCCTCGGCTCCGACTGCATCTATGGTTTCTTCGGTTCCGATGGTTCCTTCAAGGAAGAGGTCCAGGTCCCCTTCCTTGGAACCGATACTCTCTGCTCCGGCCTCACCTCTCCTCTCGGAGCGGAGCCATCGGAGCCGATCATCTAGGTCATCCAGGCTTTCAGACCATGATTTAGAGAGGGTGGTCAGTAGATTATTGAAATCACAGGCACTGGCCCAGATGCTGCATAGTCCGTCTCAACAGACGACTATTAGTCCACATCCTCTTGAAGTTCCTCCTTCGACTCTACCTCAGAGTTTGGAGCTGGAGTCTTCGGGTATAGTTTCTGCTTTGGCTGAGGGGCGGATACCCCCCATTCTGCACCCTCTGCATCTACTCTTATCTCCTCTTCGAGACCTTCCTTAGAGGGATTCGGTGGTCGGGCTTCCTGGTCTCCTCCGAGGGGTGAGTGGCATCGGACCCTTGTCCGACCCGCTCTTCCCTTGGAGCCTCGGCCTTGGTGAGCTCGGCTCCGACATCTGCCTCGAGCCTTCCCTTCGGTGGGTCCTGGAGTTCCGGTTTCTTGAACGGGTTCTGTCGGACCTCCTGGGAGGGGCCTTGAGGTGATGAAGAGTGTGCTGGCCACTGGGCTCAGCCAGCAGTCTATTCCCTTAGCTCCTCCCTCTACAGTGCCTGTCGATATCTCTGCCATCTCTCTTGCTCCCGGACCCAGAGATCCTCCGCCTCAGGTTTCCCCACTGGGAGTAACCTCTTCCGAGGATTCTCCTGATCAGTCAGGAGATCCTCCGTGCAAGAGGACTTGTAAGAGGAAACACCTAGACTCCCCTGAGTCTATCACTTCAGATACCGACTTAGATGAGTCGGAGGGATCCCCAAGATCCCCCTCTGAGGATGTCTCCGTTTCAGACATCCTAGAACTCCTAAAACAGAGGGGAAACTGGCCCTCCACAAATCCCTCTGAGGATGAGTCGGTATACCTAGAGGCGTTTGGATCTCGGCCCTCCACCTCCTGGGTGTCTCCGCCTTTCGACCCCCTTATGGAAGTTATTGCTCGAAAGGCTTGGACTGCTCCTGACTCTGTAGAGCCAGTTCCTAGGAGGCCGTCTAAATTTATTACTTCCCCTTCGGACAAGCAATTCCTTACGAAAGGTGTCCCTGTTGATGCCATGGTGGTGGTGGCTGCCACTAAGAAGGAACTTTCAGATCCTTCCGTACCTGTCCATCCTCCTAACAAGGATTCTAGGACCATGGATAGGTATGGTAAGCGGATGTTCTCTTCAGCGACCTTTGCTATGCGCTCGCTGAACTACTTATGTCACTTCACCAGACTTCAAAGGGACATCCTTAAGGAACTAGGTGAAGTAGTATAGGATCCTACAGCTGCAGGGGCTCAAGAAAAAATTGCTTCTCAGCTAGGAATCCTTAATTCTATAGCTAACTCCTCCATGCGACTGATATCATTTGCAGCAGATGGAGCGAGTAGAGCCGCAGGTACAGGGGTGGCTCTTAGACGCCAAGCCTGGATGCGGCTCTGTAATTTTGCAGATCCCTTTAAGGCATCCTTCACAAATTCTCCCTTTGATGGGTCGGCTTTGTTCGGCCCTCAAGTGAAGGATACATTGACCAGGTGTGAACAGGACGGCAAGACTCTTTCTGCCGTAGGTCCGTTTTCCACCCCTTCTAGACCTTACCCTAAAGGACAGAAGGGTGGAAAGATGTGGTTCCGCAAGTCCCAAGGAGTCACACCGGATACACGTGGTCAATTTACCCCTAGAGGCAGAGGGGGTAATAATAACAGACGCCGCCCTAGAGGCAGAGGGGGTCCACAGAACCAGGGAAGCAGAGAGCCCCTCTCTGACAAGCCCTTTCAGCATCCCTGAGATGTTGCCCGACTGTCCATCCTTGGAGGCAGTCGGGGGAAGACTATCGCTGTACCCAGAAGGCTGGCGTTCCCTCACTCAAGACAGATGGGTACAGTCGATCATATCCGAGGGTTACAAAATTCCTTTCGAGGAAAGTCCCTTCTCTCACACAAATTCCCTTCCAGATGTACCACCCGGTCTAAAGGAAGTTGCAGAGTTAGAAGTATTAAAACTTCTACAAAAAAGAGCCATTCAGCCAGTCACAATAGACCATTCAGAGCCCGGAATCTACTCGAGATTCTTTTTGGTCCCCAAAAAGACGGGAGACTGGAGACCAATATTGGATCTCAGCAGACTCAACAAGTCTGTGAGAAAGACAAGATTTCAAATGGTCACGCTTCAGTCAATTTTGCCCTTCCTAGAGAAGGACAAACTGGATGTGCTCAATAGATCTTCAGGACGCGTACTATCACATAAAAATTCACAGACGCTCCAGAAGGTTTCTCCGCTTTCGGCTGGGGTCCAGT
Source organism: Protopterus annectens (assembly GCF_019279795.1). Lineage (NCBI taxonomy): Eukaryota > Metazoa > Chordata > Ceratodontiformes > Protopteridae > Protopterus > Protopterus annectens. The sequence goes on from NC_056733.1 coordinate 1,122,937,792, forward strand.
CATTTCCAATTCAGAGCCCTGCCCTTTGGTCTCACTACAGCCCCCAGAGTGTTCACCAAATGTATGGCAGTGGTCACGGCTCACCTGAGACGTCAAGGATTCCAGGTGTTTCCGTATCTCGACGACTGGCTCCTTTCAGCCACCACCAGGCATCAACTTCTTCAAGCCAGGGATTACACAATAAATCTTTGCACTCAATTGGGAATTTCGATCAACTACGAAAAATCCTCCTATTGCCCTGCCAGTCTATTACTTTCATAGGCGCAAACTTAAACACTGTTCGGATGTCAGCAACCCTCACAGACCAAAGAATCTCAGATATACAAAGTCACGTGAGGATCATCCTAGCCAGCAAAAAAGTACAAGCCAGAATGGTTCTAAAGGTGTTGGGCCTCATGGCTGCGGCCATTACCCTTCTTCCCCTGGCTCGCTTCTACATGCGCCTGCTTCAGTGGATGTTGTTCACTCAGTGGTCTTACCAACAACTTCCAATGCGTCACCAAATTTTGGTGACACAAATTTGCAGGAATCATCTTTCATGGTGGATTACTTCTCCCCAGATTCACCAAGGCAGACCCTTTGTACCCCCGGCCCCGGTAGCCACTGTCACTACGGACGCCTCCCTGATAGGGTGGGAGGGTCATTATCAGGGCAGGATGGTTCATGGGACGTGGCAACCGTTCGAATACCACCTGCACATAAATGTTCTAGAGATGAGAGCAGAGCTTTTAACGTTGCAAGCCCTCAACGACTTTCTTCCCTTGGGAACAATTGCAGTTCACACAGACAACATGTCTGTAGTATGGTATATCAACAAACAGGGCGGAACCAAGTCCTACCCCTTGTGTCGAGAAGCTCTCAGACTTTGGCAATGGGCGATCTCCTCTCATCGGTTTCTGGTAGCAACGCATATCCCTGGGAAAACCAACTTTTTAGCGGACAGATTGAGCAGAGCTATTCTCATGCCTCACGAGTGGTCTCTCAAACAATCTATAGTGGAGGAGATTTTTCTATAATGGGGCCGCCCATGTTGCGATCTTTTTGCTACTCCCCAAAACAGCAAATGCCCAGACTTCTTTTCTCTCTTCCCACTGCCAGGCCATCCCCCCAGAGACTCTCTAACCCAGGATTGGCCCCAGGGACTTCTTTATGCCTTTCCTCCTTTTCCGCTGATTCCACAAGTACTCCAGAAAGCCACCGATGTTCTTCATCTCATATTGCTGCAGTCCTTACTTATGGGTAGTCCGCTGTCCTCGGTCGGCCCGAATACCAAAGTATTAGGCTGACGTCGGTCATGGGCGCTTAGATCTGACATCAGAGTGTCAGGGTATAAAGGCGCATGACCGACGTCATATCCTCAGTCTTTTTTGCCGCATGGTCCGATGCAGAAGCAGCGTTGCAAGTGCCGTTCGGCGTTCTGAAATTTTTCGTTTTCGGAGTTTCAGACCGATACCAAGTTGGGCTAAGTACCCCGTTGGGGAATATTTTTGTTTTTTCTTGCCTCAGTTACTTACCGGATGTCAGAAAAAGTGAATAATTGTATTTCTTGTGGGAAACAGATACCACATAGGGATTACCACTCGCTTTGTATTCCTTGTTTGGGACCGAGCACGTGAGTGGTGTCGGTTTTGCTAGGTTTAATAAGCGCACTATAAAACGGAGGTTAGATTGCGCTAGGTTAGTCTTTGGCAAGAGGTGTAATTATAATATGCCGTCGGATGTTCCGACACCTGCTTCTACTAAGAAGCGCAAAGACAAATCTTTAAAGCCTAGGCAGGATGATTCGTCCCTTTCGGACGCCGGACCTTTAGAAGCTACAGCTGAACAGGTGGATCCGGCTGAAGTTTCTGTTGAGTCCCAGGGGGAAACTTTGATTTTACAGGATGTGGCCTCTCAGGAGGCAGGTCAGGCTGAAGGGGCCTCTCAGGTTACTATTCTCCCTTCTATGCCTAAGGTGGTTAGGCCTTCTGCTACTGTTTCTAAGGCTCCTTCTAAGGGCAGGTCTGTCTTGCCTTCCTCTGGTGTCAGTTCTGGTTCTTCAGGGTCTGTGCCTAAAAAGCACATGCTTAAAATGGCAGAGGATTTGATTACTTTAATTAGAGGTTCTATTTCCCCTCCTGATAAAAGGCCCAGGATGGAGCCAGAGTTGGAAAGTTTGGAGCCAGGCCTCAGATGATTCAGAGTCTTCTGCTGAAGACATTCAAGATTTCCCTCCTTATTCTGATTCTGATGCAGAGGATTCCACTCCTTCTGCTTCTCCTCCAGAGGATTTTTCATTTTCAGAAACTCTGCATTCCATGAGGGAGCATTTTCAGTGGGAGGGACAGGATTACTCTGATTCACGGAAGAGACTTGGGGAGTTCTTGTTTTTACCACAGCATAGACCCTTAGCTATACCTCCGGTTTTGGATGTTGTTTCAGATGTTTTTTCGGAAGTTTCCCTTAATCCAGATTCTGTGCCTCCTGCCCCAGTTAAACCGGACAGGTATTACAGGGTGCCTGAGGCTCATAAATATCTGTATAAGAGTCCTAGGGCGGACCCAGAAACTATTAGTCAGGGGCCTAAGGGTGTTAGAGCCTCTGTTAAGAATCCGGTTCCTCTGGATAAGGAAGCTAGAGCTTTGGATGGATGGGGTAAGAAGGTGTATACCTCTTCTACTTTAGCAATGAGAGCTTTGAACTGCCAGTTTCATATGTTGAAGTATCAGAATTTCCTCCTTTCTCAGCTAAGGTCTAAAGTGGATGCTTTGGCAGAGGGCATAGAGTGTAAAGAATTGCAGGATTTAGTGCATGTTTCTGAACAGGTGGGTAAGCACTCTTTGCAATGTGGTTTTGATGCTTTACAGGCTTCTTCTAGGGTGGCTGCCACTGGTTCAGTTATTCGTAGGCACGCCTGGCTTAAGGATCAGAATTTGTCTGAGCATGTTAAGTCTAGAATTCTGGATGCCCTTTACAGTCTGAAGTTTTGTTTGGTCCTCCTGTGGAGTCAGTCTTAAAGAAAATGGAAGACAAGGCTAAGTCTATGCAGACTGTTAAAGATTTTTGCAGGTACAACCTCCAAAGTTTAGTAGAAATTGGCCTACTAAGGGGTGGACGTACCCTTCTTCTGATTCTCAGTCTAGGGATAGATCTAGGCGTGGTAGGGGCAGAGCTCAGAGTACTTTCAGGCCGAGACAATGGAGTTCGCCTGCTCAATCTGCTGGTGAGGGCAGGGGCCAGTCCTTTCGTAAACAGGCCCAATGACCTACATTTTCAGCTGCCAGATTCTTCTTGCCTGGCAGCTCCTTTGGGAGGAAAGTTGGCTCTTTTCAAGCAAAATTGGCATTTAGTCACCCAGGACAAATGGGTATTGGACATTATAAACCGAGGTTACAAGTTCTATTTCCATACCATGCCTCCTTTCAAAGGCATGCCAGACGTCCCTCCTCGGCAAAGGATAGAGGCTCGCAGACAAATTTCTTTACTTCTTCAAATAGGAGCTATACAGCCATTTCCTCTGTCAGAAGTGGGCCTAGGATTTTATTCTCGCCTGTTTCTAGTTCCAAAGAAAGGGAACACGTGGAGACCAATTTTGGATTTATCTATCCTCAACACTTACCTGGACATTCCAAAGTTCAAGATGCTGACTTTACAACAACTTTTACCTCTGTTGGGAAAAGATCACTGGATGGTTACTCTGGACCTCAAAGAGGCTTACCTTCATGTTCCTATCAGGCCCAGTTGCAGGAGGTACCTGCGTTTTCGGGCTGGAAATTTACATTATCAGTTCTCTGCATTGCCCTTTGGCTTATCTACTGCCCAGAGTGTTCACAAAGGTTCTGGCTCCAGTGATAGCATTTTTCAGACTAAGAGGAATACAGATTTATCCTTATTTGGACGATTGCCTGATTATTGCACAAGAAAAGGACTAACTTCTTCATCATCTACAGTATGTGATGGCAGTGTTAAGATGCCTAGGGTATTCTGTGAACGAAACAAAGTCCAGTCTAGTACCCTCTCAGGACATGTGCTTTCTGGGTGTGAGACTGAATACAGCTTCCCAGATGGCCTTTTAACCCCGGACAAACAAAGAAGCCTTTCTCTTTATTTCCATCAAATGTCTCTACGGTCCAGGCTGACTGCAAGGACAGTCCTTCAAGCCTTGGGGTTCATGGCATCTTGTATTCTGGTGCTTCCCAATGCCAAATTGCATATGAGGAAGCTTCAATGGTATCTCAAAATGTATGGACACAGCACTGCCAAGATCTAGACACTGTCATTCAGATAATACCTTGCATTCGGAAGGAGTTTTTGTGGTGGGCTCAGGAATGTCACCTAAACAAGGGACTCTCTGTGACCCGGCCAGAGGAGAGTCAGATTCTAACGACAGATGCCTCGGACAAGGCTTGGGGAGCACACCTCAATGGAAAATGGGTGCAAAACACGTGGCCTGTCAAACTCCAACATTTGCATATCAACTTGAAGGAAATGTTAGCAGTCCAGTTTGCAGTGATGGCTTTCAAAGATTTACTTCACCCAGGGCAGGTGTTGATTCAAACAGACAACACTACTGTCATGTGGTACATCAGCAAGCAGGGGGGAACCCATTCTTACCCTCTTTGCAGGCAAGCGATGGTTCTGTGGGAAACTGCTCTCAATCTACACCTCAATCTTCAGGCAAGGTTTCTACCAGGAGCACAGAACTCCTTAGCAGATGTATTGAGCAGACAAATAGTGGATCCTCACGAGTGGAAATTGGATCCTCATGTATTTCAACAGTTGACAGTGTTATGGGGAACTCCAGACATAGATCTGTTCGCTTCTCCACTAAATTACCAGTTGCCAAAGTTTTGCACAAAAATGTTTCATCACACAGCTTGGAAGGTGGACGCTCTATCATTCAGTTGGAACAATCTGCATGTATATGCCTTTCCACCTCTGCCTCTTCTTCCCAAGGTACTCTTGAAGGCCAGACAAGACCAGCCAACCATGATTTTGATAGCACCGGATTGGCTTCGACAACACTGGTACCCACTACTGAGGAGCTTAGTACGAGAACCCCCATGGCCTCTGCCTTTGATTCCGCACCTTTTGTCACAAGAGGACAGTCACTTCCTCAATGTCGAGATTCAGTCTCTACATCTAACAGCCTGGCATATTCTGTTTTAGACTCTGGAGGGTCTCAGCTTCCACAACAAGTTTTGAATGTTATTTTGGAGGCCAGGAGGCCTAGTACCAGGAAAGTTTACGCTGATAAATGGAGGAGATTTTTTATTTGGAGCAAAGGAAAGGTCTTTGATGTCTCCAAACCTGATTTAAGTGTTGCTCTTCAATATCTTACTGAGTTATTGGACAAGGGTTTGTCTCTCTCCTCAATAAAGGTCCATGCTGCAGCCATTTCTGCTCACTATGATTGTGACCCTCCTTTATTCTCTCATCCTTGGTTTAAACAATTTCTTAGAGGGGCAAAGAATATAAGACCCCCATGTAGAGCTCCTACTCCTGCTTGGGATCTCAATTTTGTGTTGGAAAAACTTACTCTACAACCTTTTGAGCCTGCAGCTACTGCCGAGTTAAAGTATTTGTCATGGAAAACTGCTTTTTGTTGGCCATTACCTCTGCAAGAAGGGTTTCTGAATTACAGGCCCTCATGGCAGTGGAGCCTTTCCTGATTTTTCATAAGGATAGGGTATCTTTGCGTACTAATCCTTCCTTTATGCCTAAGGTGGTTTCTAGTGTGGCCTTAAATCAAACTATTCATTTGCCTACTTTTTATGCAAACCCCAAAATAAAGGGAGAAAATTTTGCATACTTTGGATATTCACAGGCAGTTCGTTATTATTTGAGCAGAACCAAGGAGTTCAGACAGTCTCAGCAATTGTTTGTTTCTTTTGCTTTGGGTTCACAGGGTAAACCTGTTTCAAAACAAACTATTTCTAAATGTATTGGGTTTTGTATTTCTTTCTGTTATTCCCATCATGGTAAGGAGATTCCTGCTGGAATCAGGCCTCATTCCACTAGGGCTACTGCTACTTCTACGGCCTTTCTAAAGGGGGTAGCTACAAAAGACATTTTGGAGGCAGCTACTTGGAGTTCAGTGCATACCTTTTCTAAACATTACCACCTTCCTCTTTATTCTAAGTCTAGGGCTGGATTTGCCACTGCAATTTTACAGGGCATTTTAGCGGCCCCTAATGCTTTATGATTTTTACCATCCTCCCTTTCCCGTTGCTTTGGGATTCTACCCATAAGTAAGGACTGCAGCAATGTGAGATGAAGAACATAGTACAGTTTTGTACCTACCATAAATGTAGATGTTCGAAGATCCACATTGCTGCAGTCCAATACCCTCCCTCCTCCCACTGTAGTTAGACTTGGTGTTATGCTTTAGGTGATGGTTGTTGTTGGGCATGTTTTTGGGAGGTATTCTGTTTTTGGCTGTGGCCTTTCTGGTTTGGCTTTCTGACATATGGGGCAAGAAAAGACTGAGGATATGACGTCGGTCATGCGCCTTTATACCCTGACGCTCTGATGTCAGATCTAAGCGCCCATGACCGACGTCAGCCTAATACTTTGGTATTCGGGCCGACCGAGGACAGCGGACTACCCATAAGTAAGGACTGCAGCAATGTGGATCTTCGAACATCTACATTTATGGTAGGTACAAAACTGTACTTTTTGAGAGCCAAAATGATTCTCATTGCTCCCTATTGGCCTCGACAGATTTGGTTCCCGTTCCTCCATCGCCACCTTTTGGTGCAGCCGTGGCATCTGGACCCAGTGCCAGACCTTCTGATTCACCAATCGGGTCAGCTGCACCGGTCTATCCCCTCTCTCAACCTCACAGCATGGTTGCTCCACTTCCTTCCTTAGCCAGGCTTCCTATGATCTCTAATCCTGTTAGGGACATCATAGTAGCTTCCCTAAAATCCTCTACTAGAAGGATTTATACCAGCAAATGGAAGCGTTTTTCTTGTTGGGCAAAAGCTAAAAACATTGATCCCTTTACTGCTCCAGTGCAAGCAGTTTTGGATTTCTTAGCAGAAATCTTTCACGCGGGCTTTTCTTCTTCCACGGTCAAAGTTCAGTTGGCTGCTATTTCGAACTTTCATGTCGGGTTCGCAGATCACAACATTGTCCCACAGGCTTTGTAGAGCCTTCTTAAAAGGAATTTTTCTCCTGAAACCTCCAATCAGGAGTCCTCCTCCTCAATGGGACCTAAATTTAGTGCTGACATCCTTGATTCTTCCTCCCTTCGAGCCAGCTATTTCATGTTCCCTGAAATTTCTTTCATGGAAAACTTTATTCCTGGTTGCTATTACGTCGGCTAGGAGGGTATCTGAACTTCATGCTCTCTCTGTTCGTCCCCCCTATTTGGTCTTCCACAAAGACAGAGTATCATTGAGAACTAATCCGACCTTTTTGCCTAAGGTCGCCTCAGAGTAATTTGAATCAGTCTATTGACCTTCCTGTATTTTTCCCAAACTACTCAAACAGATCGGAACAAGTTACATTATCTTGATGTGCACCGCCAACTCGGATATTATTTGGACAGAACAAAACAATTCAGGAAATCCGATCAGCTCTTTGTTTCTTATGCTGATAACAAAAAAGGCCTTCCCGTCTCAAAGGTGACCTTATCTAGATGGCTTTCTTCTGTCATCTATGAAATTTATCAGCTCAGGGGAAAACAGCTGTGCTCGAAACCTAAAGCGCATTCAACCAGAAGCTTAGCCACTTCCACAGCCTTTCAAGCTAGACTTCCATTAGACACTATTTGCGCAGCAGCCACTTGGGCCACTCCTCATACCTTTGTTTCTCATTACAAATTGGATTTGGCCTCCAGGGACAGAGCCAGTTTTGGCTCTACAGTTCTCAAGAGTCTGTTCCATTGAGCCACCCAGGATAGAGGTGCTAGGACGCGGTCCCATCAAGCAAGAATGAAGAGATTGACAACTTAACATTGAGAAGTTATGTACCTACCATAACGTTCCATGTTAGTTGTCTTCTCGCCTTCTTTCTTGGACCCTCCCTTCTTCCCCCTGGCCTGGACAGACCTTTTTCTCTCTACATGGAAGAATACTTCTTAGGACCATACAGTTCTGGTCTTCCTAACCCATCCTTCAGGCTTTTTCTCTGCCTTCTTTCTTCCTTTTGGGAAGTTTTTTATGCTGGGTGTTATTGCCTATGGACAACAAACGAGATCTGGGTACTTACCGCCTTGCATCATGGGATATGGGGCTGCCTCAAGCTGGTAAAAGTGACTCTCGAGCTTAGCAAGTGCCAAGTCGGAGCCGAGGATCGGCTCCGAACCCATCAAGCAAGAAAGAAGGCGAGAGAAGACAACTAACATGGAACGTTATGGTAGGTACATAACTTCTCATTATCTGTCATTGGTATATTTTCACTTCTAAATATTTTGGTGATCTGTTAAATTATCCAGATATGTCTTCGGTATGCCATCCAATTACTGACATTCCGAAAAAATGCAATGATAAAGACCAAGACAGGCCGCCTAGGTTCAAACCTGCCGACAATTCTCCTAAGCCAGTTGCCAGTTTGCCGGTACTCAGGCGCTTTTGCAGCCCCTGATACCCGCTACTTCAGATTCGCAGCCCTGTACTGAGACCCATTCGGAGTCGGGTATGCCATGAGATGCTTCAACTGTGGAACCTGTGGATGTCTCTACCTTGGCTGGGTCCGGAGCCACTTTCCAGGCACCGGCTTCTGAGGGTGTACTTAGGCCTACTGACTTGCATATTAAACCGACGCCATCTTCTTCTTCAAGGCCTAAAACTTGAACCATGCCTAGAAAACGGAAGCCCAGACCGCATGGGCAGGCCTCTATGCCTAAAAAAACAAATGATAAAAATGGCTGAATACCTTATTACTTTAATTAGGGGAAGCCAACCTTCCCCCTCTGAGAGACCTAGGACTGAGTTTGCTTATGTACTTATGACCAGGATTGTGAAATTTGTTTCCTCTGATGACCAGGATTTACCCTTATCTACCTATGAGGATTCTGATGCTGAGGGCTCTATCCCCCCCGGAGGATTTCTCTTTTGGTGAAACCTTGCATACTGATGTCCTTCAAGGTAGCATCTGCAGTCATAACAAATGGGTTGTCCTGTCGTCAGGCAGCCCTTCGGTCGGCCGGATTCCAAAGTCTGGGTCCAGCTTCGGCTGATGTCGCACTTCACCCGACGTCATCTCTGCTGGTCTTCGGGTATAAAGGCATCAGCCGACGCCATTTTCCTCAGTCTTTCTTGCCGCGTGGCGCCCGAAGCAGAAGCTGTTCGCAAGTGCCAGTCAGTCAGATCCAGAGATTACTACTACCGAATACTACTTCGAAGACTTCTAAAAAGCTAAGTACCCCGTTGGGGACTCTTTCTTGCCTCAGCCGATGTCTGAAAAAGTCAATAACTGTTTAACTTGTGGGAAACAAATACCTCATAAAGATTTCCACTCTTACTGTCTGCCTTGCTTAGGCCCAAACCACGACGTAGCAGCCTGTTCGGCCTGTGCTTCCTTCAACCGACGAACGCTTAGGCGTCGGTCGGAGTTTGCTGAACAGTTTTTCGGCTCAGATTTTGCGTACATTATGCCGTCGGATCCCCCGACTTCCCAAATTGTTAAAAAACGCAAAGAAAAAGACCGACACTCGCGGTCCGCGGTTTCGGCCGAAACCACGGTTAAGCAAGCCGCGAGTGTCTCTGTTTCGGCCGAAACCGAGAATACTGGTCAATCTTCAGTCGAATCCATGACTACTACTGAGGCTCCTGCTACCTTAGTTGAATCGGCCTCAGAAGTTTTGCCTACTACTGTGGTTCCTAGTGATTTATCAGACACCATCCCTTTGGATGTCTCTACCCCAGCACGTGGTGCTGCTAGGCCTCCTGCAGCCATGTCTATTAAGGCCTTTGCCAGGGCTAAAGCAGCCAAAACTGTTAAATCAGTGCCTGTTAAGCCCCCCTCACACAGGCCCACTTCTAGTTCACAAATGCTTACTCTGGCAGAGGATTTAATATCCTTAATTAGGGATCCCAATCTCACCCAGACAGGGCCTCTCAGCCACCAGAAAAGAGATCTAGAGCCCCGAGCCAGTGTCCTCTGATGATTCTGCGGATGACTCAGACATTACAGACCAGCCAGAGGCTCCTTTGTCTACATATGAAGATTCCGATGCTGAAGAATCCATTCCATCTGCCTCTCCGCCAGAGGAATTTTCCTTTGGGGAAACCTTACATGCCATGAGAGAACAATTCCAATGGCAGGGACAAGATTTCTCAGATTCAAGAAAAGGCTTAGGACATTTCTGCACTTACCACAACATAGGCCCTTAGCTATACCTCCAGTACTGCCTGTTGTGGATGATGCATTTAATGATGTTTGCACTGCTCCTGATACTTTACCTCCAGCCCCTGCCAAACAAGATAGATTTTACAGGGTGCCAGACACTCATCACCACCTATACAAGGCCCCACTTGCAGATCCTGAGACTATATCCCAGGGGCCTAAGGCAGTAGCCTCGACCTCAGCAAAAAACCCTACTCCTTCTGAAAGGGAATCCAGGTCCTTAGAGAGATGGGGGAAAAAAGTTTACACCTCTGCTACTCTCTCAGCTAGAGCTTTAAACTGTCAGTTTCATATGATCCAATACCAAGAGTTTATGCTTGATCAGTTAACTAACAAGCTGTCCTCTGATGACTCCTTAGATAAGAAATATGTTTTAGAAATGGTGAATAACATCCAGCAGGTTAGTAACCATTCTTTAAAATGCGGCTATGATGCACTGGAGGCTTCATTTAGATCAGCCATGACTGGCACAGTGATAAGACATGCATGGTTGAAAGAACAGGTCTTGCCGGATCATGTTAAAGCAAAGCTGTTAGATGCTCCTATAGATAAGGCCAGTCTATTTGGTACACCTGCTCAGTAAGTAATGAAGAAAATGGAAGAAAAGGCAAAATCTGTACAAACAGTTAAGGATTTCTTACAGGTTCAGCCCCCAAGGTTTAGCAGGAACTGGCCTGCCAAAAATTGGTCCTTTCCAGACTCCTCAAAATCTCAAAGAGGCAGGAATAGACACTCTAGAGGCAGAAATCAATCCAGAGGAGGTGCCTACAGAGGATGACAGTGGCAAGGCAATAACCGAAGCACAGACACAACCACTGCCACTACAACAGGACAATCACAGTGACTTGACTCTAACACCGCCTACCAGGGAGCAAATAGCAGCACCTTTAGGCGGAAAGTTAGCCTTATTTTCGAATAATTGGCACTATCACAAAAGACAAGTGGATTTTGCAAACCATAGACCAAGGCTACAGGTTCCACTTCCACACCTTACCAGTAAAAAGAGGAATGCCAAACCTACCTCCAAATCAAAAAACAGAAGCTCTAAAGCAGATAGCAGAATTAACAAAGATGAGAGCTGTGGAAAGAGTACCAATAACAGAACAGGGCAAAGGATTCTACTCCAGACTCTTCCTAGTACCAAGAAAAGAGAAAAATTGGAGACCTATTCTCGACCTGTCCGTCTTAAACACATACATCATTGTCCCAAAATTCAAAATGCTGACCCTACAGCAACTTCTTCCCATGCTGGGCAAGGAGTGTTGGCTGGTAACTCTAGATCTCAAGGAGGCATACCTGCACGTCCCCATACGACCAAATTGCAGAAGATACCTCAGATTTCTTGCAGGATCAGAGCATTATCAATTCTCAGCATTGCCCTTTGGCTTATCTACTGCCCAGAGTATTTACAAAATGCCTGGCATCAGTAATCGCTCACTGCAGGCTACAGGGAATACAAATTTATCCATACCTGGACGACTGCCTGTTACAAGCGGACAACAAAAGCAAGCTGACAACAGATCTACAAAGAGTCATTTGCTTACTACAAGCCCTGGGATACACAGTCAATTTACAAAAGTCAAGACTGATACCATCCCAAACAAGAACATTCTTGGGTGCGGATTTGGGCACAGTAAAACAAATGGCATTCCTAACTGCAGAAAAACAAAAACAACTCCCTCTTTACTTCTTGGCATTAACAAAGCAGAACAAACTAACAGCAAGAAAAGTACTGCAGGCCTTGGGCTTCATGGCATCATGCATAATCTTGGTCCCACATGCCAGACTGCATATGAGAAAGCTACAGTGGTACCTAAAGAATTTATGGTCTCAACACAGGCACAGCTTAGAAACCGAAATCCCACTAATCCCATGCCTGAAACAGGAGTTCCTATGGTGGGCTCAAACATGCCAGTCAAACCCAGGCTTACCCTTCCACAACTTTCAAGCAAGCCAAACCATCACAACGGATGCCTCAGACCTAGGCTAGGGGGCGCACATGTTGGACAAATGCATACAAGGATTGTGGACTCAAGACCAGCTGCACCTGCACATAAACCAAAAAGAAATGCTGGCAGTAAAACTAGCAATACAGAAATTCAGACCATTCCTCAAAGAAGGCCATTTAATGATAAGGACAGACAACACCACAGTCATGTGGTACATCAACAAACAAGGAGGCACTCATTCATACCCCTATGCAGAATGACTCTGGACCTTTGGAATATGGCTCTGAGCTACAACATCCAGTTACAGGCAATGTTTGTGCCGGGAAAAGAAAACACCCTAGCAGACATGTTAAGCAGAACCACCTCGGATGCTCACGAATGGATACTACACCCGGACATCTTCAAGGCCATCACAAAGAAATGGGGAATGCCACAAATAGACCTATTCGCATCCCCACTCAATCACCAGCTCAAAAAATTCTGCACAAGGACATGCCACCCACTTGCATGGAAGATGGACTCTCTATCCTTCAGTTGGAAAGGCCTGACAGCATATGCATTTCCACCTCTTCCTTTGATGCACAAGGTACTACTGAAAATCAAAGAGGAACGTCCAAGGATAATCCTGATAGCTCCGAATTGGCCAAGACAACACTGGTACCCATTGCTGAGGAACGTATCTCGGGGGAGAATGTGGTCAATACCCCTGATGCCTTTGATGTTAACTCAGAACAACTACAACATCATGCACCCAAACCTAAAAACATTGCAACTGACTGCCTGGAACATCACATAGCAGCAACTAACCCAGACCTATCCCAAAGGGTTAAAGACATTATCCTTGAAGCCCGCAGACCTTCAACAAGAAGGAACTATGCAGGAAAATGGAAAAGGTTTGTCATTTGGAGTACTGAAAGAGGAAAAGATGTGTCGAACATAGATATTGCTAACATCCTGGAGTACTTGGCAGAGCTTCTACATACAGGCCTGTCCTATTCCTCCATCAAGATACATGCATCAGCTATTTCAGCAGAATACAGCTTGATCCACCTGTCTTTTCATCCTCTACTCAGGCAGTTCCTCAGAGGGATCAAGAATGTAAAACCTCCTAGGAAACCACCATTACCAGCATGGGACTTGAACTTTGTGCTAGAAAATTGACACTCCTCCATTTGAACCAGCAGCAACAGCAGATCTTCAACACCTATCATGGAAAACTGCTTTCCTACTGGCAATTACTTCAGCAAGGAGGGTTTCGAACTACAGGCCTTAATGGCAGTACAACCCTTCCTAATCTTCCATCAAGATAGGGTCTCCATGAGAACTAATCCTACATTTATGCCTAAGGTGGTATCCAGAGTGTCTTTAAACAAGGCAATCCACCTACCTACCTTCTTTCCCAATCCACAGAACAGGGGGAAAGACTGCTGCATACCTTGGATGTACATAGACAGTTACGCTACTACCTGGACAGAACCAAAGGTAACAGAAAAACTGACCAGCTTTTAGTAGCCTATGCAACAGGAAGGGAAGGAAAAGCAATTTCCAAACAGACAATCTCCAAATGGATAGGAAATTGCATAAGATTCTGTTACTCCTACCATGGAAAACCAATTCCACAGAACATAAGACCTCATTCTACAAGGGCTACAGCCACTACCACAGCTTTCTTACGAGAAGTGGCAACCAAGGACATTATTGAGGCGGCTACTTGGACCTCCGTGCATTCATTTGCCAAGCATTATAATTTACCTCTATACTCTAGATCCCGAGCAGGGTTTGCCACTGCTGTACTGCAAGGTATCCTAACTACACCATAATTTTTCTTCCTCCACCCCTAGTTGGCTATGGTATTCTACCCATTTGTTATGACTGCAGATGCTACCTTGAAGGACAGAATACAGTTTTGTACCTACCATAAATGTAGATGTCTGAACAGGATAGCATCTGCAGTCAGGATTACCCACCCTCCTTCCCCTCTGTGGTACTCCTAGGGTATTTACCCTCCTATTAGCTAGCTGGGGGGAGTCTCTTATGGTGTATTTGTTTGTATATATGTACATACATGCTTATTTTTTGTGTTTGCCTTCTACTTTTTTGGAAACATTGGCATTTATCCAAAATTTAGCTTTCCAAGAGGGCAACTGGCATCTGGGGCAAGAAACACTGAGGAAAATGGCGTCGGCTGATGCCTTTATACCCGAAGACCAGCAGAGATGACGTTGGGTGAAGTGCGACATCAGCCGAAGCCGGACCCAGACTTTGGAATCCGGCCGACCAAAGGGCTGCCTGACGACAGGACAACCCATTTGTTATGACTGCAGATGCTATCCTGTTCGGACATCTACATTTATGGTAGGTACAAAACTGTACTTTATGGAGCATTTTCGTTGGGAAAGTCAGGATTTCTCTGACTCTAAAAAGAGGCTTAGGGATTTCTTACTCCTGCCCCCATCACAGACCTTTAGCTATCCCTCCTGTACTGGACGTTGTTGATGCCTTTTCGGAATCTAGCTTGGCCCCTGACTCTTTACTTCCTGCTCCCAGAAAACCTGATAGATAATTACAGGGTTCCTGACTCTCATAGGTTCATAGGTAGGTACTAGGCTATTGGCCCTAGGGCCTATATAAGCCTAGCCAAAGGTACCCTAGCTTTCGCCATCCAAGAAAATTATTTTCCTGTGCCACTGTCGAGCAGAGCCACAGAAGTGATTCCCCGGGGTGAATTTCCTATCTCCCATCCAATCAAGATTTTTCTTGAGTGCTAATGAGGAGCTTGGTTTGATATCGATAGGTAATTTGTTCCAGAGTATGGGAAGTCTCTGGGACAGGAATCTATCCCTCCAGCATGTTCTGTTTATTGTGGTGACAAGATTTAGGTCCCTAGACCGTGTAGCTCATAGGGATTGGGATTTCAAGTGGAGCATGTCTAAAAGCTCTGGGTTTGACTTAGCCTTGTGTGTTAGGCAGAGAACACATCTGAGTAGGCGATATGCAACGGAGTAAAGCTGCAGATGTTCATCGTGTTATACTGCTGCAGTCATCACACTTGGGTTATCCTGCCGTCAGGCGGTCCCGCAGTCGGCTGAATCCCAAAGTCTTGGTCCGGCGTCTGTTGTCGTCGCTTCTTCCCTGACGTCAGTGCAACAGGGGTATAAAAGAGACAGCCGACACCATTTTCTTCAGTCTTTCTTGCTGTGCGGTGCCCGAAGCAGACGCAGTTCGCAAGTGCCGGTTGGCTAGATCCTGAGATTTTCAAATCGAATTTCAGCCCGAAGTTTTCTCTAAAGCTAGGTACCCCGTTGGGGAAACTTTTCTTGCCTCAGACCGATGTCAGACAAAGTTAATAATTGCATTTCTTGTGGGAAGCAAATACCTCATAAGGATTTTCATTCTTATTGTATTCCTTGCCTAGGCCCACACCACAACATTTCTGGTTGTCTGTTTTGTGCTAGGTTCAACAAACGTACAATCAAGCGTCGGGCGAATTTCGCCTGACATTATTTTGGCAGAAAATTTAACTATAGCATGTCGTCGGAGAAACCGACATCAGCAATGACTAAAATACGCAAGGATAAGGACAGGCAACCAAGGCCAAGACCAGATACCAAGGCTGCAGCCCCTGACTACCGCTGATTTAGAAATTCTAACGGCCTTCCAGACCGAATCAGCTGGGCCTCAGGAGCTGGTTCCATCTCACCCCTCGGACGCCAACCCTGACGGTGATCCAGAGATTTTGGACAGGCCTTCGGTTTCTGAAGGTGTCTTCAAACAGACAGCTATCTCTATTAAGTCTTATGCTAAACTTAAAGCCCCCTTAAAAGTTAGGAAACAGAGTCCACAGACCCCCCCCCCCACAGGCCTTATCAGGGGTTCCCAACCCCCTCCTGACAAAAGGCCTAGACTGGAGGAAGATTATCATTCCTCTGACCAAGCATCCATTTCCTCAGTTAACTCTTGAGGACCAGGATTATTCCTTCCCTCCTTATGAAGACTCAGATGCTGAAGAGTCCATTCCCTCTTTCTCTCCCCCTTCCATGAGGGAACACTTCCACTGGGGAGGCCAAGATTACTCTGACTCTAAGAAAAGACTCCGTGAGTTGTTTCTTCCACAGCATAGATCCCTTGCAATTCCTCCAGTTTTAGACATTTTGGATGATGTTTACTCGAATCTAGTCTAAACCCAGACACCTTACCTCCTGCACCAGCTAAACCAGACAGATACTAATGAGTTCCTGATTCTCATAAGTTTCTATATAAAAGCCCTGTTGCAGACCCCAAAACCATTTCTCAGGGTCCCAAGGGGTTAAGGCCTCTACTGCTAAGAATCCACTACCTTCTGAAAGAGATTCCAGAGCATTAGAAAGATGGGGGAAGAAAGTGTATACGTCTGCCACTTTGGCCATGAGGGCCTTAAACTGCCAATTCCACATGCTAAAATACCAGCAGTACTTGATTACACAGTTAAAGCAGAAAATGATCCCTCAGACAGATCAACCTGATTTCAAAGAGATGCAGGATTTGCTGCATGCAGCAGAACAGGTGGGAAAGCATACCTTACAGTGTGGTTTTGATTCATTGGAAGCCTTATGTAGAGCAGCTGTCACAGGATCTGTAAATTGTAGACATGCTTGGCTAAAAGAGCAATCCTTACCAGAACATGTCAAAGCTCCATCGCAGAAAGATGTGTTATTTGGTGTCAAAGCAGAGGAAGTTTTAAATATTTTTTACAGGTACACCCTCCTCGTTTCAGCAGAAACTGGCCATCAAAAAACTGGTCCTTTCCTGCATCAGACCGACCCCAAAGGGGTAGGTACAGATGCCCAAGGGGCAGAGGCCAGCCAGAAGGTTCTTTTAGGCCTAGACAATGGCATACAACAACTCAGAGGTGGAGACGAAAGATCTCAACCCTTCAGGAAACAAACACTATGACTTACCTCTTCGCCTGCCAAGCAAAATTCCCCTGGCAGCACCTTTGGGAGGAAGGCTGGCTCTATTTCCACAAAATTGGCACATCATAACAAAGGGCAAATGGGTTCTGGATATTACCCGAGGCTACAGATTTCATTTTCACACTTGGCATGCCAAATCTGCCTCCAAACCAATGGGCAGAGGCACAAACGCAAATTTCAGCTCTCATGGATATGAAAGCAATTCAAAAGGTACCTACAAAGGAGCAAGGTCAAGGTTTTTACTCAAGACTATTTCTAGTACCAAGAAAGGACAAAGCCTGGAGACCCATTTTAGACCTCTCAATTCTAAACGCATACCTGGAGGTACCCAAATTCAAAATGCTCACACTACAACAGCTTCTTCTCATGCTGGGCAAGGAGTCTTGGCTGGTAATGTTGGACCTCAGAGGCATACCTGCATGTCCCTATCAGACAAGATTGCAGAAGATACCTCAGATTTTTGGCAGGTACAACGCATTATCAATTCTCTGCATTGCCCTTTGGCTTATCTACTGCACCCAGAGTATTTGCAAAATGCCTGGCATCAGTAATTGCATACTGCAGACAATGAGGAATACAAATTTATCCTTATCTGGACGACTGCCTGATCAAAGCGGACAGCAAGGACATTCTATTACAGCATCTGGCATTTGTAACAAAGCTGGTAAGTTGCCTAGGGTACACAGTAAACAAAAAGAAGTCAAAACTAATACCCTCACAAGACATAATATTCCTGGGTGCCAGCTTAAATACAACAGCCCAGATGGCTTATCTCACACCAGACAAAAACAACTGACTCAATACTTCAAAAAGATGGCAACTTTTACCCAGCTCACTGCAAGGAAAATCCTGCAAGCATTGGGGTTCATGGCATCGTGCATTCAACTAAGTTCTACATGCAAAGCTGCATATGAGGAAATTAAAATGGTACCTGAAAAGTGTATGGTCTCAGCACAGGCACAGCCTCAAAACAAGTATACCTCTCATTCCCTGCCTTCAAAAAGAGTTCCTGTGGTGGGCTCAAGCATGTCAAATAAACAAGGGTCTTCCTTTTGTCTTACCTCCAGCAAACCAAACTATGACAACAGATTCTTCAGACTACGCCTGGGGAGCACACATGGCAGGACAGTGCATACAGGGCAAATGGTCTGCAAAACAAATGCATTTACACATCAACCTCTCATTCCCTGCCTTCAAAAAGAGTTCCTATGGTGGGCTCAAGCATGTCAAATAAACAAGGGTCTTCCTTTTGTCTTACCTCCAGCAAACCAAACTATGACAACAGATTCTTCAGACTACGCCTGGGGAGCACACATGGCAGGACAGTGCATACAGGGCAAATGGTCTGCAAAACAAATGCATTTACACATCAACCAAAAGGAGATGCTAGCTGTGCAAAATGCACTGACAGCCTTCAAGGACCTCTTGCATCCAGGACAACTACTAAGGACAGACAACACCACAGTTATGTGGTACATAAACAAACAGGGAGGAACACACTCCTACCCTTTATGCAGACAGGCAATGACCTTGTGAAACACAGCATTGACTTACCAAGTACAACTGCAAGCACAATTCCTGCCAGGAAAGGAAAACATATTGGCAGACGAATTAAGCAGAAATATGTCAGATCCTCACGAGTGGAGACTACACCCCCAAGTATTTTCAATGATAACTCAAAGGTGGGGACGCCCAGACATAGATCTATTTGCCTACCCCAACAATTGCAAACTACAAAAATTTTGCACAAGGACTTATCATTCCCTAGCCTGGAAAGTGGACGCCCTATCATTCAGTTGAACAGCATTGACAGTCTATGCCTTCCCACCACTACCTCTATCGACCAAGGTATTACTGAAAGTCAGATCAGAGAGACCACAAGTGATCCTCATTGCTCCGGACTGGCCACGTCAGCACTGGTACCCATTACTAAGGAACTTGACTCACAGCCCTCCATGGATCTTACCTCAATTCCCACTTCTGTTGACTCTGCAAAACTCTCAGATCCTTCACAGTCAGCTCAGGTCTTTAAATTTAGCCGCATGGAGAATACCTTGAATTATCAATCAACACTTCTCTCAAAGGACGTCCTGAATGTCATTTTGGAGGCCAGGAGGCCCAGCACCAGAAAAACTTACTCAGACAAATGGAAAAGATTTTGTGCATGGAAAAAGATTTTGTGCATGGAACCAGGCTAAAGGCCAAAATCCTGGGATGCCAAACATTCCTCAAATACTGCAATACTTAACTGAGATGCTACACAAAGGCCTTTCATTCTCATCCATTAAGATCCATGCTTCAGCCATTTCAGCTCAATATAATACGGATCCTCCCATATTCTCGCACCCTTTACTAAGGCAGTTTCTCAGAGGGGCTAAGAATATATGACCCCGCCCAGGAAACCCCCAACGCCAGCTTGGGACCTCAACTTCGTTTTAGAAAAATTAACACTGCCTCCTTTCGAACCAACCTTCTCAGCAGAACTACAATACTTGTCATGGAAAACAGCTCTGTTGCTGGCTATCACCTCAGCACGCAGGGTCTCAGAACTACAGGCACTCATGGCAGTGGAACCTTTCATTTTCCATCAGGACAGAGTCTCTTTACGAACTAACCCTACCTTTATGCCAAAGGTAATATCCAGTGTGGCTGTGAATCAGACCATTCATTTACCCACCTTTTATCCAAACCCCCAGAATAAAGGAGAAAAACTCCTTCACTCTTTGGACATTCACAAACAGCTATGCTACTATTTGGATAAGACAAAGACCTTCAGAAAAACTGACCAACTTTGTATCCTATGCTGCAGGTTCACAAGGAAAGGCTATTTCAAAACAGACCATCTCCAAATGGATAGCACATTGTAAGCACTTTTGCTACTCGCACCATGGGAAAGCAGTGCCTGTTAATATTAGGTCCCATTCTGCCAGGGCTACAGCAACCTCAGCAGCCTTTCTCAGGGGGGTTCCAACCAAGGACATTCTGGAGGCAGCTACTTGGAGTTCAGTGCACACCTTTACCAAGCACTACCACCTTCCATTATACTCAAAAACCAGAGCTGGTTTTGCCATTGCAGTTTCGCAGGGCATCCTAGCTTCGCCTAACCCAGTTTAGCACCAACCACCCCATCCATAGCTTTGGGATTCAACCCAAGTGTGATGACTGCAGCAGTATAACACGATGAACATAGTACAGTTTTGTACCTACCATAAATGTAGATGTTCGAGTGTATATACTGCTGCAGTCCAGGTTACCCTCCCACCATCCCCTCTACATACCAGGGTGTTAGTTATAACTCCATATACATCAATCAATTGGATGCATGCCTATATGGTGTATTTGGTAACAGCTAGTACTATTTTTTATCTACTAAGGTATTTTTGCATAGTTATTTGTATTGCCTTCCTAGTTGGGGGCACCTGACATCTGGGGCAAGAAAAACTGAAGAAAATGGCGTTGGCTGCCTCTTTTATTCCCCTGTCGCACTGACGTCAGGGAAGAATCGACGACAACTGACGCCGGACCAAGACTTTGGGATTCAGCCGACTGCGGGACCGCCTGAATGCTGGATAACCCAAATGTGATGACTGCATCAGTATATACACTCGAATATCTACATTTATGGTAGGTACAAAACTGTACTTTTTTTGAGACTGTCTGCATAGGGCATCTGTTTGAGGCCAGTAATCCTCTTTGTGAGGTATTTCTGTGGCCTTTCCAGTTGTTGTAGATGTCTTGAGGTACATACCAAAAGGGGCATTGTACTCTATAATGGGTCTAATGAGTGACGAGTAGAGGGGAACAGTGACTTCTTTTTTCCTGGAAGAGACCTTTTGTGATGAGGTGTGCCACGTAGAAGGATTTCCTGACTACTGTGGCGATGTGATTATCAAAGGAGAGACTACTGTCCACCTGTGTCCCAAGGTCTCTTATCACACTTTCAGTGTTAAGTAGACTACCGCCTAGGTGGTAGTTCGTGGGTACTGAGTTTTTACCAGAAGGGATGACAATGCACTTTTTGGCATTGAGCTTGAGGCCGTGGCTTTGACACCAGGCATCTGTCTCAGTGAGGCCCTTTTGTAGGATGTCCACATCCTCTGGAGTTTTGATTATGGCTCCTAGTTTGCAGTCACCTGCAAACTTGGTTAGCCAAAGACCTTCTGTGTTGGCCTGTACTTCAGAGAAGTAGATACCAAACAGGAGAGGACCCAGAACTGAATCCTGTGGTATTCCACTTGTCACTGGTCTGAAGTTGGATTTGGAGTCTGCTACTTTCACAGTGTGGGTTCAGTCAGTGAGCCATTTGGCAACCCATCTTGTGACATAGGGATTTATACCTAGTTTAGTGAGTTTATCTATAATTCCAGAGTGGGGAATGGTGTCGAAAGCCTTGGCGAGATCTAGATAGGCTATGTGAACCACCTTACCCTCATCTACAGCTTTGGTGACTGCTTCAAAGAAATCTATCAGGCATGATCTGCCTTTTACAAACCCGAACTGGGTGAGGTCCTGAGTTTGGAGATTACCAATGTCATTGTTTGTAAGTTCCATGATGATACGTTCCATAGCCTTGCAGACCAGACTCGTTAGGCTAATGGGGCAGTAGTTTCCTGGGTCTGTGGTGGCTCCCCCTGTGTGGAGTGGGATAACTGTTGCTGTATGCCATTCAGTGGGCACATAGCC
The DNA here is from genome assembly GCF_019279795.1 of Protopterus annectens. Classification (NCBI taxonomy): domain Eukaryota; kingdom Metazoa; phylum Chordata; order Ceratodontiformes; family Protopteridae; genus Protopterus; species Protopterus annectens. The sequence continues at coordinate 1,122,959,711 of NC_056733.1, forward strand.
TGAGGTGAGGCTATGATTAAACATGGTACTTAGGTGGGGTGCCAGTTCATTCTGTAGTTCATGAAGAACACAGCCTGGGATGTCGTCAGGTCCCATGGATGCTGTGTTCTTGGCTTTGGATAGTGTGTTTTTTACCTGTGCAGCCATGGTTACAGGAACTTTGCATTCTTCTGGTATAGAGATGGGCCCTTTAGAGGATGACAGGGGGATAAAGTCAGCACTGAAACTATCTGCCAGGATGTTGGCAATATCAGTTGGTTCTGCATATTTAGTGCCATTGTGCTGTAACTCAGAGCAGATCTGAGTGTTGCCATTGAGATTCTTGACATAGCTATAGAATGCTTTGTGGTTGTCTTTAGAGTCAGTGCCGTTTTTGTTTTCATAACTAGCTTTGGAGGATTTTATGAGGGATCTCAGCTTCTTACTGAGGCTGACTAGGGAGTTTCACCAATCATGGGATTTTACACTCTTTTGCAACAGTTTCTTTCTTCTATTGTAGAGTTTGTTTATGGCAGGGGACCACCAGATTGGCTTCTTTTTTTGGAGGATAGCATTTTGGTTCTGTTAGGGACTGCACGATCCATGCACTCGTGTAAGTACTTATAAAGTGCATTTGTGTAGGATTCAGCAGTCATACCTCTATTGTCCGTCAGCATGGGTGTCGTGAAGATTGCCACTTCCGTCTTAAGTGTGAAGTTGGCTTTGGAGAAATTTTTTACTGTGGTTTCCCTAATGGGAGGTAGGGGAGGGATGTGGATGTCTAGGGTGATTAGCTTGTGGTCGAATCAGACCAATGAGGAATTGACCTCTGGTGTGGAGCACCGGTTGCCCATGTTTGGTAATAACCAGATGTCCTTCATGGATGCATCTGCAGTCATAACAACTGGGTTGTCCTGTCGTCAGGCAGCCCTTCAGTCGGCCGGATTCCAAAGTCCGGGTCCGGCTTCGGCTGGTGTCGCACTTCACCCGACGTCATCTCTGTTGGTCTTCGGGTATAAAGGCATCAGCCGACGCCATTTTCCTCAGTCTTTCTTGCCGCGTGGCGCCCGAAGCAGAAGCTGTTCGCAAGTGCCGGTCGGTCGGATCCAGAGATTACTTCTACCGAACACTACTTCGAAGACTTCTAAAGCTAAGTACCCCGTTGGGGACTCTTTCTTGCCTCAGCCGATGTCAGAAAAAGTTAATAATTGTTTAACCTGTGGGAAACAAATACCACATAAGGATTTCCACTCTTACTGTCTGCCTTGTTTAGGCCCAGCCCACGACGTAGCAGCCTGTTCGGCCTGTGCTTCTTTCAACCGACGAACGCTTAGGCGTCGGTCGGAGTTTGCTGAACAGTTTTTCGGTTCTGATTTTGCGTATATTATGCCGTCAGATCCTCCGACTACCCAAACTGCTAAAAAACGCAAAGATAAAGACCGACACTCGGTCCGCGGTTTCGGCGAAACCATGGTTAAGCAAACACGAGTGTCTCTGTTTCGGCGAAACCGAGAAAGCTGATCAAAATACAGCAGAATCTATCACTACCACTGAGGCCCCTGCTACTTCTCTTGAATCGGCCTCAGAAATTTTATCCACTACGGTGGTTGCTACTGACTTATCAGACACCATTCCCTTGGAGGTGTCTACCCCAGCACGTGGTGCTGCTAGGCCTCCAGCAGCCATGTCCATTAAGGCCTTTGCCAGGGCCAAAGCAGCCAAAACTACTAGAACAGTGCCTGCTAAACCCCCTACAACCCGGCCCTCTTCTAGTTCACAAATGCTTACTCTGGCAGAAGATTTAATTTCATTAATTAGGGGATCTCAATCTCACCCAGACAGGGCCTCTCAGCCCCCAGAGAAGAGACCTAGGGCAGAGCCCCCCGAGCCTGTGTCCTCTGATGATTCTGCTGATGAATCAGACATAACAGACCAGCCAGAGGCTCCTTTCTCCAATTTTGAAGACTCAGATGCTGAAGAATCCATTCCAGCTGCCTCCCCACCAGAAGAATTTTCCTTTGGGAAACCTTACATGCCATGCGAGAGCAGTTCCAATGGCAGCAGCAGGATTTCTCAGACTCCAGAAAAAGACTTAGAACCTTTCTGCACCTTCCACAACACAGGCCCTTAGCTATACCTCCTGTGCTCTCTGTGGTGGATGATGCCTTCAATGATGTCTGCTCTGCACCAGATTCTTTACCTCCAGCCCCTGCCAAACCAGACAGATTTTACAGGGTACCAGACACTCATCACCACCTTTACAAGACCCCACTTGCAGACCCCGAAACTATATCCCAGGGTCCCAAGGCAGTAGCCGCGACCACAGCTAAAAACCCTATTCCTTCTGAAAGGGAAGCCAGGTCTTTAGACAGATGGGGCAAAAAGGTTTACACTTCAGCTACTCTCTCAGCTAGAGCTTTAAACTGTCAGTTTCACATGATACAATACCAAGAGTTTATGCTTGATCAGTTAACAAAAAAGCTATCCTCTGATGAATCAATTGATAAGAAATATGTATTAGAAATGGTAAATAACATACAACAGGTTAGTAACCATTCCTTAAAATGTGGCTATGATGCACTGGAGGCTTCATTTAGATCAGCCATGACTGGCACAGTGATAAGAAGGCATGCATGGCTAAAGGAACAAGCTTTACCGGATCATGTTAAAGCTAAGTTATTAGATGCTCCTATGGATAAGACCAGCTTGTTTGGTACACCTGCCCAGCAGGTAATGAAGAAAATGGAAGAAAAGGCAAAATCTGTTCAAACGGTTAAAGATTTCTTGCAGGTCCAACCCCCAAGGTTTAGCAGGAACTGGCCTGCCAAAAATTGGTCCTTTCCTGACTCCACAAGATCCCAAAGGGGCAGGAATAGACGTTCCAGAGGCAGAAACCAATCCAGAGGAGGGGCCTACAGAGGACGACAGTGGCAAGGTAACAACAGAGGCACAGACACAACCACTGCCACTACAACAACACAACCACAGTGACTTAACTCTAAATCCGCCTACCAGGGAACAAATAGCAGCTCCATTAGGCGGCAAATTAACCTTATTTTCAAAGAACTGGCACTATATCACAAAAGACAAGTGGATTTTACAAACCATAGATCAAGGTTACGGTTCCACTTCCACACTTTACCAGTCAAAAGAGGAATGCCAAATCTACCTCCAAATCAAAAAACAGAGGCTCTACAACAGATAATGCAGTTAGCAAACATGAGAGCTGTAGAAAGAGTGCCAACAACAGAACAAGGAAAGGGATTCTACTCAAGACTATTCCTAGTTCCAAGAAAGGAAAAAGTTGGAGACCTATTCTCGACCTGTCCACCTTAAATACATACATCATTGTCCCAAAATTCAAAATGCTGACCCTACAGCAACTTCTTCCCATGCTGGGCAAGGAGTGTTGGCTGGTAACTCTAGATCTCAAGGAGGCATACCTGCACGTCCCCATTCGACCAATCTGCAGAAGATACCTCAGATTTCTTGCAGGATCAGAGCATTATCAATTCTCAGCATTGCCCTTTGGCTTATCTACTGCCCAGAGTATTCACAAAATGCCTGGCATCAGTAATCGCCCACTGCAGACTACAGGGAATTCAAATTTACCCATACCTGGACGACTGCCTGCTACAAGGGACAACAAAAGCAAGCTGACAACAGATTTACAAAGGGTCATTTACTTGCTACAAGCACTGGGATACACAGTCAATTTACAAAAATCAAGGCTGATACCATCCCAGACAAGGACATTCTTGGGCGGAATTGGACACAGTAAAACAAATGGCTTTCCTAACTGCAAAAAAGCAAAAGGAACTCCCTCTTTACTTCTTGGCACTAACAAAACAGAACAAGTTAACAGCAAGAAAAGTACTGCAGGCCTTGGGCTTCATGGCATCATGCATAATCTTGGTCCCACTTGCCAGACTACATATGAGAAAACTACAGTGGTACCTAAAGAATTTATGGTCCCAACACAGGCACAGCCTAGAAACAGAAATTCCACTAATTCCATGCTTAAAACAGGAGTTCCTATGGTGGGCTCAAGCATGCCAGTCAAACCCAGGGCTACCCTTTCGCAGATGTCAAGCAAGCCAGACCATCACAACAGACGCTTCAGACCTAGGATGGGGGGCCCACATGCTGGACAAATGCGTGCAAGGATTGTGGACGCAGGATCAACTTCACCTGCATATCAACCTAAAAGAAATGCTGGCAGTAAAACTGGCAATCCAAAACTTCAGACCATTTCTCAAAGAGGGCCAGTTGATGATGAGGACAGACAACACCACAGTCATGTGGTACATCAACAAACAGGGAGGCACTCATTCATACCCCCTATGCAGAATGACTTTGGAGCTGTGGAACCTGGCACTCGGCTACAACATCCAGTTACAGGCAATATTTGTACCGGGAAAAGAAAATACTGTAGCAGACATATTAAGCAGAACCACATTGGATGCCCACGAATGGATGCTACACCCGGACATCTTCAAGACCATCTCAAAGAAATGGGGAATGCCTCAGATCTATTTGCTTCCCCTCTCAATCACCAGCTCAAAAAGTTCTGCACAAGGACATTCCACCCACTAGCATGGAAAGTGGATTCGCTCTTCTTCAGCTGGGAAGGCCTAACAGCATATGCATTCCCACCTCTTCCCTTGATACACAAGGTATTACTAAAAATCAAGGAAGAACGTCCAAGGATAATCCTAATAGCTCCGAACTGGCCAAGACAACACTGGTACCCACTGCTGAGGAGCATGTCTCAGAACAATATGTGGCCAATACCCCTGATGCCTTTGATGTTAACTCAGAACAACTACAGCATTATGCATCCAAACCTAAAAGCTGCAACTGACTGCATGGAACATCACATAGCAGCAGCTAATCCAGAACTTTCCCAAAGAGTTAAAGACATTATTCTTGAAGCCCGCAAACCTTCAACAAGAAGGAACTATGCAGGAAAATGGAAAAGGTTTGTCATTTGGAGTACTGAAAGAGGAAAAGATGTGTCAAACATAGATATGCCTAACATTCTGGAGTATCTGGCAGAACTTCTACATTCAGGCCTGTCCTACTCCTCCATCAAGATACATGCATCAGCTATATCAGCAGAATACAGCTTTGATCCACCTGTTTTTTCACACCCATTACTCAGACAGTTCCTCAGAGGAATCAAGAATGTAAAACCTCCAAGGAAACCACCATTGCCAGCTTGGGACTTGAACTTTGTGCTAGAAAAGTTGACACTATCACCCTTTGAGCCAGCAGCAACAGTAGACCTACAGCATCTATCGTGGAAAACCGCCTTCCTACTGGCAATAACCTCAGCCAGGAGGGTTTCTGAACTCCAGGCCCTAATGGCTGTACAACCCTTCCTAATCTTCCATCAAGATAGTGTCCATGAGGACTAATCCTACATTTATGCCTAAGGTGGTATCCAGAGTGTCTTTAAACCAGGCAATCCACCTACCTACCTTCTTTCCCAACCCACAAAACAGAGGGGAAAGAATACTGCATACCTTGGATGTACATAGACAGCTACGCTATTACCTGGACAGAACAAAAAGTAGCAGAAAAACTGACCAGCTTTTTGTAGCCTATGCAACAGGAAGGGAAAGAAAAGCTATTTCCAAACAGACAATCTCCAAATGGATAGGAAATTGCATACGATTCTGTTACTCCTTCCATGGAAAACCAATTCCACAGAACATAAGACCTCATTCTACAAGGGCAACAGCCACTGCCACAGCCTTTTTACGAGGAGTGGCAACCAAAGACATTATTGAGGCGGCTACTTGGACCTCCGTGCATACATTTGCCAAGCATTATAATTTGCCTCTATATTCCAGATCCCGAGCAGGGTTTGCCACTGCTGTACTGCAAGGGATCCTAAACACACCATAATCTAGTTTCTTCCTCCTCCCCTAGTTGGCTATGGTATTCTACCCAGTTGTTATGACTGCAGATGCATCCATGAAGGACATAGTACAGTTTTGTACCTACCATAAATGTAGATGTCCGAACTGGATAGCATCTGCAGTCAGGATTACCCTCCCTCCTTCCCCTCTGTGGTACTCCTAGGGTGTTTACCCTCCTAATAGCTAGCTGGTGGGGGGGAGTCTTTTATGGTGTATTTGTTTGTATATATGTACATACATGCTTATTTTTGTGTTTACCACTATTTTTTTGGAAACATTGGCATTTATCCAAATTTTTAGCCTTCAAGAGGGCTACTGGCATCTGGGGCAAGAAACACTGAGGAAAATGGCGTCGGCTGATGCCTTTATACCCGAAGACCAACAGAGATGACGTCGGGTGAAGTGCGACACCAGCCGAAGCCGGACCCGGACTTTGGAATCCGGCCGACTGAAGGGCTGCCTGACGACAGGACAACCCAGTTGTTATGACTGCAGATGCTATCCAGTTCGGACATCTACATTTATGGTAGGTACAAAACTGTACTGTCTAGGATATTGCTGCCCCTGGTGGGGGTGTGGATAAGTTGATCCATGGCATTGGAATTTATGAATTCCCGAAAACGTTGAGAACGATTTGGTACATGAGTAGTTTTCCCAGTTAATGGTAGGGTCGTTGAAATCGCCCATTATTAGGGTGTTAGGTTGTACCCTAATATTTTCCAGTGTATTAGGAAACGAGGAGTGGGAATCCTGGGGCATGGTGGGGGATCTGTAGCAAGCTACAATTTGGATTGCGGTCTTGCCCAGAGTTAGTTGCACTTGGATAATCTCGGCTGCATTATACTGAGCAAGTAGCCTGGAGGTGTGGATATCCTTAATGAATATGGACACACCTCTGCCTTTAGTGTTTCGGTCCAGGTTAGGTGGCCGAAAGGTGTGGTATGAATTTTAGCCTGGTAATGCAGGGATACTCTCTGGAGCCTTGAACCAGGTCTCTGTCACTGCACAGATGTATATGTTCTCCATTTTAAGGAGTGCCTCGAGTGAGTGCATTTTGAGGTTTAGACTTCTAGTACTGAGTAGCAATACCCTCAGATTCTTCTTGCCTGTACCTGTTAGGGTGGTGAATTTGTCATTTCAACCTTGCCTAAAAAAGGCACTATAGGGGTGGCTAGAGCCTTAGCCAGTATCTGGAATCCCAGGGGATACAGGTGCAGGCCATCTCTGGCAAAGCATCGTGGTTTGTTGATCATGTCATCCCAGGCAGGCAGATACTGGATCCCCTTAGAATGACACCAGAAGCTTAGCCAATTGTTGAAGTCAATCATTTTATCCTTGTGCTGTGGTATCATTCTGGGTGATGGCATGATGCTACACAGGGCTAGAGTCATACCTGCCTGGGCTACAAGATTGGACAGCTCCTTCATGTCTCTTTTCATGTAGTCCAAGGAGGTACGTCTCTGGTCGTTCACACCAATATGGACATTGACAGAGTCATATTTGTACTTGTGGAGTGACCTGAGTGCATGCGTTATGTGACAGATCCTGGCACCCGACAGGCAGCTGACAGTAACTTTCTCCTTGTTTAGCCTGGTGAGTGGAACATCAGTGTGCCTGACTGTAGAGTCACCTATGACTAGAGTGTTGGGTACATTGTTATGCCTTATGGGCTGTGATTGAGGGGCACACCGAGTTTGTGAGCTATTTGTCATTTGGGTTGTGTTGGGGGGTGGAGGTTGCTTGTGTTTCTGCTTTGGAGGTCCCTGTTGCTTGGGCAGGTTTTTACTGAGAGCCTCCGCGAAAGTAGGTGTGTGTTTTGCTGGTGTAGGTTTTGAGGGACTATGTGCTGAGTGTGGTGGGGTGCAAGTGTTTACCTTCTCCTCTTGAATGTCTAGTCCAGTCTTGGGTGAAGAGAGCTTTGCTTCCAGTTTGGCTATATAAGTGCATCTCTCACAGGTTGTAGTGTTGGGTGGTAGGAGGAGAGGGATGTTCGTGTTTCACTGTTGCAGTCATTACTCTTGGGTTATCCTGCTGGCAGGCTACCCGCAGTCGGCCAGAATTCCAAAGTCTAGGTCCGGCGTTGGTTGCTGTCACCTCTTCCCTGACATCACTGCGCCAGGGGTATAAAAGATGCAGCCGACGCCATTTTCTTCAGTCTTTCTTGCTGCGCGGTGCCCGAAGCAAAAGCAGTTCGCAAGTGCCGGTCGGCCGACTCCTGAGATTTTCAAATTCAAATTTCAGAACCAAAGTCTTCATTAAAGCTAAGTACCCCATTGGGGAAATGTTTTTCTTGCTCCATACCGATGTCAGAAAAAGTTAACAATTGTATTTCTTGTGGGAAGCAAATACCTCATAAGGATTTTCACTCTTAATGTATTCCTTGCCTAGGCCCTGATAACAATGTTGCTAGCTGTCGGCTTTGTGCTAGATTTAACCAACGCACTATCAAGCGTCTGTTCGATTTTGCATTTCATTACTTTGGCCGAAGATTTAATTATATAATGCCGTGGGACCAGCCGACAACCGGAGTTTACAAAAAATGCAAGGACAAGGAAAAAGATAGGCATCCGAGGTCCAAAACAGTCGATGACGAAGCCTCCGCAAGGCCAGTTGCCGGTTCTCAGTGAGGCACTTTCGCAGCCCCTGGCGCCCATACCTCAGAGCCACAGCCGCTTCCGCCTCCCACGTGGAGCCGACTGGGCCTCTGGAAACTCAAGGTATTGGACACTCTGAAATCATTCCCTCAGATGGGTCCGGAGCCGCTGAGCAGGCATCGGCTGCGGAGGGTGTCTTCAGACCTACACAACTATATATTAAGCCATCTTCAGTTTCAAAGACTAAAGCAGCTCTAAAGACAAAGAAACAAGTACAGCATTCTCCTTTTCAGACTTCATGCCTAAAAAACAGATGCTCAAAATGGCCGAAGACCTAATTAGTTCAGGGGTTCCCATCCCCCTCCTGATAAGAGGGCTAGGCAAGAGACAGAGTATGATTCCTCTGATCAGGTTTCTATTTCCTCTGATTCCTCTTCTGAACAGGATTACTCCATGCTTCCCTATGAGGATTCTGATGCTGAAGAATCCATTCCTTCAGCCTCACCTCCTGAGGATTATTCTTGTGGAGAAACCCTACATACCATGAGGGAGCATTTCCACTGGGAGAGCCAAGATTATTCTGAGTCTAAGAAAAGGCTCAGACTTTCTGCTACTTCTTAAGCACAGACCCCTTGCTATTCCACCTGTCCTGGATATTGTAGATGATGTATTTTCAGAGTCCGGCCTGTCCCCTGACTTTTTACCCGTTGCACCTGCTAAGCCAGACAGGTACTTACAGGGTCCTGGATTTTCATAAATTCCTATATAAAAACCCAGCTGCTGACCCAGAAAGTATATCTTGGGGTCCCAAAGGGGTTAAAGCTTCCACTGCAAAAAACCCTGTCCCCTCTGATAGGGATTCTAGGGCTCTAGACAGATGGGGGGAAAAAATCTACACTTCTGCTACCCTGCCTGTAAGGGCTTTAAATTGTCAGTTTCATATGCTTAAATATCAACAATATTTAATGTCACTGCTTAAACAGAAATTGGTGACAAATACTGAAAGTTCAGAGAACAAGGAATTGCAGGATTTATTGCATGCATCTGAACAAGTGGGAAAGCATACTTTGCAATGTGGTTATGATTCACTGGAGGCCTCCTGCAGGGCTGCTGTTACAGGTTCTGTTATTAGAAGGCATGCTTGGTTAAAGGAACAGAATCTGCTTGATCGTGTTAAAGCAAAATTATTAGATGCACCATTACAGCATGATACTTTGGTACTAAAGCAGAAGAGGTGTTGAAAAAATGGAGGATAAAGCAAAATCCATGCAGTCAAGGATTTCTTACAGGTGCAGCCACCCAGGTTTAGCAGGAACTGGCCCTCTAAAACTTGGCCTTTTCCAGTGTCAGACAGACCACAGAGAGGCAGATACAGGCGTCCTAGAGGCAGATCTCAGCCCCAAGGCTCATACAGGCCTAAACAATGGGGTGCTCCTACCTCCAAAAGTGGAGAAGACAAATCACAACCTTACAGGAAACGGTCCCAGTGACTTTCCTATACCAGATCCAAGCACTTCTCTTTTGGCAGCCCCCTTAGGGGGGAAAACTAGCACTTTTTTCATCAAATTGTCAAATGGGTTACCCAAGACAAATGGGTCCTGAACATAGTGTCCCAAGGCTACAGGTTCCATTTTCACACTCTACCAAGGTAAATGGTATGCCAGACCTGCCACACAATCAGTGGGCAGAGGCACAAAAACAAATTACAGCCCTCATGGACATGAGGGCCATTCAGCAAGTACCACTACAAGAGCAGGGGCAAGGATTTTACTCCAGACTTTTTTTAGTACCCAGAAAGGACAAAACCTGGAGACCAATATTGGACCTGTCAATTTTAAGTACGTTTCTGGAAGTTCCAAAATTCAAGATGTTGACTCTACAGCAGCTACTCCCCATGCTGGGCAAGAAGGCTTGGCTCATAACTTTGGACCTAAAAGAGGCATACCTGCATGTCACAATCAGACAGTGTTGCAGAAGATACCTCAAATTCATAGCTGGCTCAATGCATTACCAATGCTCTGCACTGCCCTTTGTCTTATCTACTGTGCCCAGGGTCTTCACAAACTGCCTGGCACCAGTAATTGCATTTTGCAGACAAAAAGGAATTCAAATATATCCCTAATTGGACAACTGCCTAATTCAAGCAGAGAACAAAGACATTCTTCTGAAACATCTGGCGTTTGTAATAAGATTACTAATTGGCCTAGGGTACACAGTAAACTAAAATAAATCAAAACTAGTGCCCTCTCAAGAGATAATATTCCTGGGTACAAGCTTAAATACAACTGCCCAGATGGCTTATCTCACGCCAGACAGAACCATCTGACTACTTACTTCAAGAAATTGGCAACAAAAACCCACTTATCTGCAAGGAAAATCCTGCAGGCCTTGAGTTACATGTCATCTTGCATTCTACTAATTCCATATGCCAGACTGCATATGAGGAAACTACAATGGTACCTAAAAAGTGTTTGGACTCAGCATTGCCACAGCGTGGAGACAGTAATTGCACTCATTCCCTGCCTGCAACAGGAGTTTCGATGGTGGGCAGAAGCCTGTCACCACAACAAAGGTCTGCCATTTAGTTTACCCACAGCCAGACAAACACTGACAACGGATGCATCAGATTATGCCTGAGGGGGGCCCATATGGCAGGAAAATGTTTTCAGGGCACATGGCCTACAAACCAACTGCATCTTCACATCAATTAAAAAGAGATGCTAGCTGTTCAAAATGCCCTGACAGCTTTCAAGGACCTGCTTCATCCAGGACAGTTACTGATAGACGACACTATGGTCATGTGGTACATAAACAAGCAGGGAGATGCACATTCCTACCCCCCCTGCAGACAAGCAATGACCTTATGGGACACAGCATTGGCTTTTCAGATTCACCTGCAAGCACAATTCCTGACAGGAAAAAACAAATACTCTGGTAGACGAACTAAGCAGAAACCTCATGGATCCCCACGAATGGAAACTGGATCCACAAGTCTTCAGCATGATAATAAGGAAATGGGGATGCCCAGACATAGATCTATTTGCCTCCCCTCACAACTGCCAATTGCAGGGATGTTGCACAAGAATTTATCACAAGCAAGCATGGAAAGTGGACACCCTATCCTTCAGCTAGAAAATTCTAACGGTGTATGCTTTTCCCCCACTGCCTCTCCTTCCCAGGGTACTCCTAAAGGTCAGACAAGAGAAGCCAAAAATGATGCTGATTGCACCAGACTGGCCACGCCAGCACTGGTACCCAATCCTCAAGAGCTTGTCTCAAGGTCCAGCATGGATATTGCCTTAAACTTCTCACTTGCTGACCCAACAAAACAATCATATCCTACACAGCCAACTCGGGACCTTAAATCTGGCAGCATGGCGGATAATGTAGCCATTCAGAACACTCCTCTTTCAAAAGCTGTTATGGATGTTATCTTGGAGGCCAGGAGGCCCAGCACCAGAAAATCTTATGCAAAAAAATGGAAGAGATTCTGTGCTTGGAGCCAGGAACAAGGCATTGACACGTGTGTACCAAATATCCCTCAGATTTTACAGTACCTAACTGAGATGCTGAACAAAAGCCTTTCCTTCTCATTAAGTAAGATTCATGCCTCTGCCATTTCAGCCCATAACAATACGGAACCACCTATTTTTTCCTCATCCTTTAATAAGGCAGTACCTCAGAGGGGCCAAAAACATTAGGCCTCCAAGGAGAGCACCAATTCCTGCCTGGGACCTCAATTATGTTTTGGAAAAACTCGCTCTGCCTCCTTTCGAGCCAGCATCAACAGCAGATATAAATTTCTTATCCTGGAAAACAGCTCTGTTTCTGGCAATAACCTCTGCAAGGCAAGTTTCGGAGTTTCAAGCACTCATGGCTGTGGAACCTTTCATCATTTTTCATCCAGACAGGTTTTCTCTGAGGACAAACCCTACATTTATGCCTAAGGTGGTGTCCAGTGTGGCCCTTAACCAAACCAATCACTTGCCAACCTTTTATCCTAATCCACAGAACAAGGGTGAGAAAATTCTGCATTCTTTGGACATACAGGCAGCTACGTTTCTACTTGGACAGAACTAAAGCTTTCAGAAAGACTGAGCAACTTAGTGTCATATGCTGCAGGATCACAAGGAAAGGCTATCTCAAAACAGACTATTTCTAAATGGACAGGCCATTGCATCCGTTTCTGCTATTTTCAACATGGCAAATCAATGCCTAAGGGCATTAGGCCTCATTCCACCAGAGCAGCAGCCACTTCAGCAGCCTTCCTCAGAGGAGTACCAACCAAAGATATCGTAGAGGCTGCAACTTGGTGCACACCTTCACAAAGCTCTATCACTTACTACTTTGCTGCAAGTCCAGAGCAGACTTTGCCACTGCAGTTCTGCAGGGCCTCATAGCCTCTCCTAATCCGATTTAGCCCAGCCACAGTACCTCAGCTTTGGGATTCAACCCAAGAGTAATGACTGCAACAGTGAAACACGAACATAGTACAGTTGTGTACATACCATAAATGTAGATGTTCGAGTGTATTCACTGTTGCAGTCCAGGTTACCCACCCACCATCCCCCTCTTCTTTGCTGGGACTTATCTGCACTTTTCTGTCCTATACAACCTTTTTGGTGTATTTGTTTGTAGATGAAGAAAATGTTATTTTTGTCCATGCATTTTTATTGGCATATTTTTCAGCCTACCAATTTGGGGGCACCTGCCATCTGGGACAAGAAAAACTGAAGAAAATGGCGTCTGCTGCACCTTTTTATACCCCTGGCGCACTGACATCAGGGAAGAGGCGACAGCAACCGACGCCAGACCTAGACTTTGGAATTCTGGCCGACTGCGGGTAGCCTGCCAGCAGGATAACCCAAGAGTAATGACTGCAACCGTGAATACACTCTAACATCTACATTTATGGTAGGTACACAACTGTACTTTCTTTGTACGAGGCAATTACTGCATTGCCCCAAGATGCCCAGATTCATCAGGTAAACAGGAGAAAACACCGAGAGCTGACCCTTAGACATGCCTGGATAGGTGCTTATTTGTTGGGTACTAGAAACTGTTTTCCTCTAGACAGTGAGGAAAGTTGAGTGCTGTAGTAATTTGTAGCTTATTTAGTGCTTACAATAAGTTCTGAACAAGTGCTCAGCTCAAAGAAACGGACTTGAGTGCTGAAACAAAAAAACTGGCTAGTTCTATGAAACAAAGTTAAGCTAGAAGGCTTCCCTCCACAGAAAGGCTTGGGGGGCCTAGAAGCCTACAAATAGTCCTGGACACAGCAAATCTATATCCAGACTAGACTACCCACAGGAAAGGTGGGAAGCAAGCTTAGATTTTTTTTTTTTTAGTGGAAAGAGAGAAAGGAGTAGCAGAAACTAAGCTGATTGGCCTTCTCAAATGTTCTCCCTGTATTGGGTAGAATGAGGTAATGACACTAGACTGGGAGGAGGGTCCCAGATCAAATTTACAGTTCCTTTTCAAAAATTATACTGCAGATCCTGAGACCATTTCACAGGGACCCAAGGGCATTAAAGCTACTACTGCCAAAAATCCTACCCCCTCTGCTAGAGATTCCAGGGCGCTGGATAGATGGGGTAAGAAGGTATACACTTCTGCAACTTTGACCAATAGGGCCTTAAACTGCCAGTTTCATATGTTAAAGTATCAGCATTATATTATTGGATTGCTTGAACAGAAAACGTTGATTCCTGATTGTGCTGAAAATAAGGATTTACATGATTTAATGCATTCTGCTGAACAAGCTGGAAAACATACTTTGCAATGTGATTTTGATTCACTAGTGACGTTTGAAAGACATGCGTGAATGGGAGTGCCTTCATTGAAGGTTGGGTGTCGGGCTGGCACCTCGGCGCCATAAAAATCTACTGCCAATCATTAGCAGACCGGAGTTCAACTGTGGCGACCCCTAACCGGGAAAAGCCAAAAGAAGATGGAGGCATCTTGCAGGGCTGCTTTCACTGGGTCTGTACTTAGAAGGCATGCTTGGCTTAAGGAGCAATCCTTGCCAGATCATGTTAAAGCTAAATTACTGGATGCACCCTTAAATCAGGACCGCCTGTTTGGCAATAAGACAGAAGTAGTTCGTAAAAAGATGGAGGAAAAAGCTAAATTTATGCAAACTGTTAAAGATTTCTTACAAGTACAACCTCCAAGATTTAGTAGGCATTGGCCTTCTAAGAATTGGTCCTTTCCTGCCTCTTCCATTCCTTCTCAGTCCAAACCCAGATCCAGCAGAACACCCAGGTTTCAGTCCCAGGGTACGCATAGGACTAAGCAGTGGGGGGCCCCCACTTCCAAATCTGGGAGTAGTAAAACTCCCCCTATGGTAAGCTGTCTCAATAACTTCACTTTAAAACTTCCAAGCACTTCTCAACTGACTGCCCCTTTGGGGGGAAAGATTGCTCTGCATGCATAAAAATGGGAACTCATTACCCAGGACAAATGGGTTTTAAATGTAGTGTCCCAAGGATACAGATTTAACTTCCACATGTTACCAACGCCAAACGGTTGGCCAGATCTACCCCCAAATCAGTGGGCAGAGGTTCGAAAGCAAGTACTCTCTCTTAAGCATAAAGGTTATTCATACTGTACCAGAAGAGGAAAAGGGACAAGGTTTCTACTCAAGACTTTTCCTGGTATGCAGAAAAGACAATTTGTGGGGGTCCTATCCTGGACCTGACCACTCTAAACACCTTTTTGGTGATTCCAAAAGTCAAGATGCTTACTCTTCACCAGTTGCTTCTTATGCTAGACAAAGATGCCTGGTTGGCAACACTCTATTTAAAGGAAGCATACCTGCACATCCCAATCAGGGAATCTTGCAGAAGATACCTACGCTTCAAAGCAGGCTACACGCACTAAGTTCTCTGCACTGCCCTTTGGCTTATTTACTGCGCCCAGGGTATTCACAAAGTGCCTAGCTCCAGTCATTGCATTTTGCAGGCAAAGAAATATTCAAATGTACCCATACCTGGACATTTGTCTAATTCAGGCAGAAAACCAGGACATACTTTTGAATCTGGCCTTTGTACAAAGGGTGCTAACTTGTCTGGGGTACACCATAAACGAAAAGACGTCACACCTGGTACCCTGTCAACAAATTATATTCCTTGGAGCAAGCTTGAATACAACTTCCCAGATGGCTTTCCTCACACCAGAGAAACATTCATTTGACAAAAAACCCTGCTATCTGCAAGGCAAATACTGCAAGCCTTGGGGTTCATGGCCTCCTGCATTCTTCTAATTCCATAAGCAAGACTGCATATGAGGAAACTACAATAGTATCTAAAAAGCCTACAGTGTCAACATTCTCAGGATTTAGAAGCAATTATTCCTATCATACCTTGCCTATGCCTAGAGTTCCTTTGGTGGGCAGAGGCCTGCCACCAAAACAAGGGACTACCATTCACTCTACGCCCTGCCACCCAAACCCTAACAGACGGATCAGACTATGCATAGGGGGCTCACCTGGCAGGGAAGTGCATTCAGGGCAAATGGAACCCCAGTCAAATGCACCTGCATATCATTCAAAAAGAAGTTTTAACTGTACAGAATGCTCTGACAGCCTTCAAGGATCACATTCTTCCAGGACAATTAATTGTAAAGATGGACAACACCAGTTATGTGGTACATAAACAAGCAGGGGGGTACCCATTCTTACCCCCTCTGCAGACTAGCCATGGCATTGTGGAACACAGTCTTGAGCTACCAAGTGCATCTACAAGCTCAATTCTTGCCAGGAAAACTAAATACACTGGCAGACGGACTAAGCAAAAACCTCATGGACCCACACGAGTGGAAACCGGAACCAAAGATTTTCAACACATTGACAAGCAAATGGGGGGGTGCACTCTCAAGGCACTCCTAAAAATGGAGAACATCGATATCTGTGCAGTAACTGAGAACCTGGTTCAAGGCTCCAGAGAGAACCCCCTGCAGTACCAGGCTACAACTCTTGCCACACTTTTTGGCCACCAAACCAGGATCGAAACACTAAAGGTGGAGGGAGTGTCCATATTCACCAAGGATATTCACTCCACCAGGTTAGTTGCCCAACACAATGAGTCTGAAATTCTCTGGGTGCAACTAACACTAAGTAAGATTGCAGTCCAAATTGTAGCTTGCTACAGATCCCCCACCATACGCCAAGATTCTCACTACACCTTTCTAAACATACTGGAAAATATTAATATACAAACAAACACCCTAATACTGGGTGGTTTCAACTACCCTGCCATTAACTGTGAAAACTACTCGTGTACCAACACCTTTGCCCAACGGTTCTTCGAATTCATAAATTCCAATGCCCTGGATCAACTAATCCATAGTCCCACCAGGGGCTCCAATATCCTAGACCTGGTCATTACCAACATGGGAAATCGATGCTCCACACCTATGGTCACCCCCCTCATTGGGCAAGTCAGACCATAAGCTAATCACCCTTAACATCCACATCCATAAACTTCTCCAAAGCCAAATTCATGCTACTCAAGTCAGAAGTTACAAACTTCATGACACTCATGCAGACGGGAAATGAAAGTTCGAGCGCGGAGTCCTGCACTAAGGCACTGTACGAGCAAATCCACTCATGCATGATTCGTGCCATCCCAAATAGAACCAAGATGCTGTCTAAAAAAAAAAGGAAGCCAGTCTGGTGGTCCCTTGCCATAAACAAACTTTACAACAAAAGGAAGAAACTGTTGCAGAAAAGAGGAATATCCCAGGATGCAAAAACCTCCCTCACCAGCCTCGGTAAGAAGCTGAGATCCCTCCTAAAATCCTTTAAAGCTAGTTATGAAAATAAAATTGCCAAAGATTCCAAAGACAACCACAAGGCATTCTATAACTAGGTCAAGAATCTAAATGGCAATGCTCAGATCTGCTCTGAGCTACATCAGAATGGCATTAAATATACTGATCCCAAGGATATTGCCAATATCCTGGCAGATCGATTCAGTGCCAACTTCACCCCCCCCCTCACCCCCTGAATGGCCCATCTCAATACCGGAAGATTGCCAAATTTCGGTAATGGCCACAAAGGTAAAAAACGCACTCTCCAAAGCTAAGAATACAGCATCCATAGGACCAGATGACATCCTGGGCTTTGTACTACATGAACTACAAAATTAACTGGCACCTCACCGAAGTGTCATCTTTAATCATACCCTCGTCTCAGGCTTCTTGCCCACTGAGTGGCGCACAGCTACAGTTATCCCACTCCACAAGGGGAGATCCACCTTGGATACCGGGAACTACCACCCCATCAGTCTGGCGAGCCTGATCTGCAAGGCCATGGAATGTATTATCATGGAAATTATAAATAGACATTGGCAACCTTCAAACACTGGTCCCCACCCAGTTTGGGTTCGTGAGGGGCAGATCTGGTCTCCTGAACCTGATTGACTTCGAATCAGTTTTCAGAGCTGTGAACGTGGGTAAGGCAGTCCACACAGCCTATTTGGACCTTGCCAAGGCCTTTGACATCATCCCCCACTCTGGAGTCATAGATAAACTTACTAAGCTGGGCATTAATCCCTACGTCACTCGATGGGTTTGTCAACTGGCTTACTGACAGAACCCACACTGTAAAAGTAGCCGACTCCAAATCCAGCTCCAGACAAGTGACAAGTGGAGTACCTCAGGGTTCAGTCCTGGGACCTCTCTTGTTTGGCATCTACTTCTCTGAAGTACAGGCCAACACTAAGGGGCTCTGGCTAACAAAGTTTGCAGATGACTGCAAACTGGGAGCCATTATTGAATCCCCAAATGATGCGGATACTCTACAAAAGGGCCTTACAGAAACAGATGCTTGGTGCCAGAGCCATGGGCTCAAGCTCAATGTCAAGAAATGTATAGATGTTATGTGATCCTGTCTCGCCTACATTCTGTACTGATGGGCTCGGAGCAGATCCTCGGCTCCGACTCAGCACGCTATGCTATAGAGCGAAGCCTCTTATTGGCTGAGCTATTCTCTATCCCAGGATGCTCCACCACTAATCCACCAGATCTCGTTTGCCGCTTACAAGCTAGGACGTGGTCTCGAACTTGGCTGAGCTAAGTGCTGTTTTTTTCTGAAAGTTTCTGTCAGAAATTTCCAAATTCTTTATCCAAAAGCTGTTTTAACAGCTGTTAGTGTGTATACGTGTGTTTCTTGTGAGAAATTGTGGAAAAATATTTCGTGTTAGACAGGGAAAGGTTTCCGTTTAAGTTAGAGGGGCCTTCCCCTCGTTCTTATTGAGTTTTTCTTGTCGTTTCTGAGGTCAAGTACCTGTTTAAGTTAGAGGGTTCTTGGCCCTCTTTTGATGTTGTTATACGTTTAGTTGTTGGGCTTGCACTCTTGTTAAAAAAAAAAAGTTCTTCGTTATTCTGTGTTTGTACTGTTTTTTCTCAGACAAATAATTGGGCAAAGTATATACATTATGTCTAAGGAGCATAGACCCTCTGGGTTTAAAAAGTGCACAAGATGCAACTATAAAATGTCCATCACAGATGATCACTCCTTATGCGTTTACTGCTTAGGCGCCAAACATCTCCAGGAGTCCTGCAGCGTGTCACGCCTTTTCCTCTCGGGTCCTCCAAGAGAGGAAGAATAAATTGATTTTAAAAGGGCTTATCAAGCCCTCCTTTGAAGAGGCCTTATCTTCCTCTCCCTCTCCAGCTAAGAAAAAGAAATCTTCGGCTCCAACCAGTCCGTCGGAACCGACAACTAAGAAACCTAGGCATGCTTCTCCTTCGGCTCCACGGACTTCGGAGCCAAGGGCGGAACGGTCTGCCTCGATGCCTCCAGCCTCGACTCATCTGGTTTCAGAGCCGATGGCTGGGGCTTCGAGAGGCGGGTCACCTTCATCGGCTCCACTGATTTTGGAGCCGATGAGGGTTGCCGGCTCAGACTCTTCCCCTTCGGCGCCGAAGCCCACCTCGGCACCGAGGGAAATTGTTTTGGAATCTCCCTCGGCACCGATACTGGTAGAGTCTATTCGGAGCCGGTCCCCCAGTCCTTCGGAGCCAATGGAGAAGTCGGTTCAGACCCGGTCAGTCTCCTCCCGATCTTCCAAGATGTTGGATTCGGACATCGACAGGGTGCTCCTAAGACTTTTTCAGTCTCCTGTATTCCAGAAATTAGTTTCGGCTCCAGCCCATTCGGCTTCGGAGCCGATGACCCACCCTGTAGTTCTGGTTCCTCCTCCAACAGCCTCGGCACCGTTGGAGCCGGTGCTGGTGGAGCCGATGGAGGTTTTCGGGTTGGCCCCGACCCTTACTCCAACCCCGGCTCTCGAGTCGGAGTTCAGTACACGGACCTCCTCCGTCTGCCCTGGGGGGGACGCTTCGGGACCGATGTTTTCGGTCCTGAGCCTTCCTCTCAGTGCGTCGGCTGCGGGGGTACCGTCTACTGTTGTGGCCATGGGGGTTGAACCTTCCTAGGACTCTGGCGGTCCAGCCTTCAGGGCCATGAGGAGTGCTTTGGCCAAATCTTCTTTGGCTACCTCCACGGTCTCACCAGCACCTTCCCTACACACGGAGACTGGGTCTTTGGTAGTCCCCCTGTCCTTAGACAGCGGAGCCCCGGGGCCTGAGGTCACCCCCAGTGGGGTTTCCCCCCCTCCTGGAGGTCCCTCTGAAGCTTCTTCAGAGGAACCCCCAAGGAAAAGACTGTGCAAGAGGAAGCACGTCGACTCCCCCGATGAGTCTCTCACGTCGGACACCGATCTTGATGATGCGGAGGGGTCCCCTAAGTCGTCCTCAGATGATGTCTCCTTCGCAGACATCTTGGAAGCCCTCAAACAACGAGGCGGCTGGCATTCCAAACCCCCTTCCGCTGACGAGTCGGTGTTCCTCAAGGCCTTCGGGGCTCAGCCCTTCGCCTCCTGGGTGTCTCCGCCCTTCGACGAGCTCCTAGATTTGATCTGTCGAAGGGCGTGGGAACATCCAGACTCTGTGGAACCGGTGCCTGCTCACCCAAACAAGTTCTTATCAGCACCCCCAGAGAAGGAGTTTTTGACCAAAGGTGTGGCTGTAGATGCCTTGGTGGTGGCATCTGCTACCCAACAAGATGTAGCAGAGGCTTCGACGTCCGTCCATCCTCCTAATAAGGAGTCTAGGAGCATGGATCGGTACAGGAAGCTCACCCTCAGTTCAGCGGCCTTTACCTTAAGGTCCCTGAACTATTTAACGCACTTCACTAGATTTCAGAGGGATCTGATCAAGGAGCTTTCAGATACCCTCTTGGGTAACCTACCTGAGCAGCTAGCCCAGACGGTTGGCTCTCAGTTGGCTACGCTGTCATCCATATCAAACTCGTCCATGAGGCTCATTTCATATGCAGCCAAAGGGGCAAGTAGAGCGGCGGGTACGGGTGTTGCTCTACGGAGGCAAGCCTGGCTCCGCCTGTGTCATTTTGCAGAAGCCTTTAAGTCTTCCTTTGCCGACGCTCCCTTTGATGGGTCCTCTTTGTTTGGGACCCAAGGTAAATTACACATTGACCCGCTGCGAGCAAGAAGGTAAGACTCTGACTGCCGTAGGGGTACGATTTTCCACTCCCTTTTAGCCTTATCCCAAGGCTAAAAGAGGAGGGAAAATGTGGTTCCTTAAGTCCCAGAAGTCTTATCCCTCGCAGCAGGACGATCCCCCTTCTAGAGGCAGAGGAGGGGGAAATTTTTCTGGAAGACGCCGTACCAGAGGCGGCAGAGGCCCCCGCAACACTGGAGACCGCGAGTCCTTTTGTGGCTCTTCAGCCTTCCACAATCCCTGAAGGATTGCCCGACTGTGCAGCTCCAGAGCCAGTCGGGGGTCGTTTTTCGAGGCACCTAAAAGCCTGGGAGGGTATCACTCAGGACCGATGGGTGCTTCGAATCATCGCCAGAGGTTACGCTATCCCTTTTTCTCACTCCCCACCGCCGTCCAAGAGAATCCCGGACCCGCCACCCAGTCAATGGGAAATCGCAGCCTTAGAAGTCTCAAAGCTGCTTCAAAAAGGAGTCATCCAACCGGTCCCCGCAGACCAGATCGGATTAGGGACTTACTCAAGATTCTTTTTGGTGCCAAAAAAGACCGGGGACTTGAGGCCCATTTTGGATCTCAGCATCCTAAATCGATCAGTCAAAAAGTCCAGGTTCCGAATGGTCACCTTACAATCCATTCTCCCACTGTTGGAGAAAGGGGTTTGGATGTGCTCCATAGATCTCAAGGACGCCTATTACCACATCCTGGTAGACCAGGCGTCCAGGAGACATTTGCGCTTCAGCCTGGGAGACTGTCATTTTCAGTTCTGTGCACTGCCCTTTGGTCTCACCACAGCCCCCAGAGTGTTCACCAAATGTTTGGCGGTCGTGACTGCTCACCTGAGGAGTCTAGGATTCCAGGTGTTTCCGTATCTCGACGACTGACTCCTAACTGCCACCTCCAGGCGTCTACTATTGCAAAACCTACAAGCCACAATATCACTAGGCACTTCCATTGGAATCACCTTCAATTGGCCAAAGTCTGTGTTGCTGCCATCTCAGCGCATAAGGTTCATCGGAGTACAGATAGACTCGAACCTAATGCGGGTCTATCTTCCTACAGAAAGGATACAAAATATACAGGCTCAAGTCCGAGCCTTGATTCTCAGATCCAAAGCTCCAGCCAGGATTGTCCTGCAGCTATTGAGCTCTGTCGGCCACTGTTCTTCTAGTCCCCTTAGCAAGATTGCATATGAGAATTCTCCAGTGGCTTCTTTCGACACAGTGGTCCTTTCAGGATCTCCCTCTCAGTCACCTCATCCGGATCACGGAAACTTGCAAACGGGACCTTCGCTGGTGGCTGGATCAGGGACGACCCTTTGTTCCACCTCCTCCTGTGGCCACTTTGACTACGGACGCCTCCCAGATGGGGTGGGGGGGGCATTCCCTGGGCAGGTCAGTCCAAGGCAAATGGCATTCAGAAGAGAGCCTCCTTCATATCAACATTTTAGAAATGAGGGCGGTGTTTATGTCCCTACAAGCCCTTCATGATTACCTCCCTCAGGGCGTAATTGCCGTTCACTCCGACAACATGTCAGTAGTCTGGTACCTGAACAAGCAGGGAGGGACCAGATCCTACCCCCTTTGCAGAGAGGCCATGAGAGTTTGGGAATGGGCAGTGGCGACCAGACGTTTTCTAGTGGCGACTCATATCCCTGGCAAGTCCAACGTGATAGCAGACAGGCTAAGCAGAACAATTCTCTCTCCTCACGAGTGGTCTCTGAATGATGCAGTGACAACTCAGATCTTCAGCAGATGGGGAACTCCTTGTTGCGACCTCTTCGCAACCCCGCTGAACGCGAAGTGCAAGAAGTTCTTCTGTCTCACTCCAGCTCCGGGGGAGAGTCCTATGGACGCATTAGCCCATCCTTGGCCCACCGGCTTGCTATACGCCTTCCCCCCAGTTCCCCTCCTTCCCAGAGTGATCCAAAAGGCGTCTCACTTGGGGAGCAAAATGATTTTAGTTACCCCTTACTGGCCTCGTCAGGTATGGTTCCCCTATCTTCGGAAATATGCACTGGACTGTCCATGGTTCCTGGATCAGATCCCAGACCTATTAATTCATCAGTTGGGACAACTCCATCAGTCCCTTCACACTTTGAAGTTAACAGCTTGGCTCCTCCTCTTCCGACTATAGTCAGGAATCATACCTTAGACCTGGAAGTCATACATATCTTATCCTCAGCCCACAAGTCTGCCACTAAGAAGTTGTATACTAGCAAATGGAAGAGATTTGCTATTTGGGCTCAACTCCAGGGTCTGGATCCCATCACTGTTCCGGTATCGGAAGTTCTGAAATTTCTGACTTCCCTATTTAATCAAGGTTCTTCAGTCTCTACCATCAAGGTCCAATTGGCAGCTATTTCCAATTTCCATGAATCTACAAACCCACCTTTAATGAGCAACAGATTGTGTAAAACCTTCATGAAAGGTGCTGTGCTTTTACGACCTCCGATTTCTCATCCTGCTCCTCCGTGGGATCTCGATGTGGTGTTACGTGCCTTAACCTCCTCCCCCTTCGAGCCGGCAGCAACATGTGATTTGAAATTTCTTTCTTGGAAAACCGCCTTTCTGGTCACGATTACTTCTGCCAGAAGAGTTTCAGAACTTCAAGCTCTGTCTGTAAAACCACCGTACCTGTTTTTTCACAAAGATAGTATCCCTCAGGCCTGATCCATCTTTTGTCCCTAAAGTTTGTTCCAGTTTTTGCCTGCAACAGTCATTAGAACTTCCAGTTTTCTTTCCAAAGTACTCAAAGCGGAATACATCTTCCACACATTGGATGTTCATAGGCAATTGCGTTTTTATTTAGACAGGACCCAACAAACACGGAAAACAGATCAGTTGTTTGTGTCCTTTTCGGATAATAAATTGGGCAAATCCGTCACAAAGGTCACTATTGCCAAATGGATCAGGGACTGTATTAGTCAGGCGTATTCCTCTTCTAATAAAGAGCTTACAACCTCTATCAAAGCTCACTCTACAAGAGCTATGGCTACTTCAGTAGCATTCCATTCTAAGCTTGCCATTAGTGACATTTGTGCTGCGGCTACGTGGTCTTCCCCGCACACTTTCATTTCCCACTACAAATTGGATGTGGCATCTCAGGGGTGAGCTTCATTTGGTTCCACAGTGCTCAGGAGTGTTTTCCAGTGAGCCACCCAGGAATTAGGTGCTAGGGACGCTGTCCCATCAGTACAGAATGTAGGCGAGATAGGATCACATAACATCTTTTAGTTATGTACTTACCATAACTTTAGATGTTTGGGATCCATCTCGCCTACATTCCTAATACCCATCCTCCTTCCCCCTGCCTTGGAGATCAAAAGAGATCGGACGGTCCGAATTCTATTGTTTCATCTTGAAACATCTGGCAATGTTATATAAACAGTTATGTGTGTGTGCATGAATGCGGACAAACAAGATCTGGGGGATTAGCGGTGGTGCATCCTGGGATAGAGAATAGCTCAGCCAATAAGAGGCTTCGCTCTATAGCATAGCGTGCCGAGTCGGAGCCGAGGATCGGCTCCGAGCCCATCAGTACAGAATGTAGGCGAGTTGGATCCCAAACATCTAAAGTTATGGTAAGTGCATAACTAAAAGATGTTATGTGATCCTATCTCGCCTACATTCTGACTGATGGTGATCGGCTCTGACTCGGCACGCTTATGCCAAAGAGCGAAGTCTCTTATTGGCTGAGCTTACTATATCCCAGGATGCACCACTACCAGTCCCCCAGATCTCGTTTGCCGCTAACAAGCAAAGACGTGGTCTCGAGCTTGGCTGAGCTAAGTAGGGTTTTTTCTCTTACTTTCCTGTCAGGAATTCCTTTAAAATTCAACAAAAAGCTGTTTTAACAGCTATATCGTATTTTTGTGTATGATTGAAGTGTTTTCTGTGGAAAAACTTTGTGTAGTGATTGCGTTTGTCTGACTGGAGGTTACTTTTGGGTTGAAGGGCCTTCCCTTGTCAGCCGTTGTCTGTCAAGTTCCTTTTTACTTTAAAGGTTCTTGTATTCCTTGGTCATACCTTTCTATTTGTGACAGTTCTTGATTCAAAGAAAAGAATTTCTCTGTGAAAGTTAGTGTGTCTTGTATTTTACTGGTTATACACTGATTTGGTTGCCATTATGTCACAGGCTCCTAGGCCTTCAGGGTTTAAAAAGTGCACTAAGTGCAGTTTTAAAATGTCGATCACAGATGATCACTCTCTCTGTGTACTGTTTGGGCAAACATTTGCAGGAGTCCTGTAGCGTCTGTCACGCTTTTTCCTCGAGGGTCCTCCAAGAGAGGAAAAATAAACTTATTCTAAAAGGCCTTATTAAACCATCATTTGAAGAGGAATTCGCTTCCTCTCCTTCTCCTGCTAAAAAGAAAAGGGCGTCTGCTCCGACCAGTCCGTCGGAACCGACCGCCAAAAAACATAGGCAGGCTTCTCCTTCGGCTCCACGGACTTCGGAGCCGAGGGCGGAACGGTCTGCCTCGATGCCTCCAGCCTCGACTCCTCTGGGTTCGGAGCCGTCGTCTGGGGCATCGAGAGGCGGGTCATCTTCATCGGCTCCACTGATCTCGGAGCCGATGAAGGTTGTCCGCTCAGACACTTCCTCCTCGGCGCTGAAGTCCTCTTCGCACCGATGGAAATTGGTTTGGACATTCCTTGGCGCCGATAATTGTAGAGTCGATTCGGAGCCGGTCCCCTAGTCCCTTGGAGCCGTTGGAGAGGCCTACTCGAACCCATTCGGTCTCTTCCAGGTCATCAAGGATGTCAGATTCGGACATAGACAGGGTGCTCCAAAGACTGTTCCAGTCCCCAGTCTTTCAGAAATTTGTTTCGGCTCCGACCCAATTGGCTTCGGGCCGATAGCCCACTCCATTGCCATTCCTCCTCCGACCGCTTCGGCTCCGTCGGAGCAGGTGCTGATGGAGCCAGTGGAGATCCTAGGGTCGGCTCCGACCCTTACTCCAACCCGGCCTTGGTCCGAGTTTGCACACGGACTTCTTCGGCCGGACCGGGGTGACGTTTGGGACCAATGCTGTCGGTTCCGAGCCTCCCTCTCGGTGCTTCGGCCGTGGGACTTCCGTCTGCTATCATGGCTCCGGGGACCGGACCCTCCCAGGATTCTGGGGGTCCGGCTTTCAGAGCTATGAGAAGTGCCTTGGCCAAGTCTTCTTCGGCCATCTCTACGGCTTTACCGGCACCTTCCCTGGGCATGGAGACTGGGTCTTTGGCAGTTCCCCTGTCTCTAGGCAGCGGAGCCCCGGGGCCTGAGGTTACCCCCACTGGGGGTTCCCCTCCTCCTGAGGGTCTTTCAGAGTTGTCTTCGGAGGAGCCCCCAAGGAAGAGATCGTGCAAGAGGAAGCACGTGGACTCCCCCGATGAGTCTCTTATATTGGACACTGATCTTGATGATGCGGAGGTGTCCCCTAAGTCGTCCTCTGATGATGTCTCATTTGCAGACATTCTAGAGATCCTTAAGCAACGAGGCGGCTGGAATTCCAAACCCCCCTCCGCTGATGAGTCGGTGTTCCTCAAGGCCTTCGGGGCTCAGCCCTCCGCCTCCTGGGTGTCTCCGCCCTTCGACGAGCTCCTGGATTTGGTTTGTCGGAGGGCGTGGGAACATCCAGATACTGTGGAACCAGTGCCTTCTCGCCCTAACAAATTTTTGTCTGCCCCACCCGAGAAGGAGTTCTTAACGAAAGGCGTGGCTGTAGATGCCATGGTGGTGGCATCTGCTACCCAGCAGGACATGGCAGAGGCTTCGACGTCCGTCCATCCTCCTAATAAGGAGTCTAGGAGCATGGACCGCACGGGAAGCGCACCCTGACTTCAGCGGCCTTTACTCTGAGGTCCCTGAATTATTTGGCACATTTCACCAGACTACAGAGGGATCTGGTCAAGGAGCTCTCAGACTGCCTCTCAGGTAACCTACCTGAGCAGCTAGCCCAGTCGGTTAGCTCTCAGTTGGCTATCCTTACCTCTATTTCTAACTCGTCCATGAGGCTCATTTCATATGCGGCAAGGGCGGGCAGAGCGGCAGGCACAGGCGTGGCTCACGGAGACAAGCCTGGCTCCGTTTGTGTCATTTCAGGAGGCCTTCAAGTCTTCCTTTGCCGACGCTCCCTTTGATGGGTCCTCTTTGTTTGGACCCAAGGTAAAGACACTCTTACCCGCTGTGAGCAGGAGGGAAAGACTTTATCTGCTGTAGGAGCACGTTATTCCACTCCCTTCGGCCTTATCCCAAGGCTAAAGAGGAGGGAAGATGTGGTTCCAAATCACAGAAATTCTTTCCCCAACAGCAGGAAGATTCCCCTTCCAGAGGCAGAGGACGGGAAATTTTTCTGGGAGACGCCGTCCCAGAGGCGGCAGAGGCCCCGCAACACTGGAGACCGCGAGTCCTTTCGTGGCTCTTCAGCCTCCCACACTCCATGAGGGATTGCCCGGCTGTGCTGCTCGAGCCAGTCGGGTGCCGTTGCCAAGCACCTAAAAGCCTGGGAGGCTATTACTCAGGACAGATGGGTGCTTCGGATTATTGCCGGAGGTTACACCATTCCCTTCACACACTCACCCCCACCGTCCAAAAAAATCCCGGACCCACCACCCAGTCAAAGGGAAATTGCAGCCGTAGAAGCCTCAAAGCTGCTAGAAAAAGGAGTCATCCAACCGGTCCCCACAGACCAGATTGGATCCGGAAATTACTCAAGGTTCTTTTTAGTGCCAAAAAAGACAGGGGACCTGAGACCCATTTTGGATCTCAGCAAACTAAACCAGTCCGTCATGAAGTCCAAGTTCCGAATGGTCACTTTACAATCCATTCTCCCATTGTTGGAGAAAGATGTTTGGATGTGCTCCATAGATCTCAAGGACGCCTATTATCACATACCGATACATCAGGCGTCCAGGAGGTATCTGCGCTTCAGCCTGGGAGACAGTCATTTCCAATTTTGTGCACTGCCCTTTGGTCTCACCACAGCCCCCAGGGTGTTCACCAAGTGTTTGGCAGTAGTGACTGCTCACCTGAGGAGTCTCGGATTCCAAGTGTTTCCCTATCTGGACGACTGGCTCCTGACTGCCACCACCAGGCATCTACTACTAGAGAACCTACAAGCCACCATCTCCTGGGTGCTTCCCTGGGAATTACATTCAACTGGTCAAAGTCTGTCTTGCTGCCTTCTCAGCGCATAAGATTCATAGGAGCAGAGATAGACTCAAAATTAATGCGAATCTTCCTTCCTACCGAAAGGATACAAACATTACAAGGTCAAGTCCGAGCCCTGCTTCTAAGATCCAAAGCCCCAGCCAGGATGGTCCTGCAACTTTTAGGTTCAATGTCTGCCACGGTTCTCCTAGTTCCTCTGGCAAGATTGCACATGAGGATTCTTCAATGGCTGTTATCGACACAATGGTCTTTTCAGGATCTCCCCCTCAATCATCACATAGTGATTACAGAAACGTGCAAACGGGACCTCCGCTGGTGGCTTCTGCCATCCAATCTGAATCAGGGAAGACCTTTTGTTATACCCCCTCCGGTGGCCACCTTGACAACGGATGCCTCCCAGACGGGGTGGGGGGGGGCATTGTCTGGGCAGGTCAGTTCAGGGTTCTTGGCTTCCAAACGCAACATTTCTCCATATCAATGTGTTGGAAATGAGGGCTGTACTTCTGTCCCTACAAGCCCTCCACAAGTTTCTCCCTCAAGGCATCATCGCTATCCACACAGACAACATGTCGGTGGTCTGGTATCTAAACAAACAAGGAGGGACCAGATCTTACCGCCTTTGCAGAGAGGCCATGAGGGTGTGGGAATGGGCAGTGGCTACCAACCGCTTCCTGGTAGCGACCCACATTCCAGGAAAATCCAATGTATTGGCAGACAGACTGAGCAGGACTATTCTCTCTCCTCACGAGTGGTCCCTGAACGAAACAGTAGCAGCTCAGATTTTCAAAAGATGGGGGATTCCGTGCTGCGACCTGTTTGCAACACCACAAAACACGAAATGCAAAAGGTTCTTTTCCTTGACCCCGCGTCAGGGAGGCAGCTCTGGATGCTCTAGTCCAACCTTGGCCAACAGGACTGCTTTATGCTTTCCCTCCGGTTCCACTCCTCCCCAAAGTCATCCAGAAAGCTTCCCAATTGGGGTCCACAATGATTCTAATTGCTCTGTACTGGCCTCGTCAGGTATGGTTCCCCTACCTACAGAAATATACTCTGGACGGTCCTTGGTTTTTGGATCTAACTCCAGACCTTCTGGTTCATCAGTCGGGACAACAGCACCAGTCCCTTCACACTTTGAAATTAACAGCTTGGCTCCTCCACTTCCGACTTTAGTCAGAAATCACACCTTGGACCCGGAAGTTATTCACATTTTATCTTCAGCCCACAAACCCACCACCAAGAAATTGTATCACAGTAAGTGGAAGAGGTTTGCTATCTGGGCTCAACTCAGAGGCTTAGACCCTATTACTGCCCGATACCAGAGGTCTTGAAATTTTAACATCCTTGTTTAATCAAGGATCTTCAGTCTCTACTATTAAAGTCCAACTAGCAGCTATCTCCAAATTTCACGAATCCATAGACCCACCGTTGATGAGCAGCAGATTATGTAAAACTTTCATGAAAGGTGCTCTGCTTTTAAGACCCCCAGTTTTTCATCCTGCGCCTCCGTGGGATCTTGATTTGGTACTTCGTGCCTTAACATCTTCCCCTTTTGAACCGGCTGCTACATGTGAGTTGAAATATCTGTCTTGGAAAACTGCCTTCTTAATTGCAATTACCTCTGCAAGAAGAGTTTCAGAACTTCAAGCCCTATCTATCAAACCACCGTACTTGATTTTTCACAAGGATAGAGTATCACTTAGGCCTAATCCATCTTTTGTTCCAAAAGTTTGTTCTAATCTCTGTCTCCAACAATCTCTAGAGCTACCAGTTTTCTTTCCAAAATTTTCAAACAAAGCGGAATACACCTTGCATACATTGGATGTTCACAGGCAGTTGCGCTTCTATCTAGACAGGACTCAACAAATTCGAAAAACAGATCAATTGTTTGTGTCCTTTTCAGATAATAAACTGGGTAAAACCATCACTAAAGCTACTATTGCCAAATGGATTAGAGATTGCATAACTCAGGCTTATTCCTCTTCAAATAAGCAACTTACAACATCTGTCAAAGCTCACTCTACTAGAGCTATGGCTACCTCTATTGCATTTCATTCCAAGCTCGCTATTTCTGAGATTTGTGCTGCGGCTACTTGGTCCAACCCACACACTCATTTCCCACTATAAATTGGATGTGGCATCTAAAGGGCGAGCATCATTTGGTTCCACGGTACTCAGGAGTGTTTTCCAGTGAGCCACCCAGGATTTAGGTGCTAGGGACGCTGTCCCATCAGTCAGAATGTAGGCGAGATAGGATCACATAACATCTTTTAGTTATGTACTCACCATAACTTCAGATGTTTGGGATCCATCTCGCCTACATTCCTAATACCCACCCTCCTTCCCCCTGCCTTGGAGATCAGAAGAGATTGAACGGTTTGAGCTCTACTGTTTTTATCTTGTATCATCTGTCGATGTTATATAAGCAGTGCATGCGTGTGTGCATGTATGCGGACAAACTAGATCTGGGGGACTGGTAGTGGTGCATCCTGGGATATAGTAAGCTCAGCCAGTAAGAGACTTCGCTCTTTGGCATAAGCGTGCCGAGTCGGAGCCGAGGGATCGGCTCCGAACCCATCAGTCAGAATGTAGGCGAGATGGATCCCAAACATCTGAAGTTATGGTGAGTACATAACTAAAAGTTATCCCCTTTGGGGAAAAAACATGTAGCCATGAATTACCACATAGGTGGCAGTACACTAAACACCGAAAGTGCGATAAGGGACTTAGGGACACATGTGGACAGTGGTCTCCCCTTCAATAACCACATCGCCACAACAGTCAGGAAATCCTATGTGGCACACCTCATCACTAAGGGCTTTTCATCCAGAAAAAAGGAGGTCATTGTCCCACTGTACTCATCCCTCATTAGACCCATTATAGAATACAATGCCCCATTTGGTATTTGCCTCTCAAGACATCTGCAACAATCTGGAAAGGCCACAGAAACACCTCACTAAAAAAAATCACAGGCCTAAAGCAGATGCCCTATGTTGACCGCCTTAAAAAAATCCAATTATACTTTGTTGCATATCATCTACTCCAAGGCGATCCCTGCTTAACATACAAGGCCATGTCAAACCCAGAGCTGTTGGACATGCTACACTTCAAGAAATCCCAATCCCTCAGAGCCACACGCTCCAAGGATCTAAACCTTGTCATCACAATAAACAAAACATGCTGGAGGGATAGGTTCCTGACCCAGAGACTCCCCACACTCTGGAATAGATTGACCATACATGTCAAGCAGAGTGCCTCTTTGGCAGTCTTCAAAAGGAACCTTGATGATTGGATGGGAGAAAGGAAATTCACCCCGGGGATCACGTCAGTCGCCCTGCTAGACAGGGGTCCAGGGAAGTAAATAGTGTGAGAAGAAATAGCCATGGAATTGTTATGGCTAGGCTTGTATAGGCCCTAGGGCCGATAGCCTAGTACCAACCTATGATATAGACCCGTTTGCCTCCCCCCAGAAATACCAATTGGACAAATTCTGCACAAGGACTCCCCACAAACGAGCTTGGAAAGTGGATGCTCTGTCCTTCAGCTGGAAAAGCCCATCAGTTTATGCCTTTCCTCCTCTGCCTCTCCAAAGTATTACTAAAGATCAAACAGGACAAACCAAGGATGATATTGATTGCACCAGACTGGCCACACCAACACTGGTGTAACCCCTTTTGCGCAGTTTCACTGTTGGCCCTATGGCACCTGTCTCAGACCCCTACTCTATTGTCTCCGCAGGAGAACCAGATTCTGCACCCTTAGCTTCAAACCCTGAACCTAGCAGCCTGGCTAATTACCTAATCTCTCCTTAACCATCCCTCAGTAAACCAGCGATGGATATTGGGTGGCACAGTGGTGCAGCGGTTAACGTTGTCACTTCACAGCAAGAGGTTCTCCGGTTCGATTCTCAGCTGGGGTGCCTTCTGTGTGGAGTTTGCATGTTCTCCCTGTGTTCGCGTGGGTTTCCTCCGGGTACTCCGGTTTCCTCCCACATTCCAAAGACATGCATCTGGAGTGTTTCTCCCCGGGCCTCCGCTGAAAACAGGCTCTGTGGAACCTAGTTGGACATTCCCGGTCAACAAATGTTAAATAAATAAATAAAAATATACCAAACAAACCACGAACTGAGAAAAATATGAAAAAATGAGCAGTAGAGCACACCCAAATACTGATTTATTCGACAACAATAATGTAAGCAAAGCACAAACTAAGCTTTCGGTGAGCCCAGTGTCTCACCTTCCTCAGACAACATTTACAAGCCAACTAGCATTCTTTATATAGTAAATTTTCAATTAATCAATTAGATCCAATTATGCAAAGTCCTATTCAATTATATATAAAACAGGTTTTTATACAAAATTCTAAAGTTTAAAACCATCTTACTTAAACTGCTTGCAACACTTGAACATTTAACTATTGAACATTTAACTATAAAAACATTTTAATGCGTCAATGTTAAAATTTAAAAACACATATGAAATTCCCGAGAAGAAAACTTCATGTTATTAGGTCATTTATCTTACCTAGCTATCCCACACTATATTAATTCTAAAACTACATAAGTTCATATAAAATATGTATAATATATATGACATGATAGACCTTTAATTATTTCTCATACTCATCTATCAGCTAAATAATATTAAAACTAATAACATGAAAATTAATAAACATAAAAATTAAATGCCATACACTTGTCGTGCATGGTATAAACCTTGTACCTATTTACCACTAAAATGGATTAACCTTTAAAGTAACATATTACAACTAATACGTTCACCTTTTATTAGACAATAATTTTAAAACGGGCAATAGAGACACACTCATTTAAGCCTGGGTTGATATATGCCCATGTACGTAACTGCCAACAAAGTTCATTTACTTCTAAATAAACCTGCCAAGGACCACTTTTGTTGTCTACAAATGTCTTGCCCAAGACTGTAAACTTAAAAAAATGTCCAGGACAGGCGTTGATGTGCCTGGCAAGGGCATTATTAACATCCTGCTTGGCTTTAGCATAAGTGTGTTCATAAATGCGCTGTCTAAGTTTTCTTTTCGTTTTTCCTATATAGAATGCAGCACATTTTTGGCATAGGGCTACATAAACAACACCCATGGACTCACAGCTATGTTTCCCCGTTATTTTATATTCCACATCCCTGATTCTAACCTTTAAGTCAGTAAGAATGTGCTTGCATTGATTGCAAGCCCCACATTTTGTCGTTCCTAGGGAACGTTGATTTAAAGTTTGAGATTTTAGCTCAAGCATACATTTTAAATTTTGCCCTCTTCTAAAGGTTATTTTTGGACATTCTCCTAACTTACTGGTCAAAAACGTGTCTTCAGTAATAAGTGCCCAATATTTATTAAGCACCTTCCTGATTTCTAAGTGGTCAGTTGAATACGTGCAAAAAAATCTCAAACTAGGCACAGACACATTAGTGTTTTCACGACTTGATGTACATGAAGGGCTAATGTCAACTTCCAAAATGTTAGTTTCAGTAAAGAGGAAAGGTTTATAAAAACCCACTCTTCTTTTCGTAATAACCTCTGTTTTGATGTCTACGAGTAGCGAACCAGGGTAGCCTCTATTGCTAAACATGTGACTCAAGTGTTCACATTCCTCCAAAAAATCATCAAACTCAGAAATCATTCTGGCGGCTCTAACCATCTGGCCTTTAACTATGGCCCTCTTTTGATAACCAGGATGGGAGCTCATAAAATGCAAAAACGCATTAGAGTAAGTGGGTTTCCGATATATCAAACTCTTATACTTTGAATTCACCACATCTTTCATAATAAGGATATCCAGAAAATTAATACTGGATTCCTGCAAATTGTAGGTAAACTCCAAAAAAGAAGTCTTTTTTGTAAGAGAATCTAAAAATTTAGGTATTTCTGAAGGGGACGCTTTCCAAATTAAAAACATGTCATCCTGGTACCTAGTGTACCAGGTGACGTTAGACACAACTCTAACCCTACTAGCATTCAAAATGAATCATCCTTAGCCTCCTTTAAAGACCTCATTAGGCAACATCTCAAGCAAAGTTGGCAGTGCCATGATTGCTCCCCAGGCTAGTGAAAGCGGATAACATATACATACTAAATCTAGAGCACTTGATGATAGTTTTCAATCTTACAAACACTGGCTAATCTACAATTTATGTACTGTACCTGTGTACTATGTATGTATTCTACCTATGTTCCAAATTTCAGCTGTACACCACAAAATCTATTAATTACCTTTATTTTTAAAATTAATATTTTTTTGTTTTTCTCTCCACTGTAACTGTTTGTGCTGCATACCACTGTAAAAACATGTCTCTTGTAATTTGTGTGTATACTGATCATGTCTAAATAACTAAATGTGTCTGTAATTTTTCTTTGTGGAGCTTTTCTCCCCGGGCCTCTGCTGAAAAGGGGCCTTTTTGGCTCAGACACACCCCCGATTAACAAATGTTAAATAAGTAAGTGTAGGTGTTCGAGCGTATTCACTGTTGCAGTCCTTGGACGTTTATCGTGTTACACTGCTGCAGTCATCACACTTGGGTTATCCTGCCGTCAGGTGGTCCCGCAGTCGGCCAGAGTTCCAAAGTCTTGGGCGTCGGTTGCTGTCACTTCTTCCCTGACGTCAGTGCACCAGGGATATATAAGATGCATCCGATGCCATTTTCTTCAGTCTTTCTTGCCACGCGGTGCCTGAAGCAGAAACAGTTCGCAAGTGCCAGTCGGCCAACTCCTGAGATTTTCGAAGTCAAATTTCAGATCCGAAGTCTTCAATAAAGCTAAGTACCCCATTGGGGAAACTTTTTTCTTGCCTAAGACCGATATCAGAAAAAGTTAATTGTATTTCTTGTGGAAAGCAAATACCTCATAAGGACTTCCACTCTTACTGTATTCCATGCCTAGGCCCTGATCACGACGTCACTAGTTGTTGGTTTTGTGCT
Organism: Protopterus annectens; assembly: GCF_019279795.1. Classification (NCBI taxonomy): domain Eukaryota; kingdom Metazoa; phylum Chordata; order Ceratodontiformes; family Protopteridae; genus Protopterus; species Protopterus annectens. Next base: position 1,122,994,829 of record NC_056733.1, read on the forward strand.
AGATTTAGCAAACGTACTATTAAAAGGCGTTTTGAATTTGCACTGCACTACTTTGGCCGAAGGTTCAATTATACAATGCCATCGGATCAGCCGACGACCGCAATACCGAAAAAATGCAAGGATAAAGACGGACATTTGAGGTCCAAAACCGACGACTAAGCCTCTTCTAAGCCAGTCACCGGTTCTCAGTGAGGTGCTTTCGCAGCCCCTGACACCCGCTACCTCAGAGCCACAGGCCGCCTCAGACTCCCACGTGGAGACAACTAGGCCTCTGGAAACACAAGGTATTGGGCCTACGGAAACTAATCCCTCAGATGGGTCCGGAGCCACTGAGCAGGCATCGGCTTCTGAGGGTGTTTTCAGACCTTCACAACTGACCATTAAAACTACAGCCAAGACAAAAGTACCACTAAAGACAAAGAAACAAGTACAGCATTCTCTTGGACAAACCTCCATGCCTAAGAAACAGATACTTAAAATGGCCGAAGACCTCATTACTTTAATCAGGGGTTCCCATCCCCCTCCTGAGAAAAGCCCTAGGCAGGATACAGACTGATTCCTCTGATCAGGTTTCCATTTCCTGTGATTCCTCTTCAGACCAAGGGTACTCTCTACCCCCCTATGAGGACTCTGATGCTGAAGAATCTATCCCTTCAGCCTCTCCTCCTGAGGATTATTCTTTTGGGGAAACTTTACATACCATGAAGGAGCATTTCCATTGGGAAAGTCAGGATTACTCAGAATCTAAGAAAAGGCTCAGATTTCCTTCTATTGCCTCAGCACAGGCCCCTGGCTATTCCGCCTGTACTAGATATTGTAGATGTGTCCACTGAATCCAGCTAATCTCCTGGTTCCTTGCTCCCTCCTCCAGCCAAGCCAGATAGGTACTACAGAGTCCCTGACTCTCATGTTTCTTTATAAAAACCCTTCAGCTGATCTAGAAACTATTTCCCAGGGTCCAAAAGGGGTTAAGGCTTCCATTGCAAAAAATCCATTACCCTCTGACAGAGATTCCAGAGCTTTGGATAGATGGGAGAAGAAAGTGTACACATCTGCAACTTTAGCAGTAAGAGCTTTAAATTGCCAGTTTCACATGCTTAAGTACCAACAATATTTAATGGCTCAATTAAAACAGAAAATGCTTGCTAACTCAGAAACTCCTGATTGTAAAGAAATGCAGGATTTATTGCATGCAGTTGAACAGGTGGGAAAACATACTCTTCAATGTGGTTTTGATTCTCTAGAGGCCTCTTGTAGAGCGGCAGTTACAGGTTCAGTAATTCGAAGGCATGTCTGGTTAAAAGAGCAGAGTTTACCTGATCATGTTAAGGCAAAATTATTGGATGCTCCTTTACAGCATGATACCTTGTTTGGTGTTAAGGCAGAAGAAGTGTTTAAAGAAAATGGAGGATAAAGCTAAATCTATGCAAACAGTCAAGGATTACAGCCACCTCGATTTAGCAGAAATTGGCCTACAAAAAATTGGTCCTTTCCAGTGTCAGACCGACCACAGAGAGGCAGATACAGGCGCCCAAGAGGCAGATCTCAACCACAAGGCTCAAACAGACGACAGTGGGGGCACTTCAACCCCAAAAGGAGGTGAGGAAAAGTCTCAACCTTACAGGAGACAGTCGCAATGACTTTCCTCTTCGTACGCCAAGCACTTCCCTTTTGAAAGCCCCCTTGGGGGGGAAACTAGCACTTTTTTCTCAAAACTGGCAGACAATCACCCAAGACAAATGGGTTCTAAATATTGTGTCTCAAGGTTACAGGTTCCACTTTCCTACTTTACCAAGGCTAAAAAGAATGCCAGACCTTCCACAAAATCAATGGGCAGAGGCACAGAAACCAATTTCATCCCTCATGGACATGAGCTATTCAAAAAGTACCACAGCAGGAACAAGGACAAGGATTTTACTCAAGACTCTTCCTGGTCCCCAGAAAGGACAAGGCCTGGAGGCCCATATTCGACCTCTCAATTCTAAATACTTACCTGGATATTCCGAAATTCAAAATGTTGACATTACAGCAGCTTCTACCCATGCTGGGCAAGAACGCTTGCTTGTTACTCTGGACCTCAGAGGCATACCTGCATGTCCCCATCAGACAAAATTGCAGAAGATAGCTCAGATTCAAAGCTGGTACAATGCACTACCAATTCTCTGCACTGCCCTTTGTCTTATCTACTGCACCCTGGGTCTTCACAAAGTGCCTGGCACCAGTAATTGCATTTTGCAGACAAAAAGGAATTCAAATATATCCATACCTGGACGACTGCCTCATTTAAGCAGAGACCAAGGTCATTCTTCTACAGCATCTGGCGTTTGTAAAAAGGTTACTAACTTCTCTAGGGTACACAGTAAATGAAAAAGTCAAAACTAGTACCCTCACAACAGATTATATTCCTGGATGCCAGCTTAAATACAATGGCCCAGATGGCTTAACTCACGCCAGACAAGCAGGTTCAACTAACTCATTATTTTCAACTACTGGCAAAAATGTCCCATCTCCCTGCAAGAAAAATTCTGCAGGCCCTTGGGATTCATGGCATCCTGCATACTACTAATACCATATGCCAGACTGCATATGAGGAAACTACAATGGTACCTAAAAAGTGTTTGGACTCGGCACTCTTACAGTTTAGAAGCAGTAATACCACTGATTCCCTCCCTACAACAGGGGTTTCGATGGTGAGCAAAGGCATGTCACCTAAACAAGGGTCAGCCTTTCACCCTACCCACAGCCAGGCAGACTCTAACAAAAGATGCTTCGGATTACGCCTGGGGAGCACACATGGCAGGAAAATGCATTCAGGACAAGTGGACCACATACCAGATGCATCTTCACATCAATCAAAAAGAGATGTTGGCTGTGCAAAATGCCCTAACAGCTTTCAAGGACCTTCTACATCCAGGACAGTTATTAAAGACAGACAACACCACAGTAATGTGGTACATAAACAAGCAAGGGGGCACTCATTCTTACTCCCTATGAAGGCAGGCCATGACCTCATGGAACACAGCTCTAACATACCAAGTTCACCTGCAAGCACAATTCCTGCCAGGAAAGAAAAATACTCTGGCAGACTAAGCAGAAATATCATGGACCCTCACGAATGGAAATTGAATCCACAAATCTTCAGCATGGTAATTCAAAAATGGGGATGCCCAGATATTGATCTTTTTGCCTCCCCACTGAATTGCCAACTACAAAAGTTCTGCACAAGGACTCATCACAAACAAGCATGGAAAGTGGATGCTCTTTTGTTCAGCTGGAAGAACCTAAAAGTTTTTGCCTTCCCGCCTCTGCCTCTCCTTTCAAGGGTACTACTAAAAGCCAGACAAGTGAAACCACAGATGATCCTGATTGCTCCAAACTGGCCACGACAGCACTGGTACCCTATCTTAAGGAACCTAGCACAAGGCCTCAAATTCCACACCACCTGACTCAACAAAACAATCCGATCCTGCACGGTCAGCTCAAAACCCTGGACCTGGCTGCATGGCAGATTTATTAGTCAAACAGGCAACACCTCTCTTTAAAGCGGTTATGGATGTAATTTTGGAGGCCAGGAGGCCTAGCACCAGGAAAGCTTACTCAGAAAAATGGAAGAGATTCTGTGCCTGGAACCAGGCTCAAAGCCTAGATCCTCTTGTTCCAAACATTCCTCAGATTTTACAATACTTAACTGAGATGCTGGACTGAGGCCTATCCTTCTCATCAATAAAGATCCACGCCTCTGCCATTTCAGCACATTATAACACGGATCCTCCTTTATTTTCTCATCCCTTGCTAAAGCAATACCTCAGAGGGGCTAAAAACATAAGACCGCCCCGGAGAGCACCAACACCAACCTGGGACCTCAATTTTGTTTTGTTTTGGAAAAGCTGACCCTGCCACCTTTTGAGCCAGCCAATACAGCCAATCTAAAATTTTTATCATGGAAAACAGCTCTGCTCCTGGCAGTAACTTCAGCACGAAGAGTCTCAGAGCTACAGGCATTAATGGCAGTGGAGCCTTTTATAATTTTTCATCAGGACAGGGTTTCTTTAAGGACAAACCCTACTTTTATGCCAAAGGTGGTATCTAGTGTGACTCTTAACCAAACCATCGATTTGCCAACTCCAAACCCTCAGAATAAAGGGGAGAAACTTCTGCATTCTTTGGACATACACAGGCAGCTATGCTTCTACTTGGACAAAACAAAAGCTATCAGAAAAAATGAGCAACTGTTTGTAGCATATGCTGCAGGATCACAGGGCAAGGCTATGTCAAAGCAGACTATATCCAAATGGATAGAACACTGTATTCGTTACTGCTACACACAGCATTTGAAATCAGTCCTAAATAGCATTAGACCACATTCTACCAGGGCTACAGCCACTTCAGCGGCTTTTCTCAGAGGAGTACCTACCAAGGAAATTTTGGAGGCTGCAACTTGGAGTTCAGTGCACACCTTTACCAAGCATTACCACCTGCCTCTTTACTCTAAATCCAGAGCAGGATTTGCCACTGCAGTTCTGCAGGGTCTCATAGCCAATCCTAACTCTTTATAGACCAGCCACACAACCTTAGCTTTGGGATTCTACCCAAGTGTGATGACTGCAGCAGTGTAACACGATGAACATAGTACAGTTTTGTACCTACCATAAATGTAGATGTTCGAGTGTTCACACTGCTGCAGTCCAGGTTACCCTCCCTCCATCCCCTCTGAACTAGCTGGCCTTATCTATACCTTTCTATCCTATACAACCTTTGTGGTGTATTTGCTTGTAACTTAAGGTATTGTCTTTTATTTTATATGTATTGCCTACCTACTTGGGGGCACCTGACATCTGGGGCAAGAAAACCTGAAGAAAATGGCATCGGATGCATCTTGTATACCCCTGGTGCACTGACGTCAGGGAAGAAGCGACAGCAACCGACGCCGGACCAAGACTTTGGAACTCTGGCCGACTGTGGGACCACCTGACGGCAGGATAACCCAAGTGTGATGACTGCAGCAGTGTGAACACTCGAACATCTACATTTATGGTAGGTACAAAACTGTACTTTACCCTCCCTCCAGCCCCCTGACTTTTTTTTGGCTATACCGCTACTCTCCTTTACTATGCTTAAAAGCTTTTTGGTGCATTTGCTTTTTTATTAGAGGTATATCCTTGTGTGTGTGTGTCTGTCTGTGTGTGTGTCTGTCTGTGTGTGTGTCTGTCTGTGTGTGTGTCTGTCTGTGTGTGTGTCTGTCTGTGTGTCTGTCTGTCTGTGTGTCTGTCTGTCTGTGTGTCTGTCTGTCTGTCTGTGTCTGTCTGTCTGTGTGTCTGTCTGTGTGTGTCTGTCTGTGTGTGTGTCTGTCTGTGTGTGTGTGTCTGTCTGTGTGTGTGTGTCTGTCTGTGTGTCTGTCTGTCTGTGTGTGTCTGTCTGTCTGTGTGTGTCTGTCTGTCTGTGTGTCTGTCTGTGTGTGTGTGTCTGTCTGTGTGTGTGTAAATAGTGCATGGAATGCTCACTGCAGCGAAAGTGCACTTACGCGAAGTTCATTACAATGAACAGGTGTTGCACTGAACCATCGTGCAGTACTCACGGACCTTAGGGTTAGGGCACGGGTCATAGTAAGGGGCTATCCCCTTGCCATGATCCGTGCCCTAACCCTAAGGTCTCGGACTACTGCAGCGCAGTGAAGGACATAGCAATGTCCTCCACTATGGTGCGATTGTCACGAACCTTAGGGTTAGGGCATGGGGTTGGGTAATGGGATAGTTTTACTAACTATCTCCTTACCCTAACCCGTGCCCTAACCCTAAGGTCTGTGACTATCGCACCATAGTGGAGGACATAGCTTGCTTTTTATGCCCTCCACTGTGCTGCAGTGTTTTCGGTGAAATGCACTTACGCAACAGTTCACTTTCGTTAAAGTGAACTTTCGCAGAAGTGAGTCTTCCACAGGTTCGAAGTAGTGAACTTTCATTCTTGTAATAGGAATCCATATAAATAAATAAATATATATATGTGTGTGTATATATATATAAGGGGGAACCTGACATATGGGGCAAGAAAAACTGATGTAATGGTGTTGGCTGCATGTTTTATACCCCTGACTAACTGACGTCACAGAAGAAGAGACAGCAACCAGCGCAGGTCCCAATACTTGTTAATCAGGCCAACTGAGGGCTACTGCAAGCAGATAAACCCAAATATGATGACTGCAACAGTGAATACACTCAAACATCTACATTTATGGTAAGTGTGCACAACTGTACTTTATGGTATACTGACCCAGTGCATTCATGTCCATTTCTCAAGATAAAATACTGCACTAATCCTTTCAGTTCTGGAGCTTTTCCTAAAAGATGGTGAGATGATACAGTCAGTTCTATGTGCATTTCCCAAAACTTGTGTGTGTGTGTGTTTCTAGATATTTTATATATGAATAGGTAGTGAAGGTATTATCTGGAAAGATCAGTCTCTTTTATGATATGTGAACTGTATGCTGTACTAGGCCGAGGTGCATGACGTAACCTAGTTGGGTATATAAATCACAGTTGGTTGATGAGAGGTGTTAACTCTGTAAGTGATGAATATATTCTTTGTCTGGGCAGCAGCATCTTTCTAAAGCTTTTTCAGGCATTTTTTACTGTGTATACATTACAGTGCAGATTAAAATGTCAGTCTCAGAGCAGGATAAGATTCTGTAGGCTGGGCTGCTGTCGCATCTTTATAGCTCCAGATTCCCACAAAGCAGTTTTGATTGACTCAGCCCAGTGATGGAGGCTTTTGCATCATCACAAAGGTTTGTTGTGCCTTCTCCATGCATGTGCATGCTACCATACACATGGTTGTCAGGGTTACTAGTGGTCTAGAGCTAAGGCCATGATTCAGTATTATGCCTTTTAACTGTAATCCTCTGCTGCTGGAGCCAGAATGACACTGAGTAAGTGAGCCAGTGCTCGCTGCTCACTCCCATCCTTTCAGCTTCTCAGCTGCTGCTCCTGTTTGAGTTGTGTGGATCATAGTTGAGTTTGTCGCAGTGTCTCGTGGAGTTGACCTGTGTGGCACATTGTCATTTAAAAATAGTGATGTTTCAATGCAAGATCACACCTACCACTTTTCCTCATCTGCTAATGAATCAGACCTTTTCTAATTTATTCACTTATCTTTTTGTAGAGTATGGGATGTTAACACCGGAGAGGTACTAAACACTCTGATACATCACAACGAAGCAGTGCTTCACCTACGTTTCTGTAATGGCCTAATGGTCACTTGTTCCAAAGACAGGTCCATCGCTGTTTGGGACATGGCTTCTCCCACAGACATCACTTTAAGGCGGGTACTGGTTGGCCATCGAGCAGCTGTCAATGTGGTTGATTTTGATGACAAGTACATTGTGTCAGCATCAGGTGACAGAACAATCAAGGTAAGGAGATTGGGTTTGTCATCTTTCATTAGTTGGAAATGTAAGTCTTATAAACTAGTCGTAAAACAGTAATAGGCACAGTGTCTTTTCTTGCCCTTAAAGTCAGAATTCTTTGGTCTCTTTCATAAAACTTAGTTTTATGCTGGTAAATGTTAAATTCACTGTGCTATTCTGTGTATTTGCTTATTTTCTGTTATTCCACTGTAAACACATTTAAGGGCTGCTGTTAGGTTCATAGTCCCTTCTAAAGTTTTAACAGTTGCCTTTAGGAGACAGCTGTAGTAGCTCACATATGCAAAACTAACATTAATGGCCATCTTGTAGGTCTATGCTTATGAAGTGTGTCTGTCATCTGGTGGCACTCCATAAGCAATTTGAGTTCTTCATTATAACTCCGCTTCCTCTGCTTGTCTGAGACTCTGTGGTTTGCAGTGTGCTGTTTTGGATGAACCTGTCTCTGGTGGTAAAATAAATTAGGAACATCATATTGATGTAGATAAAAGATAATCATTTTAAGATGTCTTCTCCATAAATTAAGTTATAAAATTAAATAATGTACATTTTTGAAGTAATAGGCTGCATATGCAGCCCCTTATGAGAAGTAGAAGAGTAACTCAGACGTTGATAAACTAACACATGGGCACTGTTTAGACTGGTGACATCAAAGTGTACATTTTTTGGTAATGGTCATTTTGCACCACAGCTCCCTCACCTAACCGAGGGTTTCCAGCCAATGCAGTTTTTGAAGCATTTGGTTAAGTAAATTAAAGCCATCATTCAGGTTGCTGATACCTTATCTAGAAACAAATCTGTTTAAAGTAACGAATTACCATATGATTGAGTAGGAAAACACAAAGACCAGGATGTTGAGTATACACACTACTAAAACTACATAACATCGAGCACCATGTCAACTGCAAGTAGCCCAATACAACTAAACTCTTTGTCAATGTACAGAAAGTCGAAATTGAATAAGCAGACATTACGTTCCACTCCTTCCATCTGTGCACTCTGCAAACTTCAGTGAAAATATGAAAATATAAATGGTGTTGCATAAATATCCAAAACCTGTCATTTTGTCATGCACAGATGGTTTTCAAAATTGACATCAGATGTAAGCACCTCGTACTGCATGTCAGTAGCATAATATACTTAATATTCGTCCTGTTATTTGCACAGTTTTTCTCCATTGGGTAATGATAGATCTGATGTTAATCGTGCATTCATTACTGATCAGCATCTGTTCTGTCCTCTGAACTGACTCTGCCATTATAACAAGCTCGTGCCAGCCAAAAAAACTCTCGAGCTAAGCTTACGCATCTCTCTGACCTCAGATCTCGTTTGACGTGAATCGTATCAAGGTGCGTCAGGCCAGCTGTCAGCTAAGTGATTTGAAAATTTATACTTTTGAGAATTTTTCTCTGCTTCTCTGAATTTTCTGTTCCTTTAATAGTCGTTTAGAGTTTGTTACCCCTGCTTCTTGTTTGACTTTTTACCAAGTTTTTTTTAGTATTCTTTGTACCATTGCTGGTACAGACCTTCCTTTCTCTCTGATGTAATTTTCAATACCATCGCTGGTACCCCCCCCTTTTTTTCTCTCTCTACCCATTCAGTGCTTCCTTTTTACCGTTGGTTAACTAAAAAAATAAACCCGTCCTTTTTCTTGACTGTGCATGTCTCTTTGTGATTGCTTCACATATTGTTATTGGACAAGTTTTTTGGCTTATTGACAATGGCTGGTAAAAAGAGGACAACAGGCTTTAAACGATGTGATCAGTGTAACAGAAAAATGCCGAACTGAGATGGACATTTGTCTTGTGTCTATTGTTTCGGGGTACTGCATCTAAAAGTTCAACCCCCATGCGACTTACGTAAGGGCTTTAGTGCCCACACCTTGACAGAAAGAAAAAAATAAACTTATACTAAATTGTCTCCTAAAAACTCCTTTCTCAGAGGGTGTATCTGCGATGAGGGGTCATCCCCTCCTAAAAAGGAACGTAAAAAGAGGAGCCTCTCTGTACCTATAGTGGATATAAAACGTTTACACGCCCCTGTTAAAATGCCAGATTTTTGTGATATAAACAAATGAGACCACATTAAATCATTTCAAAACTTTTCCCACCTTTAAAGTGACCTATAACCTGTGCAGTTCAATTGAAAAACAGATCTGTTGGGGAGAAAAATATAAAAAGTAAACGTACAATAAGCTGGTTGCACAAGTGTGCACACTCTTAAACTAATACTGTTGAAGCACAGGTGATGGAGAGGGCACTGCCTCTGCAGGCTCACAGCTAGTTCCTTTGGCGCCGGAGTACCATGTATATATGTCCTCTGAATCACAGTGGACACAGTCCACTACTGTGGGGCATCGGGTACAGGAGCTTCAAGATACCCTTCCACAAGGTACCCACTCTTCGCAGTCCCCTTCAGATGCCCATGCTGAGGATGTACCCCATAAGAGATGGTACAAGAGGAAGCACGTGGATTCCCCCGAAGAATCCCTTACTGAAGATAGACTATGATGAAGGGTCTCCATGGTTGCCCCCTGAAGATGTCTCCTTTGAAGACATACTGGAAGTCTTAAAGCATGGGGGGAGACTGAAGTCCACCAATGATGTTCATCGTGCATACAGATGCAGTCATAACAGATGGGTTATCCTGCCGTCAGGTGGGTCCTCGGTCGGCCTAATTCCAAAGTCTAGGTCCGGCGTCGGTTGTCGTCGCTTCTTCCCTGACGTCCGTGCGGCAGGGGTATAAAAGAACCAGCCGACACCATCTTCTTCAGTCTTGCCGTGCGGTGCCCGAAGCAGAAGCAGTTCGCAAGTGCCGGTCGGCCAGCTCCTGAGATTTACGAAAATATTTCAGCCGAAGTCTTCTTGAAAGCTAAGTACCCGTTGAAACTTTTCTTGCCTCAGACCGATGTCAGACAAAGTTAATAATTGCATTTCATGTGGGAAGCAAATACCGCATAAGGATTTCCATTCTTTCTGTATTCCTTGCTTAGGCCCAGGCCATGACGTCTCGGCCTGCCGTTTTTGTGCTAGATTCAACAAACGCACTATTAAGCATCAGGCGGAGTTCGCCCAACACTATTTTGGTAAAAAATTTAATTACGTTATGTCGTCGGATACTCAGACTCCAGTTTTGAGTAAAAGACGCAAAGATAAGGACCGACATTCGAGGTCCGCGACTTCTACCGACACCACGCTAAAACCGACTACCAGTGCTCCGGTTCTCAGCGAGGCTCCTACTCAGCCCCTGAGTACCGATGATGCATCATTACCGGTGTCTTCTGTGCCCGAGGTCGCAGGCTCCTTGGCCCCCATTCCGTCTACAGATACCGACGCCACTCTTGGCGGGGAAACTTTAGACAGGCCTGCCACTTCTCAAGGTGTTTTCAGGGCTTCCTCCTTTTCCATTAAGGCTTTCACAAAATCTAAAGCAGCCATGAAAACTAAAAAACATGGTCCACAGGGCCCCTCTCAAGGCCCCATGCCTAAAAAACAGATGCTGAAAATGGCTGAGGATTTGATTACTCTTATCAGGGGGTTCTCAAACCCCCCCCCCCCCCTGGACAAAAGGCCCAGAGTGTCAGAAGAATACCCTTCCTCGGACCAGGCCTCCTTTACTTCAGAACATTCTGAAGACCAGGAACATTCATACTCCCCTTTTGAAGATTCTGATGCAGAGGAGTCCATTCCCTCTGTCTCCTCCCCCCCCCAGGACTATTCTTTTGGGGAAACCTTGCATACCTTGAGGGAACACTTCCACTGGGAAGGCCAAGATTACTCAGACTCCAAGAAAAGGCTCAGGGATTTCCTCTTGCTCCCTCAGCACAGGCCTCTGGCTATCCCTCCTGTCTTAGACATACTAGATTATGTGTATTCAGAGGCCAGCCTTAACCCAGATTCTTTACCTCCAGCTCCAGTCAAGCCTGACAGGTATTACCGGGTTCCTGATTCACACCAATTCCTATACAAAAGCCATGCGGCTGACCCAGAAACTATTTCACAGGGTCCCAAGGGAATTAAGGCCTCCACTGCCAAAAATCCATTACCTTCAGAGAGAGATTCCAGAGCTTTAGAAAGGTGGGGGGAAAAGGTATACACTTCGGCCACTTTAACCATGAAGGCATTAAACTGTGAGTTCCATATGTTAAAGTATCAACAGTTTTTGTTATCTCAGTTGAAAAGCAAAATGTCACAACCTGAACAACCAGACTTGAAGGAGTTACAGGATTTGTTGCATAGTGCAGAACAAGTGGGTAAACATACCTTGCAATGTGGTTTTGATGCTTTAGAGGCCTCATGTAGAGCTGCTGTTGCAGGATCAGTCATACGTAGACATGCTTGGCTCAAAGAGCAAACCTTACCAGATCATGTCAAAGCTAAATTACTTGATGCACCTCTTCAAAAAGATGTATTGTTTGGTGTTAAAGCTGAGGAGGTATTAAAGAAAATGGAGGAAAAGGCAAAATCAATGCAAACAGTGAAAGATTTCCTACAGGTACAACCTCCACATTTCAGTAGAAATTGGCCTTCAAAAAATTGGTCCTTTCCAGCCACGGACAGACCTCAAAGAGGTAGATACAGGCGCCCGAGGGGTAGAGGGCAATCTGAAGGATCATTTAGAGGCAGACAATGGCAAGCACCTACACCAAGAGGTGGAGAGGATATATCACAGCCATTCAGAAAGCAGAACCAATGACTTTCCCCTTTGCATGCCAAGCAAAGCTCTAATGGCAGCACCTTTAGGCGGAAAACTGGCATTATTTTCGAAAAATTGGCATATTGTCACAAAAGACAAATGGATCCTCTACATTATAGACAGAGGCTATAGATTCCACTTTCACACCCTTCCAAAAATGAGAGGCATGCCAAACCTGCCACAAAATCAAAGGGCAGAGGCACAAAAACAAATTTCAGCTCTCATGGACATGAAAGCTATTCAAGAGGTAACTGCACAAGAACAGGGTCAAGGTTTTTATTCCAAACTATTCCGTGTTCCAAGGAAGGACAAAGATTGGAGACCTATTTTGGACCTATCCATCCTAAACACATATTTACTCGTACCAAAATTCAAGATGCTCACATTACAGCAGCTTCTTCCCATGCTGGGCAAGGAGTCTTGGCTGGTAACATTGAACCTCAAGGAGGCATACCTGCATGTCCCTATCAGACAAGATTGCAGAAGATACCTCAGATTTCTTGCAGGTTCAACCCATTATCAATTCTCTGCATTGCCCTTTGGCTTATCTACTGCGCCCAGTGTGTTCACGAAATGCCTGGCATCAGTAATTGCCTTCTGCAGACTTCAAGGGATACAAATATACCCATATTTGGACGGCTGCCTGATCCAAGCGGACAGCAAACACATACTTCTGAAACACCTGACGTTTGTAATAAAGTTGTTGAACTCTCTGGGATACACAGTCAACAAAAAGAAATCAAGACTAATACCCTCTCAAACAATAATTTTCCTGGGTGCCAGCTTGAATACAAACACCCAGATGGCCTACCTCACGCCAGAGAAACAAGGACAACTAACTCAATACTTCAGAAAACTGGCAACCATCACCAGGCTGACTGCAAGGAAAATCCTGCAGGCTCTGGTATTCATGGCATCTTGCATCCTGCTAATCCCATGTGCAAAGCTGCATATGAGGTAATGTCAATGGTACCTAAAAAACTTATGATGTTCTTCATCTCACATTGCTGCAGTCCTAACACTAGGGTAGTCCGCTGTCCCAGTCGGCCCGAATAGCAAAGCATAAGGCTGACGTCGGTCAAGGCGCATTTGTCTGACATCAGGACGTCAGGGTACAAATGCGCATGACCGACGTCATATCCTCAGTCTTTTTTGCCGCATGGTCCGATGCAGAAGCAGTATTGCGAGTGCAGGTTGGCGTTCTGAAATTTTCTGAAGTCGGAGTTTCAGACCGAATCAAAGTTGGCTAAGTACCCCGTTGGGGAATATTTTGTTTTTTTCTTGCCTCAGTATTTAACCGGATGTCAGAAAAAGTGAATAACTGTATTTCTTGTGGGAAACAGATACCTCATAGGGATTACCATACCTTGTGTATACCTTGCTTAGGGCCTGAGCACGACGTTGTTGGCTGTCGCTCTTGTGCTAGATTTAACAAACGCACTATTAAGAGAAGATTAGATTGTGCCAGGTTAGTTTTTGGGAAGCGTTGTAATTACAACATGCGTTGGATGCTCCGCCCCGCCTACCTTAAAAGCGCAAGGACAAAGCAGCGAAGCCTAGGGTGGAAGAACCGTCCGTCCCGGACGTCGGTTCTTTGGAGGGCTCGGTGGAGCCAGTGGTTCTACCAGAAGTTCCTTTGGATTCTCAGGGAGAGACTTTACTGTTACAAGATGTGTCCTCTCAGGAGGTAGGCCAGGCTGAAGGGGCTTCTCGGGTAGCTGTTCTCCCCTCCCTTCCTAAGGTGGTTAGGCCCTCCCCTTCTGTTTCCAAGACATCTTCTAGAGGCAGGCCAGGGTTAACTTCAGTGGGGTCTCCTAGTTCTTCAGGGTCTCTGCCTAAGAAACATATGCTTAAAATGGCAGAAGATTTGATTACTATGATTAGAGGTTCTATGCCCCCCCCCTGATAAGAGGCCTAGGGTGGAACCTGAGCTGGAGAGTTTTGAGCAGTGTTCGAGGCTTCTGAGTCTTCGGCTGAAGACTTGCAGGAGTTTCCTCCTTATTCTGATTCTGATGTAGATGATTCTACTCCTTGGCTTCTCCTCCTGAGGATTTTTCTTTTCAGAGGCTCTTCATTCCATGAGGGAGCATTTTAAATGGGAAGGTCAAGATTTCTCTGATTCCAGGAAGAGGCTTAGGGAATTTTTGTTTCTACCCCAGCATAGGCCTTTGGCTATACCTCCTGTTCTGGATGTGGTAGAGGATGTTTTTGCAGAGGCTTCCTGAACCCTGATTCTTTGCCTCCTGCCCCAGTTAAACCGGATAGGTATTATAGGGTGCCTGAAGCTCATAAGTATCTTTTTAAGAGTCCTAGGGCAGACCCAGAAACTGTTTCTCAGGGCCCTAAAGGTGTTAAGGCTTCTGTTGTTAAAATCCTGTTCCTTCTGATAGAGGCAAGGGCTTTGGATAGATGGGGAAAGAAGGTGTATACTTCTTCCACTTTAGCCATGAGGGCTTTGAATTGCCAATTCCACATGTTGAAATACCAAAATTTTCTCCTTTCGCAATTGAAGTCTAAGGTAGATGCTCTGGCGGAAGGTATTGAGTGTAAAGAGTTGCAGGATTTAGTTCATGTTTCTGAACAAGTGGGTAAGCATTCCTTGCAATGTGGTTTTGATGCTGTACAGGCCTCTTCGAGGGTGGCAGCCACTGGTTCTGTTCTTCAGGCACGCCTGGCTGAGGGATCAGAATTTAGCTGAACATGTAAAGACAAGGATTTTAGATGCCCTTTACAATCTGATGTGTTATTTGGTGCCTGTGGAAGCAGTTTTAATGAAAATGGAGGACAAGGCTAAGTCTATGCAGACTGTTAAAGATTTTTTGCAGGTTCAGCCTCCAAAGTTTAGTAGAAATTGGCCTACTAAGGGGTGGACATATCCTTCTTATGATTCTCAGTCTAGGGGTAGATCTAGACGTGGTAGGGGCAGAGCTCAAGGTTCTTTTAGGCCTAGAACAGGGAGTTCACCTGCCCAGTCTTCTGGTGAGGGCAGGGGTCAGTCCTTTCGTAAGCAGACCCAATGACCTGCCTTTTCAGCTGCCAGAGCCTTCTCGCCTGGCAGCACCTTTGGGAGGAAGGCTGGCACTTTTCAAAGAAAATTGGAGTGTTATTACCCAAGACAGATGGGTATTGGATATTGTTCACCACGGTTACAGGTTTTATTTCCATACCTTGCCTCCTTTCAAAGGCATGCCAGACATTCCTCCTATACAAAGAAAAGAGGCTCTCAAGCAAATTTCTCTGTTACTCCAGATAGGGGCCATTCAGCCGGTTCCTGTGCCAGAAAGGGGCCTAGGATTTTATTCTCGCCTGTTCCTAGTACCAAAAAAGGGGAACACATGGAGGCCAATTTTGGATTTGTCTATCCTCAACACTTATCTGGACATTCCCAAGTTCAAAATGTTGACGTTACAACAGCTTTTACCTCTGCTGGGCAAAGATCACTGGATGGTAACTTTAGATCTCAAGGAGGCTTACCTTCATGTGCCTATCAGACTCAGTTGCAGGAAGTATCTGCGTTTCCGAGCTGGAGATTCACATTATCAGTTCTCTGCATTGCCCTTTGGCTTATCTACTGCGCCCAGAGTATTCACAAAGTTCTGGCTCCAGTCATAGCTTTCTTCAGGCTAAAAGGAATACAAATCTATCCTTACTTGGACGACTGTTTGATTCTGGCTCAAGAAAGGACGAGCTTCTTCAGCATCTGGAATATGTGATAGCAGTGCTAAGATGCCTGGGGTATTCTGTGAACGAAATAAAGTCCAGTCTAGTACCCTCTCAAGACATGTGCTTTCTGGGTGTGAGACTGAATACAGCAGCCCAGATGGCCTTTTTAACCCCGGACAAACAAAAGAATCTTTCCTTTACTTCCATCAACTATCTCTTCAGTCCGGGCTGACTGCAAGGACAGTCCTTCAAGCCTTAGGGTTCATGGCATCTTGTATTCTGGTGCTTCCCAATGCCAAACTGCATATGAGGAAGCTGCAATGGTATCTGAAAATGTATGGACACAGCACTGCCAGGATTTGGACACTGTCATTCCAATAATACCTTGCATTCAAAAGGAATTTTTGTGGTGGGCTCAGGAATGTCACCTAAACAAGGGACTCTCTGTGACCCGGCCAGAGGCGAGTCAGATTCTAACGACAGATGCCTCAGACATAGCTTGGGAGCTCATCTGAATGGAAAGTGGATACAAGACAAGTGGCCTGCCAGACTACAGCATCTACATATCAATATGAAGGAGATGTTAGCAGTCCAGTTTGCATTACTGGCTTTCAAGGAGTTACTTCTTCCAGGGCAGGTGTTGATTCTAACAGACAACACAACTGTCATGTGGTACATCAACAAGCAAGGGAACACATTCTTATCCTCTATGCAGGCAAGCAATGATTTTGTGGGAGACTGCGCTCAGCTTGCAGCTAAATCTTCAGGCAAGGTTTCTGCCAGGAGCACAGAACTCCTTAGCAGATGTGTTAAGCAGGCGAATCATGGATCCCCACGAGTGGGAACTGGATCTTCATGTATTTCGAAAATTGACAGTGTCATGGGGAACTCCAGACATAGATCTGTTCGCTTCTCCACTAAACCACCAGCTGCCAAAGTTTTGCACAAAAAGGTTTCATCACACAGCTTGGAAAGTGGATGCTCTTTCGTTCAGTTGGGAAAATCTTCACGTGTATGCCTTTCCACCTCTGCCTCTCCTCCCAAAGGTACTCCTAAAGGTCAGACAAGACAAGCCAAGGATGATTTTGATAGCTCCAGATTGGCCTCGGCAACACTGGTACCCATTACTGAGGAATCTGGTAAGGAAGCCTCCATGGCCTTTACCTTTAATTCCACACCTTTTGTCTCAGAGGGACGGTCATCTACTCAATGTCAAGCTTCACTCTCTTCATCTAACAGCCTGGCATATTCTGTTTTGAACCACAGCAGGTCTCAACTTCCTCAACAAGTTTTGAATGTGATTATGGAAGCCAGAAGACCTAGTACACGTAAAGTGTATGCAGAAAAATGGAAGAGATTTTTAGTTTGGAGTGCAGCAAAGGATTTGGATGTTTCTGAGCCTAATTTGAGTGTGGCTCTTCAATATCTTACTGAGTTATTGGACAAAGGTTTGTCTTTCTCTTCCATTAAGATTCATGCTGCAGCAATTTCAGCTCACTATGATTGTGACCCACCATTGTTTTCTCATCCTTTGTTCAAGCAATTTCTTAGAGGGCAAAGAATATAAGACCCCCACGTAGAGCTCCTACTCCTGCTTGGGACCTCAATTTTGTGTTGGAGAAACTTACTCTACAACCTTTTGAGCCTCATGCTACTGCTGAATTGAAATACTTGTCATGGAAGACTGCCTTTTGTTGGCCATTACTTCTGCAAGAAGGGTTTCTGAATTGCAGGCCCTTATGGCGGTTGAGCCTTTTTTGATTTTTCATAAGGATAGGGTATCATTACGTACTAATCCTTCCTTTATGCCTAAGGTGGTTTCTAGTGTGGCTTTAAACCAAACTATTCATTTGCCTACTTTTATGCAGATCCCCAAAATAGGGAAAAGATTTTGCACACTTTAGATGTACACAGGCAGTTGCGTTATTATTTAAGCAGGACTAGGGATTTTAGGCAGTCTCAGCAGTTGTTTGTTTCTTTTGCTTTGAGTTCTCAGGGCAAGCCTGTGTCAAAACAAACTATATCTAAGTGGATTGGGTTTTGCATTGCATTCTGTTATTCCCATCATGGCAGGGAGATTCCAGCTGGGATTAGGCCTCATTCCACTAGGGCTACTGCCACTTCAACAGCATTTCTAAGGGGTGGCAACTAAGGATATTTTGGAGGCAGCTACTTGGAGTTCAGTGCATACTTTCTCCAAGCATTACCACCTTCCTCTCTATTCTAAATCCAGGGCTGGTTTTGCCACTGCTGTGTTGCAGGGCATTTTGGCAGCTCCTGCTTCATTATAGTTTAGCCATCCTCCCTTACCTCTGCTTTGGGATTCTACCCAAGTGTTAGGACTGCAGCAATGTGAGATGAAGAACATAGTACAGTTTTGTACCTACCATAAATGTAGATGTTCGAAGATCCACATTGCTGCAGTCAATACCCTCCCTCCTTCCCCTCTGTGTTTAGGGGTGGTTGTGTGGGTGGGGTTCTATTTTTGTAAATTTGTATATATTGTATATATATTGGGTACAGAAGTGTTTGGTGTTTTTGGTTTTGGCCTTATCTTTTTAGGGTCTTCTGACATCTGGGGCAAGAAAAGACTGAGGATATGACGTCGGTCATGCGCATTTGTACCCTGGCGTCCTGATGTCAGACAAATGCGCCTTGACCGACGTCAGCCTTATGCTTTGCTATTCGGGCCGACTGGGACAGCGGACTACCCTAGTGTTAGGACTGCAGCAATGTGGATCTTCGAACATCTACATTTATGGTAGGTACAAATCTGTACTGTCTCAACACAGCCACAGTTTGGAAACAATTATACCACTGATTCCATGCCTCCAAAAGGAATTTCTGTGGTGGGCTCAAGCATGCCAAAGAAACATAGGTCTCCCATTCTGCTTGCCTCAAGCAAATCAAATCATCACAACAGACGCCTCGGACTACGCCTGGGGGGCGCACATGACAGATCAGTGCATTCAGGGCAAATGGTCCCAAAAAGAAAAGCACCTACACATCAATCAAAAGGAAATGCTAGCAGTAAAATATGCTATTATGGCTTTCAAAGACCTACTGCATCCAGGCCAGCTATTGATAAGGACAGACAACACCACAGTGATGTGGTACATAAACAAACAGGGAGGAACCCATTCATATCACCTGTGCAGGCTAGCCATGTCTCTTTGGAGCATGGCTCTGGAATTACAAATCCAACTTCAAGCACAATTCCTGCCAGGCAAGGAGAACACGCTGGCAGACAACCTAAGCAGAAATATGACAGATCCACACAAATGGAAGTTGCATCCTCAAGTTTTTGCAAAGATAATTCAAGCATGGGGAAGGCCAGACCTAGATCTCTTTGCTACCCACAGAAATTACCAATTGACAAAATTCTGCTCAAGGACCTATCATCCACAGGCCTGGAAAGTGGATGCACTCTCTTTCAGTTGGACAACAATGACAGTTTATGCCTTTCCACCTCTTCCTCTGCTGCCCAAAGTTCTATTAAAAGCCAGAGCAGACAGACCAAAGATGATTCTTATTGCTCCAGACTGGCCAAGACAACACTAGTACCCACTCCTGAGGAGCCTGGCGCATTCCCCACCATGGATCCTGCCTCTAATGCCTCTTCTGTTGACTCAGCACAACTTCAAAACTCTTCACAGTCAGCCGAGAACACTCAATCTAGCCGCATGGACGATTCCTTAAATTCACAACAGACCCTACTCTCCAAGGAGGTGCAGGATGTAATTTTGGAGGCCAGAAGGCCTTCTACTAGAAAAGCCTACTCCACAAAATGGAAACTGGTTTGTGCCTGGAATCAGAAAAAGGGTCAGAATCCTGGAATACTGAATTTACCTCAAATATTTACAGTACCTAGCTGAGATGCTAAGCAGTGGACTTTCATTCTCCATCAAAATCCATGCCTCAGCCATTTCTGCTCAATACAACACTGATCCTCCTTTATTCTCTCACCCTCTCTTAAGACAGTTCCTCAGAGGAGCTAAGAATATAAAACCCCCAAGGAAGCAACCAGTACCTGCTTGGGACCTCAATTTAATTCTAGAAAAACTGACCCTGCCTCCATTTGAGCCAGCTGCTTCAACAGAACTGCAATATTTGTCATGGAAAACAGCCTTCCTTCTGGCTATCACCTCAGTACGCAGGGTTTCAGAACTACAAGCCCTCATGGCTGTGCCAGCCTTTCATCATTTTCCATCAGGACAGAGTTTCCTTACGAACCAACCCTTCCTTTATGCCAAAGGTAGTATCCAGGGTAGCCTTGAATCAGACTATCCACTTACCTACCTTGTACCCTAATCCACAGAACAAAGGGGAGAGACTACTACATTCCTTTTACATTCACAGACAGCTTTGTTTGTTATTATTTGGACAGAACAAAGCCATTCGGAAAATCAGAGCAACTCTTTGTGTCCTATGCTACAGGTGCTCAAGGGGAGGCTATTTCCAAACAGACAATCTCAAAATGGATAGCCCACTGCATACGCTTTTGTTCTTTTCATGGTAAAGCTGTACCTACAGGCATCAGATCTCACTCCACAAGGGCCACAGCTACCTCTGCAGCTTTCCTCGGGGGTGGGGGGTTCCTACCAAAGATGTTTTGGAAGCAGCCACTTGGAGTTCTGTACATACATTCTCCAAGCACTATCACCTACCATTATACTCCAAATCTAGAGCGGGCTTTGCCACTGCAATCTTGCAGGGCATCCTTGCTCCTCCTAGTTCCACTTAGTGCCTACCACCCCTTTTTTAGCTTTGGGATTCTACCCATCTGTTATGACTGCAGCTGTGTATGCATGATGAACATAGTACAGTTTTGTACCTACCATAAATGTAGATGTTCGAGTGCTAATACAGCTGCAGTCCAGATTTCCCTCTCTCCATCCCCACTTGGGACAGGCCTTATGACAAACACCTTCTCATACAACCTGATTGGGGTATTCTTTGATGGTGTGTTTGTTTGCAACTACTGTTTTTTGATTATATTGCATTGCATTATTACATAAATTTATATTTTGCCTTCCTTCTGGGGGCTCCTGACATCTGGGGCAAGAAAAGCAAAAGCACCAAAGGCTAAGCAGATTACTTAATTTATTGAGTAAGCGCTTTCGGAAACAAACTGTGTTTTTCCTTCTTCAGACAAGGTACAGCCATTTTGCAGAGCTTATAAATAACACATACAATGCTAATTAACTGATTGTCAAAACTAATTAAATGGTTTTAAAGTGACAGATACAATTCAATAGATTTTGACAAGCCAAAGGAAAAAACCTTTGGCAAATACACTTAAGTCCCAGAATCCTACCTATCAATTCACCCAACATATAAAGAATAAAGGTACTATGTGTAAATATTAAAAACACTTAATAAAATTGTTTAACCAGATCCAAAAAGACACATATACTTACTAGACCATTAAAAACAAATCTTCCATGACATTAATATTTTAACTAAACTGAAGGCTCACAAATGAAGTCAGTAAAACTGTTATCTGTTTAAAGCCAACTTCTTTAGAAAGCATTTTATAGAGACCATTTCATTTAAACCCGGGGGTAAATAAGCAGCAGTAGAAATTTGCCATTTGAGTTCATCAGTTTCCAAATTAATCTGCCAAGGCCCTCCTCTTATATCAGTATTGGTTTGTTTTAACACAGAGAACTTAAAAGCATGGTCTGGGAAATCTGCTATGTGCCTAGCCAAAGCATTATTTGTATTCTTTTTGTTAACAGCATAAATGTTCTCATAAATGCGTGTCCTGAGCTTGCTTTCGGTCTTCCCAATATAGAAAGCTTTACAGGCTTGGCACTTGGCACAGTAAACCACCCCCTTAGATTCACACGAAAATCTACCATTAGGTTTATATATCCTCTCCCTTATTTCAAGATGGTGATTCGTGTTAAGGTACCTACACTGTTGACACCTCCCGCATTTAACCATGCCTTTACTAGTATTGGGGTGTGGATTAGTGGAATATTGCAGCAACTGTTTCAAGTTCTGCCCCCTTCTGAAGGTAATCTTAGGTCTATTACCAAACAGTTTAAATAGGGAGGGGTCCTCCATAATAAGGGCCCAGTTCTTATAAAGAGTTTGTCTAATAAGAGT
Organism: Protopterus annectens; assembly: GCF_019279795.1. NCBI lineage: Eukaryota > Metazoa > Chordata > Ceratodontiformes > Protopteridae > Protopterus > Protopterus annectens. The sequence continues at coordinate 1,123,016,718 of NC_056733.1, forward strand.
GGTTAAGGTTGTAGGTAACCACAAAACTTACGTGGTGGCAGTATTTGGTGTTACATAAAGAAACGTCCCTCTGATGAACAGGAGAGACGTCCTCAGCCCAAGCTTGAGTTGTACCTAAAAGGGGTATAAAATGGCTAATCTGCCTTTTATTAATAACCTCAGTGGAAGTACTAGAAACTAGGCTCAGAGGGTATCCTCTCTTAAGAAACATCCGATCTGAAGTAGGAGATTCATTTGTCTGCAACCTGTGGGTTATGGATCCGATATCGGATCCGAACCGGCATGGTTTACCAGCTATGGATCCGAGCTCTCAGCTCCTCCCCTTACCCATAATGCCCGGCTCTCCCTACATGACCTCAGATCTAGTTTGCCGCGCTGGTGACCAGATTAGTGTTCTCGAGCTCTTCAGCTAAGTGGTGTTTTCAAAGTTTTATATTGTTAAAAGTTAGATTTTTTTTGTGAAAGTTGAGTGAAAGTTTAGGATCCTCGTTTGATAGTTATAATTGTTTAGTGATTTAAACTTGTTTTTTTACTTAGTTTCCCTCCCCTCGCTGGTAGCGTAGTGTGTGTTTGGGCCTGTTGTGTGTGTTTAGTTACTTTTACTTTTCTCTTTTAGTTTAAGTGACTCTTCAGCTTTTAGGATGTCTGAGCAACCTAAAGCTATTTTCTCCAAATGCTCCGAGTGTGGCCATAAGCTTTCCCCTGCTGATGGCCACACTCGGTCTTGACTCTTGGGGTTGAACACCTCACATCTGGGTGTTCCATTTGTGCAGGGTTCAACCCCAGGGCATTGAAGGAGCGGAGGTCTAAGCTTGTCCTGGCGGGACTTTTGCCCCCGGACTCGGCTCCGGCCTCCGCTCCTTCGGGGGTAGCCGTTTCGACGGTTCCCTCCTCCCCGGCTCCCCCTCCTCCTCCTGGGACTCAACCTCCCTGTAGTGGTTCGGAGGAGAGGGAAGCTAGAAAGAGGGACCGGAGGGAGAAGCACCATAAGCGGCGGGCCGAGACCTCTGTTTCGGCCCGCCTGCCAGCGGCTTCTCCTCCGGCCTCCTTGTCTGCTGGTTCTCCCCCTCCTCGGCTCCGGTCACCCGTGTGTTTTTCACCGGGACCTGAGGAGGAGGAGACCCGATCTCCGTCGAGGCTATCCAGGAGGCACTCGAGGCCTACCTCGGTAGCCTCGTCGAGATCAACCTATAGCTGGTCAGATGCTGATCTGGACTGGATGATGAGAAGGTTCATCCAGGCCCAGTGCAGATGGGAGTGCTCTTGCCTCCCCCCCCCCTCTGGGGGGGAGCTCGACCCCTTTCTTTAAGCCAATTGCTCCTTCTCCGACCCGCTACCCGGGTTCGGAGCCGTTAAGCCGAGCAGCCGGGCGGGGTGGGTCCGCGCCGATAGTACTTGGTACTTCGGATCCGACCCTGCCCTCGAGTGCTTCGGATCCGACCTCTCGGAGCCTGGATCCGAGCCGGATCCGGGGATCAGTGCTCCTTGGCGCCGTCTGTGTCGGCGCACTGTTCGCCGGATCCGGCTTGGCGCCGGCTCGATCCACTCCTCGGATCCGAGGGGAGCCGATTGTCGGATCCTTTGGTGAGGTCTGCTCCCCGGCTTTTGATGTAGTGGAGAGGGCCCTGTTGAGGGTCTCCGGACCCCCGGCACTTGCTTCGGCTCCGTCCCGCGCTCCATCTGCACTGGGTCAGGCTTCCACCATCCGGCCCTTGGGACAGCCCGCTCCTTTGCCCCAAGCTGTTCCCTTGGAACAGGTCACTGTTTGCGAGGAGTCCTCTGACAGCCCCCCGGAGGATGTTCCCCGCAAACATTCGTGCAAAAGGAGGCACATAGACTCCCCCGAGTCTCTCACAGAAGACACGGACTTGGAGGAAGGGGAAGGCTCCCCAAGATCACCCCCTGAGGATGTCTCATTTGGAGACATCATGGAAATGCTCCGCATAAGGGGGGGGTGGTCTGCCCCCAAGTCTTCCTCGGACGAGTCCGTGTTCTTGGAGGCATTTGAAGTGGGCCCGTCTACCTCTTGGGTGTCCCCTCCTGCCGACCCCCTGGTGGACCTCATTACCACCAGGGCGTGGAAGGAACCGGACACCGTGGAGCCAATCCCAAAAAGGCCCGACCGTATTCTCAGTCCCCCGGCTGACCGTGCCCATTGGAGTAAGGGGCCTCCGGTAGATGCCATGTTGACGGCGGCTGCCACCAAGAGGGAACTTGCTCAGGAGAGTCCCTCAGTCCATCCCCCGAGCAAGGAGTCTCGGATGATGGACCGCTTAGGGAAGCGGATGTTTAGTTCAGCGACCTTCAGTGAGGGCACTGAACTACCTGGCACATGTGATCAGGATGCAGCGCGATCTTATAAAAGAATATGCTGCATCCCCCCCAGAGTCCATGTCGGAGGAGGACAAAGTGCTGCACTCCACCCGCATGGCCATTCTCAGGTCAGTCACTAATACCTCTATGCGGCTACTGTCCCATGCTGCGGAAGGTGCCGCTAGAGCCGCAGGGGCAGGCCTAGTTACCAGACGTCAGGCCTGGCTCCGTCATTGCGATTTCTCGGAGCCCTTCAAGGCGTCATTTGCGAACGCCCCTTTCGATGGTTCTGCCCTCTTTGGCAAAACTGTTTGTGACACTTTGACCCAGAGCGAGAAGGACGGGAAGACGCTGTCTGCCGTCGGAATCCGCTTCTCTGTACCCCAGAGGCCCTATTCTAGGAACCAAAAGGGTCAGAAGATGATGTGGTTCCGGAAGTCGCAGCAATCCCAACCTGCTCCAGACAACCAGTCCTTCCGTGGCAGAGGAGGACAGGGAGGACGCCGTCCTAGAGGCAGAGGGGCTCCCAGGAACTTCGGGTCCAGAGAACCCTTCTCTGAACGGCCCACGCAGCAGCCCTGAAGGGTTGCCCGGCTGCTCCACTCTGGAGGCAGTCGGGGGACGTTTTTCGGAGCACCTGGCGGCATGGGAGTCCATAACATCAGACCGCTGGGTCCTCCAGATCATATCCAGAGGATACCGTATTCCTTTTCGTCACTTGCCAAAATTGAAGTCCCTCCCCGACGTTCCACCCGGTCAGTGGGAGGCCGCTTTGGCAGAAATTGGCCATCTGCTAAAGAAAAGAGCCATCCGGCCCGTCCCCCCCGACCAGATCGGATCAGGGTTCTACTCCAGGTTCTTTTTAGTGCCAAAAAAGACGGGGGAATCTAAGACCAATTTTAGACCTTTCTCTCTTGAACCTGGCAGCTCCCAAGGAGAAATTCCGAATGGTTACGTTGCAGTCTATTCTCCCCCTTCTGGGAGAAAACCACTGGATGTGCTCCATAGACCTCAAGGATGCGTACTACCATATACTAATGGACAGACGCTCCAGGAGGTTTCTCCGCTTCCGGCTGGGAGCCAGTCACTACCAATTCCGGGTCCTTCCCTTTGGTCTCAGCACAGCCCCCAGGGTGTTGACCAAAGTATTAGCAGTGGTAGCGGCCCACCTGAGGCTTCAGGGGGTGCAGGTCTTTCCCTACCTGGACGACTGGCTTCTCACCGCCCCAACAAGGCATCTACTTCTCTTGACGTGAGACTCCTTTCTCCATCTTGCTCCCCGTCTGGGCATCACGATAAACACAAAAAAATCCAACCTAGCACCCACGCAGTTCATAGATTTTGTAGGTGCCAGGTTAGACACGAGGGGATTGAGAGCCTTCCTCACTGCGGACAGAGTTCAGAACCTGCAGCTCCAGGTGCGGGCCATTCTCCACTCAAGCTCAGTTCCGGCGGAGTTGGTCCTGAGGGCCCTAGGGTCCATGGCGGCAGCGATAGCGCTTCTTCCTCTTGCCAGGTTCAATATGCGCATCCTTCAATGGACACTCCTAGTTCAGTGGTCGTATCTTGCTCTTCCTATGCATCATCCCATTGCGATCAGCAAGGCGTGCAGGGGGTCCCTCCTGTGGTGGCTACACTCTCCAGATCTCCACGGAGGCCGCCCCTTTTGTGCCTCTCCCCCTCTCGCCACGGTGACCACGGACGCCTCCCGCCTCGGGTGGGGGGGGTATTTTGCAGGCCAGACGGTCCAAGGCACGTGGAACGATTCAGAGACCTCACTGCATATCAATGTTCTAGAGATGAGAGCAGTGCTCTTAGCGTTGCTAGCACTTCAGGCCTTTCTTCCCTTGGGAACAATTGCGATTCAATCGGACAACATGTCGGTTGTCTGGTATATCAACAAACAAGGGGGAACCAGGTCTTACCCTCTTTGTCGAGAAGCCATGAGAGTGTGGGAATGGGCAATCTCCACCAACCGCTTTCTCATAGCAACGCATATTCCGGGTCGGTCCAACATCCTTGCGGACAAACTCAGTCGCACCATTCTCACCCCTTAAGAGTGGTCTCTCAAAACTCAGGTAGCGGAATGCATCTTCGCACGGTGGGGAACTCCTTGTTGCGATCTTTTTGCGTCTCCCTCAAACACCAAGTGCGACAGTTTTTTCGCTCTAATACCTCCTCCCGGAGGTGCCCCAAGAGACGCTCTGGTGCATGCTTGGCCACCCGGTCTTCTCTATGCTTATCCCCCCTTGCCTCTGATGCTCCAAGTTCTTCAGAAAGCCTCTCGGTTGGGGTGCAGAATGATTCTCATTGCTCCATTTTGGCCTCGACAGATCTGGTTCCCTTTTCTAAGGTCTCACTCGGTGAATCCTTCTTGGATTCTAGATCCCATACCGGATCTAATATCTCATCCATCCAACTTATCTCCTCCGAATCTGGACAACCTGAAGCTGACCGCTTGGCTGCTCCAGTTCCACTCCTGATCAGGACTCCTGGTATTTCGTCCCCTGTTAAAGCCATCCTGGTGGCAGCTCATAAGCCATCCACTAGGAAAGTCTACCACAGTAAGTGGAAATGGTTTTCCTTGTGGGTGGAGCGGCAAGGCCTAAATCCCTTCACAGTTCCTCTCCCGTTGGTACTTGACTTCTTAACCTCTCTTTTTAATGATGGTGCCAGCAGTTCCACGGTCAAAGTACAATTTGCGGCAATTTCTCATTATCATATTGGTCATGACTCCAGTCCTCTGATGTCTGCCAGATTGTGTAAGATTTTCCTAAAAGGTACTTTCCTTCTCAGGCCCCCTGTAAAGCAAGCGGTTCCTCCTTGGGACCTTTCTTTAGTCCTCCAGGCCTTGACCGCCCCCCCCCCCTTCGAACCGGCAGCTACGGTAGATCTGAAATTTTTATCCTTCAAGACCGCATTTTTAGTAGCCATTACTTCGGCCAAGAGAGTCTCAGAGCTTCAAACATTATCAGCTAAGCCTCCTTACTTGGTCTTTCATCCGGACCGTGTTTACCTCAGGACCAACCCGTTCTTTCTTCCTAAGGTAGCTTCTGAAGCAAACATTAATCAATCCATTAAACCTCCCTGTTTTCTTTCCCAAATATCAAAACAAGGGTGAATACAAGCTTCATTCCTTAGATGTTCACAGGCAACTTAGATTTTATCTAAACAGGACGGCTGGTCATAGGCAATCCGACCAGTTGTTCATTTCCTTTGCTAAATTTAATTTTGGCAAGCCAATTTCTAACGTCTCATTATCTCGCTGGATTTCACAATGTATCTTATTGGCTTATCAAGCTTCTGGAAGGCCCGCGGAGGTGTACATGCCCATTCAACCCAGTCAGTCTCCACCTCGGCCGCCTTTAAGGCTAGGATTCCTCTAGATGACATTTGTGCAGCAGCCACTTGGGCTTCATCTCATACATTTATTTCCCACTACAAGTTGGATCTTACGTCTAGGGGTAGAGCATCCTTTGGCTCCGCGGTGCTCCGGAATATCCTTCCATGATGGCCGCCCAAGGTTCAGGTAGCTGGGGACTCTGTCGCACAGGTTGCAGACAAATGAATCTCCTACTTCAGATTTAGAAGTTATGTACTCACCATAACGTTCCATCTGAGTAGGTGTATTCATTTGTCTGCAACCATCCCGCCCTCCTATCCCCCTGGCCTTTTCAGTTTCCTGCATATGATGTGTTACCCTTTTCAGGGTGTTCATGCTGTTGGCAAACTCGATCTGAGGTCATGTAGGGAGAGCAGGGCATTATGGGTAAGGGGAGGAGCTGAGAGCTCGGATCCATAGCTGGTAAACCATGCCAGTTCGGATCCGATATCGGATCCATAACCCACAGGTTGCAGACAAATGAATACACCTACTCAGATGGAACGTTATGGTGAGTACATAACTTCTAATTCAAGCTTAGAACATTCATCCGTAAAATCTCCCTCATCGGAGATCATTCGGGCTGCCTTGACTAACTGCCCCTTAACCACTGCTCTCTTTTGGTGGTAGGGGTGGCAGCTAGAAAAATGAAGGAAACAGTTGGAATAAGTGGGCTTCCTATAGATGGTACTTTTAAATCTTTTTCCACCCACATCCTTATGCAGGCTAATGTCAAGAAAATTAATACATTCATTTTGAAGGTTGAATGTAAACTCCAGAAAATTAGTTGAAGCTGAAATCAATTCGATAAATTCTTGAACACCTTCAGTCGGCCCTTTCCACAAAATAAACATATCATCTTGGTACCTTGTGTACCAAGCTATGTTTTCTTTAAACACTGTGGTCCCCCAATGAGCCATTATGCAATTGGCAAAACTGCCACCACAGGGGGATCCCATTGCTACCCCTGATTTTTGCAAGAAGATCTCTCCCTCAAGCCACATGAAGTTGTTACTCAATACTAAATCTAACAAGGTGGTAACGACATAAATGGTATTATTGTCACATTTCCTTGCTGCCATAAAATCCCTAATCCACTCAATCCCCAAATCTTGGGGAATCACTGTGTAGAGTTCCTTTACGTCTACTGTCAACATTTTGTAATCTTCCTTAAAAGGGATGTTCGCAAGATGGGTTAAAAAACTCCAAGAGTCCTTACATATTTGGAGCTCGCTCTCAACTAGAGGCCTTAGGATACTATCCACATACTGGGCACAACCATAAGAAATGGACCCACGTCCGTCAACAATAGTTTGTCTGTTTGCCTTTTGTGTATCTGGGGCAAGAAAAACTGAAGAAAATGGCGTTGGCTGGTTCTTTTATACCCCTGCCGCACTGACGTCAGGGAAGAAGCGACGACATCCGACACCGGACCTAGACTTTGGATTTCGGCCGACCGAGGACCTGCCTGACTGCAGGATAACCCACCTGTTATGACTGCAGCTGTATTAGCACTCGAACATCTACATTTATGGTAGGTACAAAACTGTACTTTTCTCTGAGGAAACTGTATTCTTGCATGCTTTCCATGCCCGGCCCTCTATTTCCTGGGTGACCCTGCGTGCAGATGACCTAGTTCAGCTCATCGTGCAGTTCTCTTGGAGGAATTCTGACACTTTTGTACCAGTCCCCCGGAGGCCAGACAAAATTCTCTCTCTGCCAGAAGACAACCCTCACTGGTCCAAAGGCCTACCAGTTGACGCTATGGTGGCAGCTGCGGCCACTAGGAAAGAGCTTGCCAAGAAGAGCTCTACTGTCCATCCCCCAAATAGGGAGTCTTTGGTGATAGGTTAGGGAAGCAGGTGTTTTCTTCATCGATCTTTGCCATTCGGTCATTGAATTATTTGGCATATTTTGCCTCTCTTCAGAGAGACTCCATGTCAAAACTCTCGGGGAACCCTAGCAGAAGCAGTTTTTGATGAGGTACGTGACAAAATTGCCTCACAGCTTGCCACCCTGGAGTAAATATCTAATTCGTCCATGCAGTTGAGTTCTCATACTACCAACGTGGCAGCTAGAACAGCGGGTGCAGGCGTTGTCATGAGACATCACTCCTGGATGCACCTATGTAATTTTGTGGACCCTTTTAAGTCTTCCTTTCTCAACGCTCTCTTGGAGGCCTCTTCTCTTTTTGGCCCAAAGGTAAAAGACACAGCTAGGTGTGAAAAGAACAGTAAGACCCTGTCTGTTGTGGGAGTGTGTTTTTCCACCCCCCAACAATCTTACTCTAGGAATCAGAGGAGTGGAAAGATGTGGTGCAAGAAATCCCAGGGTCCTTTCCATAATACGGTGAGTTTTACCCTCCCCCCCCGGGGCAGAGGGGGAAACTCTTCTGGAAGATGGCCCATCAGAGGCGGGGGGGGGGTCAGTGTAATCAGGGATCCATGGATTCTTTCTCTGGGCAGCCCTGTCAGCATTCCTGATGAATGGCCCGATTGCTTGCCTCTGGAAGCAGTCGGGGGACAATTTTTTTCTGAATCACTTGGCCTGGCATTCCATGACAACAGATACGTGGGTGCAGATGATAATTACCAGAGGTCATCACATCCCTTTCGATCTTTACCAGAGGCTGCAAAGGAAAATCCTCAATGTTCCACCCAGTCAACGAGATGCAGCAGCACAGGAAGTTCAAAAGCGGTTTCTAAAGAGTCATCCAAACAGTCCCATCAGACCAAACAGAATCCGGATTTTACTTAATGTTCTTTAGTGCCAGAAAGACGGGGCATGGAGGCCAGTTTTGGACCTCAGCATCCTAAACAAGTTAGACAAATTTCTGGATGGACATGGTTCAGTCTATCCTCCCGTTTCTGGAGACTATTGGATGTGCTCGATAGATCTCTGTGATGCGTATTATCACATAAAAATGGACAAATGCTCCAGGAGATTTCTCCCCTTCTGGCTTGGAGCCAATCGCAACCAATTTCGAGTGCTGCCCTTTGGTTCCTCCATAGACCCCAGAGAGTTCACCAAATGCATGGTGGTAAGAGCTCACTTGAGACTGCAAGAATTCCGGGTGTTTCCACATTTAGATGATTGGCTCCTTACCATCCCCACCAAGCGTCTACTGGTTACAACCTTACATTACACCCTAAAGCTAGCAAAATCCTTGGGGATCTCTGTAAACAAAGAAAAATGCAAGCTGACTCTTTCTCAAAATCTGGAATTCATAGGGACAACTTTTGATACTCAGTCTTTCTAACCTGTGAAGTGGAAGGGAGACTGGGCAAGACCAAGGTCTCAACTCCGGGTGATACTCTCTCAGGACAAGGTTTCAGCTCAGGCAGTCCTTCACCTACTACGATCAGTGGCAGCATTGATTGCAATAATTCCCCTGGCAAGACTACACGAGGCTTCTACAGTGGCTTTTACAAACATTGGTCCCCTTTGACTCATGCTATGTCCTTTCAGATGCGCATAACAAATCGATGCAAACAAGACTTATTTTGGTGGAAGAAGCCAGAAAAACGCCTATGGGAGTCTTCCTTTATCCCTCTCTCAGCCCAAGGCCATAGTGACCACAGGTGCTTCCCTGATTGGGGGGGGGGGTGTGTTTCCATGGAAAGACAGTCCAAGGGACTTGGTCCCCCGTGGAGGCCAACCTGCATATCAGTGTTCTAGAACTGAGGGCAGTGCTTCTAGCATTGCAAGCATTCCAATCTGTCCTCCCGTCAGGGACAGTTGCTATCCAGTCGGACAACATATCTGTAGTCTGGTATCATCAAACAAGAGGGAACCAATTCCTACCTGTTGTGTCGAGAAGCAATGAGAATTTGGCAATGGGTGACATCTTCCAACCTCTTTCCCCCGATTTAGCACAAATT
>NC_056733.1:1123050373-1123062873 GCF_019279795.1 Protopterus annectens
TAGTATAGTCCAGATACAGATTTGCTGTATCCAGGAACTGTATAGATTCATAGCATCTGAGCCACCCCAAGCCTTTGTGTTGGAGGGGAAGCCTTCTAGCATATCAGTGAGAGTGGTAGACATTAGATAGCCTTTCTACCATAAGACGAGTGGTGTCTGTCCCAGAAATTGTAGTTTATTGGCTGTTTTTGCAGTTTTTCCATCTCTCTCAACTTTCTGGTTTAAAAGCCCACGTGCACTTGCTTCCAACCTTTCCTGTAACTAGCCTAGTCCAGGTACAGATTTACTGTATCCAGTAAGCTTCTGATCGGTGCCCAAAGTCTGCTCTTCAATTTTTCCCTTAGATCTGCTAGTTCTCTCCTCTCCTGCAGTTTTACTAGCTTATTATCTAGCACTTTACCAGACTTCTTATTTTAGCACATAAAAGTGCTACCAGCACTAAACGTTCTACAAGGAAAAAGTCCCAGTACTTATTAATGCCCACCCCTCCAGGCATGTCTAAAGGTCAGTTCCCTGTGCTTTCTCCTGTTAACCTGGTGAACTTGGGCATTCTGAGGCAATGTAGCAACTGCCTCATGTACACTGACAACCCTCTCCTCTTACCTCCCAACACTCAGACTTGCGAGATGCACTTGTATATCCAAATTGGAAGCCACGCACTAAGACCGGAATAGCTGGTCAGGATGAGGTGGTCAACTCTTGCACCACACCACATGGAACACACAGCCTTCCAGAACACACACCAGCACTGCCTTCACATAAAAACACAAACTACACACCCACCTTTGTGGAGGCTCTCAACAAAAATCTACAAAAACAGAGACCTCCAAGGGAGAGAAACACTCGAACACCACAACACTAATGAGAGACATAACTCTCCTAAACAGCATGCCACTCACCCAAAGCCTGTAAGGCAAAACAGCATGCCCAACACACTGGTCATAGGTGACTCGATAGTGAGGTACACTGATGTCCCACTCACTAGGTTGAATAAGGAGAAAGTAGCAGTCAGCTGCCTGTCAGGTGCCAGGATCTGCCACATAACTCATGCACTCTGGTCCTTCAACAACAGGTACAAATATGACTGTCATTGTACATGTGGGTGTGAATGACCTGAGATGTACCTCCCTGGACTACATGAAGAGAGACATGGAGGAGCTCTCTGATTATGTAGCCCAGGCGGTTATGACCCTAGCCCTGAGCAGCATCCTACCGTCACCCAGAATGATCCCACAGTACAAGCAGAAAATTATTGATTTCAACAATTGTCTAAGTTTCTGGTGTCATTCTAAGGAGATCCAGTATCTGTCTGCCTGGGGTAACATGATTGACAGACTTTGATGCTTTGCCAGAGATGGCCTGCATCTGTCACCACTGTACTTCCGGATACTGGCCAAGGCTCTTGCCACCCCTATAGTGCCTTTTTTAGACCGTGTTCCAAAGACCAAATTACCACCGTAACAACTACAAACAAATGCAATCTAAGGGTCATGCTGCTAAATGCTAGAAGTCTAAATCTCAAAATGGACTTGCTTGAAGCACTCCTTAAAATGGAGAGCATCGACATTTGTGCCATAACAGAGACCTGGTTCAAGGCAGCAGAAAGCACCCCTGCACTACCATGCTATAACTCATTCCACACCGTTCTGCCCCAGAGCTTGCACCGAAGCTCCCAAGGTGATGGTGTTTCCATATTCATAAAGGATGCACACACCTCCAGACTGGTAGCCCAACATAACACATCTGAGATACTTCAAGTGGAGCTAACATGGGGTAAGACAGCGATTCAGGTTGTAGCCTGCTATAGGTCCCCTACCATGTCCCAAGACTTGCACTCCACGTTCCTAAGCACCCTGGAGAATGTTAGGGTCCAACCTAACACTCTCATACTGGGTGACTTCAACTATCCCTCCATTAACTGGGAAAATTCATGTACCAATACACTTGCCCAACGTTTCCTGTAATTCATTAATTCCAGTGCCCTGGACCAACTCGTTCGTACCCCCACTAGAGGTACCACCATCCTTGATGTGGTCATTACTAACATGGGCGACTGTTGTGCTACACCAGTAGTCAGCTCCTCCCTGGTTAGATCGGACCGCAAACAAATCACCTTGGAAATCCACATCCCTCCCACCTCCGCCGCAAAGGTAACCACCATGAAAAACTTCTCCAAAGCTAACTTTGGGCTCCTAAAAACAGAGGTGGCTAACTTCATGGCACCCATGCAAGTGGAGAATAGATGCATGACCGCCGAATCCTACACCAATGCATTGTACGAGCATGTACACACATGCATGGATTTCGCCATACCCAATAGAACCAAGATGCTGTCCTCCCAAAAAAAAGGAAGCTAATCTGGTGGCCCCCTGCCATAAACTCTACAGCCAAAAGAGGAAACTGATGGGAATAAGGTGAAGTCCCAAGACTGGAAAAAACTCCCCTATCAGCCTCAACAAAGAATTGAGATCCCTCATCAAATCCTCTAAAGCTAGCTATGAAAACAGAATTACAGCAGATAGTAAAGACGACCACAAGGCCTTCTAGAGTTATGTAAAGAATCTCCACGGCAATACCCAGATTTGCTCTGAGCTACTGCACAATGATGCCTCCTATACTGAGCCAACAGATATTGCCAATATACTGGCTGACAGATTCAGTGCCAGCTTTACCCCTCCTCCCCCAAAGGACCAGTCACAATACCAGTAGTTTGCAAGGCACCCAGTATTACTGCTGTACAGGTTAAAACAGCACTGTCCAAGGCCAAGAATACAGCTTCTGTGGGACCTGACAGTATCCCTGGCTGTGTTCATCATGAACTACAGTATGAACTGGCACCTCACCTGTGTTCCCTGTTAAGTCGCTGCTTCACCTCAGGCTTTGTCCCTACTGAATGGCACACTGCTACAGTCATCCCTCTCCACAAAGGAGCAGTGACTACAGACCCTGGGAACTATCTCCCCATTAGCCTAACGAGTCTGATATGCAAAGCTATGGAATTGCATAATCCTGGACCTAATAAACAAGGATATAGGGAATCTCCAAACTCTGGATCCCACACAGTTTTGTTTTGTGAAGGGTAGATATTGCCTGCTCTACTTGGTCAACTTCTTTAAGTCAGTCACCAGAGCTGCGGATGAAGGCAAGGTGGTTCATACAGCCTACCTTGATCTGGCCAAGGCCTTTGATACTATTCCCCACTCAGGAATCATAGAAAAACTCACTAAGCTAGGCATCAACCCCTATATCACTAGGCAGTTGCAAATTGGCTCACAGGTAGAACCCACAGTGTGAAAGTAGCTGACTCCAAGTCAGACTGCTGACCAGTCACAAGTGGAGTCCCACAGGGTTCTGTCCTGTTTGGTATCTACTTCTCTGAAGTCCAGGCCAATGCGAAGAGACTCTGGCTGACGAAGTGTGAAGATGTAGCACAAAACATCTAACAGACCAAACAGTGTTGTAGGAAGTCACGACTTCAGTACTGTTTAAAAGTTGGAATATCTTTTATTCGTTAGGTAAGTGCTTTCATGGTGTCGTCGCCACTTTTTCTTTGGTCCGTTGGATGTTTTGTGATATATTTTTGAACTAGTTTACCAACAGCTCATTTATCCTTGCTGCATCTTGTTTGGTGTTATATTTATGTTTTTGGCTGTGGCAAGGAGCAATGGCAGAAGGGAGCATCAGCAGTCTCTTAAATAAGGATATTGAGGTTGGACATATAAAGAAAATCCAGCAGATAACCTCAGGGTCGACAGTAGAAAAACTTTTAAGCTTTGCTAAAGGTGGGGAGAATCCCCTTCTCACATCTATGTCCTTGAACAAGGATTTAGAAAATGAGAGGGATGAAGTAGACTATACTACTTTCATTAAGAACATACACAAAGTGGAAGATATTCTGTTCAAGATTAAGAAGTTACAGGCACAAAGACATCATATGGAAGCCTGTTTAAGGAACTGTGTTATTCCAAGAGGCTTCAGAATTTTAAAGATGCCCAATCAAGGGGAACGTTGCCCTGAATTATTGTCCAGATGGCAGCAACTGAATTTGGAGACCAGTTTCAATTATATACGTCTACTTATTGAGCTCTCTGAGAAAGAGGAGAGAACATTACAAGCAACACTAAATGAAGAGCAGAAATCTTTATTTTTAAAGTTTCCGCAGAAGTTGGTAGAGAAGAAACTGGATATGCTTATAGAATCGGTAACCATCTTCGATAAATTACTGCGACAGAAATGGAACAAGTTGGAGAGGGGACAAACGAGACTTTAAGGAAAATCAAATATTTGTTTGGCCCAAGACATATGTAGAAAATCGGGGCATTAACACAGATAAACGAACTGTTCAGCCTAATACAGTATTAAATGAGAATGGCATTTTAAGAGACTGTGCCTTTAAATGAGCAAACAGAAGTACGCAAAAAAGCTTCTGCACCTTTGGCATCAGAGGTTACTAAAACGGTATCTACGAACATCACGCGATACTTAAACAAAGCATTTGAAAAGACTGCCGTCCACATCGGAGGGAGCACATACTATACTAGAAATACACACATAGTAACTGATGTAATAAGGAAACATTGGCCTATTTTAGCATCAGACCATGAACTCAGGAATATAGTAGGTGATAAACCGAATTTTCTTTTCAAGAACAGAAAAACTTTGAGGATGGTATGTTATCTGAGGGGAACAACAATGAGGAACCATAGTAGAAGAGGTACCAATACCTGTAAAGCATGTAATCAGTGTTATATAGATACTACTAATAATTTTCATCATCCTGACACAGGATGAACATTGTCCTTTCAAGTGTCAGCTGATTGCAACTCAATGAATATAGTCTATTTGGCAGTATGCAATGTCTGCTCAGCATATTATGTGGGAAAAAGGAATAGAAAATTTAGGTATAGAATAAGGGAACATATAAATAACATTAGGAAAGGGACCCTTACTAATGCACTGGCGAAACATGTTAGGAGGGACAACAGCACACATTCAGATTCTTAGCAATAGAAGAAATAAAGGAAAATGAAAGAAGGGGAGATGTATCCAACTATACTGAAACCTCAGAAATTGGGTGGATAATTAGGCTAAAAGCAGACAGAGGAAAAGGACTCAATGACAGAATCCCTATAAGACCTATTCTGAAGAATAGGAAACTTTTTAAGTAGTTCTATTTCATACTTCAGTGTGTGAAAAATAAAAGTGAAAAATGAATGTTTTTTTTGAGATAACACCAAATATTTCTCCGTTAGGTACACTCTCCATAATTTTTGTCAGATTCTGAAGAAAAGGGAATTTAAGTAGTTTTATTTTATGCTTCAGTAAGCAGTGAGAGAAATAAATGGTCTTTTGATATAACACTATATATATTTTTCTGCTAGGTATATTCTTCATGCATTTTTATTAGATGTATTTTTTAGCTTTTATGAAAGAAAATTTTCTTGTCTAACTTGTGTAGTGATGAATGAATCAACATTCAAGTGATTTTACTTAAAGAATATTGTAATATGGCAATTTAGTGTTTGTATGTCTTTAAGAAAGTCAAATGCATTGAAGCTTGTTATTGGTCTATTTGAATTAATTGGAGAGTATATATATATATATATATATATATATATATATATATATATATATGTCTTGTGAAATACTGTTCTCTGTTATGGTCTGAAGAAGTGGTGGTGACACCATGAAAGCGCTTATCTCATGAATAAAAGATATTCCAACTTTTAAACAGTACTGAAGTCATGACTTCCTACAACGTTGTTTGGTCTGTTGGATGTTTTGTGATATATTTTTGAACTATTTTACCAACACCTCATTTATCCTTGCTGCATCTTGTTTGGTGTTATATTTAAAGTGTGAAGATGATTGCAAGTTGGGAGCTATTAACTCTCCAAGTGACATTGACATCCTACAGAAAGGCCTCACTGAGACCAACTACTAGCGTCAGAAACATGGCCTTAAGCTCAATGCCAAAAAATGTCATCCCCATTGGGAAAAATTCGGTTCCCATGAATTACCACATCAATAGTAGTCCACTGAACACCGAAGGCGTTATAAGAGATCTGGGAACACAGGTTGACCGCAACCTCTCTCTTGACCACCACATTGCCAGTGTGCTCAGAAAATCCTGTGTAGCACATCTCATTATTAAGGGTTTTGCATCCAGGAAGGAGGTAATTGTTTCCCTCTACTCTTCCCTCATTAGGCCAGTCATTGAGTACAATACCCCATTTGGCAAGTACCTCACTAAACACCTGCAACAACTGGTGAGGCTGCAGAAATACCTCACAAAGAGGATCATAGGCCTTAAACATTTGTCCTATATGGACAGACTTACTCCAATTCTCTCTCATATCGCCTACTTAGAGGCAATCTCTGCTTGACTTACAAAGCCATGTCTGACCCAGCTGTATTAGAAATGCTGCATCTAAAGAAATCCCAATCCTTCTGCACCACACGCTCCAGAGACCAGCTGGAGGGACAGGTTCATAACCCAGAGACTGGCCTTGCTATGGAATAATTTCCCATATATGTCAAGCAGAGCACCTCATTGGCCCTCTTCAGGAGAAATCTTGAGTGGATGGGAAATAGAAAATTCACCCCAAGGATCATTCCAGTGGCTTTACTCGACAGAGGCACTGGGAACTAAGGTCGGGTGGCACGATGCCAGGGTAAACCTATGGGCTAGGCTTGTAAATGCTCCAGGCCCATTAGCCTAGTACACACCTGAACCTAAGCAAGGCAAATATCTGAGATACAGGCCTTGTGCATAAAACATCCTTGCACGATTTTCCATAAAGGCAGAGTATCACTTTGGACTAATCCCACCTTCTTACCCAAAGTTATTTTGGATTTGACTGTTAATCAAACAATTGATCTGCCAGTCTTCTTTCCAAATTTTCCTAAGAAAGGAGAATATTTACATTTACTTGATGTGCATAGGCAACTGCGATTCTACTTGGACAAGACTAAATCACTACAAAAATCTGACCAATTATTTGCATTATTCTCAAGACCAAAATTGGGAAGATCTGTTTCCAAAGTGAATCTGACTCTAAATGGTTGAGAGATTGCATTTGCTTTACCCATTAACAAAACAAAGCTCTTCTACCAACTAAGGTCAAAGCACACTCAACCAGATCATTTGCGACATCTGTTACCTTCCATGCAAGAGCTTCCATGGGTGGCATTTGTGCAACAGCAACGTGGGCAACCCTTCATACCTTTATCACTCATTACAAATTGAATTTGGTCTCCAGGGGGAGAGCTTCCTTTGGTTCAGTGGTGCTCAGGAATATCCTATTGGGCCTCCCAGGAAATAAAGTAGCTAGGGACTCTGTCCCATCAGTAATGAATGAATGAATGAAGATTAACAACATCAGATAAAGAAGTTATGTTTTTACCATAACATTCCATCTGTGTTGTTCTTCATTCATTCATTACCTCCCCACCCACCATCCCCCTCCAAAAGACTCATGGAGGTTCAGATTTGGATCTTTGATGAGGAATTTGCTCAGATAAAGCCTCCGCTTTCTTTCTTACTGGCAAACTCGATCTGAGGTCATAAAGAGAGGGACACTATGGGTAAGCTTAGCTCGAGAGGTTTTTTTGGCTGGCACAAGCTTGTTGTAATGGCTGACTCGGTTCGAGGACGGAACCGATACCCATCAGTAATGAATGATCAACAACACAGATGGAACGTTATGGTAAGAACATAACTTTTTATCGCTCTACCCTTGCATTTGTCAACATGTGTATATTTACAACACCAATATTTTGTACTACTTGTATAGCTCTTTCCTGATTGTAGTAATATCCATCAATGAGTACTTCCTTACCCGTTTGAGACTTTGTTGTAGGATACAAGTTGCCTAGTACTCCAGGATAGGTGAATGTAAAGTCTGCCATTTTTTCAGGTACAGTGTATGCCTTCTTAAAGTGATTGTGTCATATTTAAACAGTATACCCATTATGTATGCATTTGTCAACATTATACTTTTTGATGGTACTGGTTTTCAGTGTTTGTAACTTGAAAAATCAATGTTATGGTGCTCAGTGTTATGTAGTTTCAGTAATATGTATTCTCAAAATTCTGGTCTCTGTTTTCCTACTCAACATTACGGTAATTTGTTTTAACATGGATCCCTAGAAACATATGCTTGCCTTCTTGAAGGGATCTTTTTCACAGCCTGAATGGTTATCTGTAGAAAGAGCTTGGCACTACGTATTTTCTCCTTAGAAAAATTTACCAAATTATTTCTTAGAGATTAAAGAACAGCTTGCCACCTTCTCTGTCTCACTGTATCTCATTAACTGGATTGATGTTATGTTGTCCTATCTCGCCATCATTCTTTCTTGGGTTTGGAGCCAATCCTCTGCTCCGATTCTGCGGAATACACAGCTGGAAGTCTCAAACTTGGCTCGTGGCATGTAGGTATCCCATGATGCAGTGGTGCAACTCTCCAGATCTCGTTTGCCACTTTACGAGGTTGGATGTGCTGCTCTTGGCTGTGGCTAAGTTTTTTGTATTTTTTCATTTTACTAACTTAAACTTGTAAGAGTCTTACATTAATAGTGTTTTTGTGTGATTAGATAAGTTAGATTAGCGTGTAGCTTACCTTCCTTTCTGCTGTTGTGTTTGGCCGTCATTGTTTTGCTTTGCAGGCCTTCTTGTATCCTGTAGTTTGTTATTGTAGTGGTGTGCTGTTTAGTCTACTGTAGCAGTTAGTTGGTCATTTAGCTTGTTTAAATTAGAGAGCTAATCGCCTGTTTGAGTTTGAGGGCTGGCAGGATTATTGTTAACGTGTGTTCTTTCCTTGGTATCTAGGTCCATTTAAGTTAGAGGTTCTAGTGCTCGCCTTTTGTCTTAGCTGATTAGTTTTATAATATTTCCTATACTTAGATGTGCAGTGTTTATTAGCTTAGAGTGTGTTTATATGTCTAGCAGTGTACTGGGTTAGTTGCCTTTGTAATCCTTTTGGGAACTTCTTTCTTCCATGTCTAAAGACTCTAGGAAGAAGGAGCATAAGCCTTCTGGTTTTAAAAAATATCAGAAATGTACACAGAAGATGTCAATTACAGACGGACATGTAATTTGCGTATATTGTCTACGGGCTATACATTTACAGGAGGATTGTACTTTCTGCCACTTTAGTGCATGTGTGTTACAGGAGAGGAGCAGCAGATTGACTCTCAAGGGACTCTTAAGGCCAACCTTTGAGGAAGCTGGGCAGAGTGCCTCTTCATCCTCTTCTTCCAAGAGGGACAAACCATCCAAAAGGCCATCACCTGTCTCTTTGGCTCAGTCTGATCCTCCAGAAAAACTGTCAAAACTTTCTAAGCCATCTACCTCCTCAGCTCCACAGACTTCGGAGCCGATGGAGGTCATTATTATTGACAAGCCTGGTTCTTTGGCTCCAAGGTCTTCAGAGCTGCAAGATACCGTATCTCTGAGCCGGTCCATTGAATTTCACCTGTCTCCCCTACCTTGAGATATCCCATTTTGGAGAGATCTTGTTTACTTTCTCTATCCTCCAGGTCCACTAGGAGCCTATCTGATGATGACGTGGAGCGGGTGGTGTGAAGACTCCTGAAGTCGCTGGCACTAGCTAAATTCTTCTCGGCTCCAACCCATCAGATTTTGGAGCCTTTCAAGATTCTTGCATCCACTGTTACTCCTCCACCAAGCCAAGCTGGATCTTCGTAGCCAGAGTGCCTGGTACCACTTACTCTAGAGCTGTCGGTTCTGGGACCCCCTTAGGAGGTTATGGAACCGACATCTGCTCCGACTCAT
Organism: Protopterus annectens; assembly: GCF_019279795.1. Lineage (NCBI taxonomy): Eukaryota > Metazoa > Chordata > Ceratodontiformes > Protopteridae > Protopterus > Protopterus annectens. The sequence continues at coordinate 1,123,060,170 of NC_056733.1, forward strand.
TCGGCGTTGTCCGGAGTGTCTGGGAGCCAGGGTTCTCGGGCCTGCCCCGGGGAGATGCTCATGCCCGAATCCTCTCTATTCAGAGTCTACCCCTTGGTGAGTCGGCTCTGTGAACTCTGCTCCTCTATTGGCCTCTGAGTCTGTCTGGGGCCAGGGGTGTCCTCCATCTCCTCAAAGTCAGGGATATCCTCTGAACCATTGGGAGCTGCTTTCGAGCTGATGGTGTGTGCTGTCCCCTTCTACAGCTCTACATAGGGATGCCGGCATTCGTCCCCCCCAAGGCACCGGCTACTGTCTCTGCACCACCCCATCCGCAGGACAGCAGAGATCCAGAGCCTCAGTATCCCCCATTGTACGAACCCATGTCTTCCGAGGTCTCCCCAGAATACCCTTCTGAGGAGCCCCCTCGGAAGAGGACTTGCAAGAGAAAGCATATAGACTCCCCTGATGAGTCTGTCACTTCAGATACTGACCTTGAGGAGTCAGAAGGGTCTCCACGGTCATCCTCTAATGATATCTCATTTGCAGAAGTCCTGGAGATCTTAAAGCAGAGAGGCGGCTGGAAAACCATCACCCCGTCTGATGAGTCTGTGTACCTGAAGGCCTTTGGATCTCAGCCTTCAGCCTCCTGGGTGTCTTCGCCTTTTGATGAACTAATGGACTTGGTCAGTCAAAAGGTGTGGGAGTCACCTGACACTTTGGAACCAGTCCCTCGGAGGCCAAACAAGTTTGTCACCCCCTACTGGAAAGGATTTTCTCACAAAGGGTGTACCCGTAGATGCTATGGTGGTGGCAGCAGCCACCAAGAAGGAACTTTCTGAAACATCCTCATCTTTTCATCCTCCAAAGATTCTCGAGCGATGGACAGATAAGGGAAGCATGTCTTTTCGTCAGCGACTTTTACACTCCGATCGCTGAACTACCTTGCTCACTTTTCAAGGCTACAGAGAGATCTCCTGAAAGAGCTAGGAGATACTGTACAAGGTTCATCAGCTGTGGGGGTGAATGAAAAAGTCTCCTCCCAGCTATCCACCTTAAATTCTATCGTCAGCTCCTCCATGAGACTGATAACTTATGCAGCAGATGGAGCAAGCAGGGCAGTGGGTTCAGGAGTTGCCTTGAGGCGACACTCCTGGATGTGCTTGTGCAGTTTTGCAGAACCCTTTAAGTCTACCTTTACTAATGCCTCCTTTGATGGTTCCTCACTTTTTGGACCCAAAGTAAAAGACGTTCACCAGATGTGAGCAGGAAGGGAAAACTCTCTGCCGTTGGAGTACATTTTTCTGTACTTACAAGACCTTACCCTAAAGGTCAGAAGAGTGGAAAAATGTGGTTCAAAAGATCCCAGGGAGCTTTCCAACACGCACAAGGTGAATCATTCCACAGGGGTAGAAGGGGAGGTAATGGTAGGCGCTGTCCTAGAGACAGAGGGGGTCTGCAAAACTAGGGTGACCATGATTCCTTTTGCGGACGTTCCTATTGGCGCTCTTGAAAGGAGGGCCCCGCCTGCTCTACTCTGGAGGCAGTCAGGGGGCGTTTGTCTTTGTACCCAGAAGCCTGGCAAAGTATCACAAGAGACAAGTGGGTACAAAGCATAATATCCAGAGGATATTCCATTCCCTTTTGCCACCCTGTTTCACAAACCAGAACAGTCCCGGATGTTCCGCCCAATCTAAGGGAGCAAGTAACTTTATAAATCCAAAAATTAGTGGACAAAAATCATCCAAGAAGTCCCCGCAGACCAAACAGGGTTTGGAACTTGCTCAAGATTCTTTTTGGTGCCAAAAAGAAAGGGGACTGGAGGACCCATATTGGATCTCAGCAAGTTAAACGAATTTGTCAAAAAGTCAAAGGTCCGAATGGTGACACTGCAGTCAATACTTCCCTTCTTAGGGAAAGATGATTGGATGTGCACAATAGACCTCCAAGATGCGTACTACCACAAAAAAAAAATGGACAGAGCATCGAGGAGTCACTTACACTTCCGGCTGGGAGCCAGTCACTATCAGTTTCGAGCTCTGCCCTTTGGTCTCACTACAGCCCCCAGAGTGTTCACCAAATGCATGGCAGTAGTCACGACTCACTTGAGACGTCTGGGATTCCAAGTGTTTCCGTATGTGGACGACTGGCTCCTAACTGCCACCACCAAGCATCTACTCCAACACCCCAGGGATGCAACTTTGGAAGTCTGTCCTCAGTTAGGCATAACAGTCAACTTACAAAAATCTGCCATGTTGCCCTGTCAACATAATACCTTCATAGGCGCAAACCTAGGCACTGTTTCCATGATGGCATGTCTTCCAGCCGACAGAATTTCAGCCTTCAGGCAGCAAATATTCCACCTTCTTCCCAAGGACAAGGTAAGGGCAAACGTAGTTCTGAAACTCCTAGGGACAATGGCTTCAACCATAGCACTAATTCCTCTCGCCAGGATGCACATGAGAATCCTCAGTGGCTCCTGTTCTCCCGGTGGTTGATACAGGAACTTCCGATAACCCTCCTGATGAGAATAACGGAGTCATGCAAAAAGGACCTACGGTGGTGGATCCAGTCCAGCCATGCGACTTTTGTAAGACCCTTTATTCCACGACACCCTGTTGCTACAGTGACCACAAGATGCTTCCCAGATAGGCTGGGGGGCCATTATCTTTCAAGAATGGTCCAAGGTATATGGCAGGAATATGAGGCCCCTTTGCATATCATT